>NC_136967.1:59543389-59555889 GCF_032717465.1 Coenobita brevimanus | reverse complement strand
TCATAGCGTATCGTAATGGGGTGGATCAGTATTTATGTCCGCAGCTGTATCCGGAGCGTCCTTTCTCCTCTGCTTCATGTTCCGAGAGAGAGGTCAATGTACCCTAGTGCCTGGAAATAGCCGTCCCCTGCACACGCGAGAAATGGGGTTAGAATGATAGTGATGATATATTTAGTGCAGTTTATTATTATTATTATTGTTGTTATTATTACCGTATTATTATTATTATTATTATTATTATTATAATTATAATAATAATTATTATTATTATTATAATAATAATAATAATTATTATTATTATTATTATTATTATTATTATTCATCCATACATCCATCCATCATCCAATCCTACGTTGCCCCATGAGAAGCATAGGAGCCCGGGGCTAAGCAGTTGGTCCCGACATTTAAGATGAGAGTGACCAGCCTCACTCATCCCTGAGTGGCATTACATGAGCAATAAACCCCAACCATCCCTTGGATATAAACCTTCACCGGCTCAATCGGACTGGAGCGCAATAATTACCCACTAAACCACCAGGCGCCAAAATTTGTTTATATGGTCACCACCCAGCTTAGTAAATGGTTTCCTGGTGTACAGGAAGCTATTTGGCTTGTCACTCAGTGTAGAGTCACCCACAGGCAGAAGGAAGAGGAAAGAATGAAGGAAAGAAAGACGGAAGAGGGAGTGTAAAGTCACCCGTAGGCAGAAGGACGAGGAAAGACTGAAGGAAAGAAGGACAGAAGAGGATGGATGGAAAGAAGGATGGAGGAGAGGACAGGGCAGACACCCGAGAGCAGCACTACATCGAGTGAGTGGATGGTGAGCCCCCCCACCTTTATTATTATTTTTATATTATTGTGTGAAGGGATGGATCATGGTATATATATTTTCGTGTCAAAGAAATGTGGTGATAATATTGCTTGTCTTCCACGTCGCTTGATTCCGCCACCCACACAGTCCCCGCCTCAGCACTCCACCTGATCACACACACACACACACACACACACACACACACACACACACACACACACACACACACACACACACACCACTTTCATTTATCACTCCCATCCTGCCCTCACCCTTCCTTCACCCTCGCCCTCATCCTCACCCCCCCCCCCAGTCAGGAGGATGGAGGTAGGATTGACGACTCAGTGAGGGAGGGATGGAGGGATGGTGAGAAGGATTTATATGTTATGAAGGTCAGGTCGAGGCGGATTAATTTATTTCCAAGAACAAAGTGATCTGAGCCTTAGATTTAGGGTTACAGTGTGTGTGTGTGTGTGTGTGTGTGTGTGTGTGTGTGTGTGTGTGTGTGTGTGTGACGAGTATCTATAAACAGGTACGTGAGAATGGCTATGGTGATTAAGTGGACCCAGGATTCCAAGAGCCTAATGGTATGTGTGGATGAATGTGTGGCCCAATTTACTGGCCTTGCTATTTGACACTTTATGGGTTTGTTTCTTTGTCTTATAGTCTTAGTTTACCCCGTCTCTTAGGTGGGAATTAGGGATGAAGATGATGGTGAGGAGGAGGAGGAGAATGGTGATGATGATGATGAGGAGGAGGAGGAGAATGGTGATGATGATGATGATGAGGAGGAGGGGGAGGAGGAGAATGGTGATGATGATGATGAGGAGGAGGAAGAAGAGGAGGAGGAGAATGGTGATGATAATGATGATGATGATGAGGAGGAGGAAGAGGATGATGATGATGATGAGGAGAATGATGATGATGATGATGATGAGGAGGAGGAGGAGGAGGAAGAAGAGGAGGAGGAGAATGGTGATGATGATGATGATGATGAGGAGGAGGAGAATGGTGATGATGATGGTGATGATGATGATGATATGAGGAAGAGGAGGAGGAGGAGAATGGTGATGATGATGATGAGGAGGAGGAGGAGGATGGTGATGATGATGACGTTGATGAAGATGAAAAATTGCCATCAGTAGTTTCTTCACACCTTTCTGAGATGCAGCAAAGAACAGTTGAGATCTTTCCAAAAAATAAGTACCTATTAATCACATAAATGAAAATCTCGCCTCGTCATTAATTCAGAAACCCTCAAATGTAAAGAAATTTTAGAGGATGAATGTACACTTGGCCACACATAAACCTCGAACAGTGTGTGTGAAGTGGAGGTCAAGCAACAATTTTGGTCGTTCAGGCATCACGGTTACCTGGCCATTTTAATTAATATATAACACCTGCTTTCATTCCTGTCAGTGCCACCAACGAACAGGTGATTATGTCAAGGTTAAGTGTACCAACTGCTAGACTTCTGCTACACATTGACGCTGTACCAGGTTCATATGTAGCACAGAATAGGACAGTAATATATAATAAGCAAAATAAATCGCTTAGGAAAAGGTGCTGGGGTGTTCATTCATGTCAGTGCCACCAGTGAACAAGTGATTATGTAAGGGTTGTAAAGGGTACCAATTGCTAGACCTCTGCTACACATTGACGCTGTACCAGGTTCTTATGTAGCACAGAATAGGACAGTAAGATATAATAAGCAAAATAAATCACTTAGGAAAAGGTGCTGGGGTGTTCATTCATGTCAGTGCCACCAACTAACATGTCAATGTGTCAGGGTAGCTGCACATACAAAGACAGTAAAATTTCACGATAAACTGTTCAGATGAAAGAGCTTTATTTACCTATGGAAATTGTGTTTACTGAATTTAAAAGAAGTCGAGGGGAAACTTTCGTATTTTCTCAAGGCGCACAATTTACATACTTGGATGTAAATCGTCTTGAAATTACCGTATTGTTGTTATATAAATCTGTCTGTATCGTACCGTGTTTAACAGTACAATTAGTATTTATTTATTTATGTAACTATTTACTGTATCTACTGTATTTATTATTATTATTATTATTAATATTATTATTAAGATGTGCATTTGATGTATATGGAGTGTACTTAATGTTGCTTTGAAAATTTCTTAGTGTCTTTAACTCAGCGATTTATTTTCCATATTGCACCATAATACTCTCTTATATACCATTTATATTGCATATCGACACAGTCTCTATAATTAACATAGAGGAAAATAGTAGGTGTAATGGCCAAAACAAATCACAAAGGAAGAGGTGTTACGAACTATATAGCCCCATAGATTAAGTCCATTATAATTTTCTCTATACCTTCCCAATCATGACTTCTTCAGTGTCCATTTGAGCATTATTTATTCCAGTTTATATCGTTAATCTTGACCGATGCTGCTTTTATTTTTCATTTCGTAAACCAGAGTGCGTTATACATATCTTTTCGTTATATGATCCAATCTGTACAAGTATTTTCGTTATATGATCCGCGCTATACAAATATTTTCGTTATATGATCCGCGCTATACAAATATTTTCGTTATATGATCCGCGCTATACAAATATTCTCGTTATATGATCTGCACTATACAAATATTTTCGTTATATGATCCGCGCTATACAAATATTCTCGTTATATGATCTGCACTATACAAATATTTTCGTTATATGATCCGCTCAATATCGCACGGTCATAACAAGTGTTATTTTTATGTTAGTTGGTCTGCGGGCATGATATAAGAATGTTATTGTTGTTACTTGATTCTGTATATCCCATCCTCTCCACAAGCGCTACTTTATTGGCGATTTAGTAAACCAGAGAGCGAGTTACGGTATACGTATATTCTAGTTGTGATATAAATCGGTGTATTTGAAAGCCTCTAGCAGAGTATACAAATATAGTGGTTGTTTCATAATTCTCAGTATATGTTACCTTTTCCAGCGTTATATTATTAATCATTTCGTAAACCAGAGAGAGAGAGAGCGTTAAACAAATATTATCATTGTTATATTACGGTATTTATATGTTGCCCTCTCCATCATTATATTCAGATACCATCGCAGTTATATAAATCCGCGTATATCGCAGTTATATAATTCCATGTAGATCGCAGTTATTTTACTCCGCGTAGATCTCACTTATATAATTCCGTGTAGATCTCAGTTATATAATTCCGCGTAGATCGAAGTTATATATTTCCGTGTAGATCGCAGTTATATAATTCCGCGTAGATTTCAGTTATATAATTCCGTGTATCTCACAGTTATATACAGTAAATCCGTGTATCGCAGCTATATAATTCCGTGTATATTGCAGTTATATAATTCCGTGTATATCAGTTATATAAATCCGTGTAGATCGCAGTTATATAATTCCGCGGAGATCGCAGTTATATAATTCCGTGTAGATCGCAGTTATATAATTCCGCATAGATCGCAGTTATATAATTCCGCGTATATCGCGTGCCCTCCACCAGCACTACTTTATTGTCCATTTGGCAAACCAAAGGGGGTGTTGGGGGGGGTCAGAATTGCCATCACCATCAACAACAATTGCCTCAACTGCCCCGCGCAACACCACTCCACCATTACCATCAGCTGCCATTACCACCATCACCCTCTGTTATGAAGGCGAAGGCTACAAATGTCAACCACAACTACCAGTCCACCACCATCGCCCCCCCCCCTCAGGATCACAACACAACCACCATCGCTCCCAACCAACATCATCACCCGACCACCATCCTCGTTGCCAATACCGTTATCAACAACAATCGTCCCTGCCAACATCACCACCCAATCACTATCACCATTGCCACCACCATCATCATTGCCACAACCATCATCAACCATCACCCCTGCCAACATCACCACCCAACCACCACCACCATTGCCACCACCACCATCATTAACCATCACCCCTGCCAACATCACCACCCAACCACCACCACCATTGCCACCACCACCATCATCAACTATCACCCCTGCCAACATCACCACCCAACCACCACCACCATTGCCACCACCACCATCATTAACCATCACCCCTGCCAACATCACCACCAAACCACCATCGCCGCTGCCACCACCATCACCATCACTACACCTTCACCATACTCTACTCCTATTACAGTAACTTGGCCTAAAGCTGTGTTGTAAGAGTTCATTAGCACTGGAATGTGATGCTTGTCATGAAGAAGTGCTGTGGAAAGGATGTAGGTCCGTACTATTGTCCCTTTCTGCCACTAAGGTATGTGAAATAAATGGGAAAAAGACAAAAGTTTGGGCCAAGTTGGAATCAAAGGAGTATATGCATGCTTCTTCATTACAGCTACGTCTTTCTCCTGTTATTGTTGCTAGTTTTAAAAGATAATAATCAGATCAAGATAGGTTTTTTTTTTTTTGGATTGCAGTGGTTAGATAAGAAATTACCACACATCCACAGTCGTCTCCAGCGTTACCATCGTCATCACATCCAGTTACTCCAGTTACCCCCCCCCCCACTACCAGTTACCACCACTGCGACTAGTTATTACCACATCTCTACTTCTGCGGTTGCCATCATAACCACAGTTACCACCACTTTCACTACCACGGGTACCACCACCACCACCACCACCAGAGTCACAATTTCCAAAAACCATCACGACAACCACAGTTACCCTCCCCCCCTCCACTACTACATATACCACCACAACCAAAACTACCACAGCTACCATTACCATTACCACAGCTAACACCACCACCACAGTGAGAATAATAACCGTCACTACCACAGCTACCAGCACAAAACTACCATTGTTACCACCACAGCAGTAACAAGCACCAAAATCAGTTACCAACCATCACTACCAAAACTACCACCACCTACACATCAGCCACAACCACCACAATTAGCACCATAACTACCACAATTACCACCACCAGCACTAGGCGGCGAGGTCAAGTGGCTCTCAACATGGACTCAAGTACAGCTCCCACCACCACCACCACCACCCACAGTCCTCCTTCCCCAACACACTCACCTACCTCCCCCACACATCCCAACCTCCCCACACAACACCCCACCTCCCCACACACTTTTCAACCTCGACATACACTCCCCTACCTTCCCACACACTTCCCAACCTCCCCACACTCTTCTCTACCTCCCCACACACTTCCCTACCTCTCCACACACTTTCTTACCTCCTCACACACTTTCTTACCTCCCCACACCCTTTCCTAACTTCCCACACACTTGCTTACCTCCCCACCCACCACCCAACCTCCCCACACACTTCCCTACCTCACCACCCACCACCCAACCTCCCCACACACTTCCCTACCTCCCCACACACTTCCCTACCTCCCCACCTACCACCCCACCTTCCCGCACCCTTCCCTACCTCCCCACACATTAACCTGCCTTTTTATACGCCTCTTCTTACCTCACCTTCCTCTCCCGGCACCTACACATAAATCACTACACCCTCATAATAAATAAAATAAATACTTCAGTAAAGATAAAAATAAAAATAAAAATATCCCCTTGTCTTATACTGGCATCCCACTACCACCCTCTGTGACCCCCTCCTATGCTTCCCCCCCCCACACCCTTTCTCACCAGCCACTCCTCTCCCTCCTCCCCCCCTCCCTCGCCTCAGGTTTCCAGTCCTCCCCTTCCTCTGTTCTCCACCATCCTTCCTCTCCTCATCACTTTATTCACCCCAAAACACCACCATCTTACCTTCATTCATTTTTGTATCATCTTCAGTCTTACTTCCTTTAATTTCCTTCCTTTTATCTCCCTCATCTCAGTGATCCATTTTTATTTATTTTTTTGCTATAACCACAATATTATTAGTTTAGGAAAGACCCCTTGGAGTTAAGCGGCTGATGAAGACTGCATTTAACCATTCCATTTTTGAAGTCTCTCTCCAAAGGTGAAGTTAGGTCGCCTGTGGACAGCAAAAATGAAGCAGGAATTGATATCTGTATTGAAAGAGCTAAATATTTATCTCTGTATTTGCTTTCCCTCAGTTATTCTCTCCCTTCGTGATCCTCTTTCCATCTCCTGTTTCGTATATTCCTCAGGTTTGTCCCTTGTTTTTCATAAGTAAGGAAAAAAGGGTGGTGATGATGATGATGATAGTGAGGTAATCATAGCTCCCTTTCCCTTCTTTTCTCCTCATTTCTCAGCTTCCTCAATAATTCTCACAGGCTGGCTGTATAATTATCAAGACTTTTCCTTGTCTTGCATTTTTCTCAGTCCATCTTTACTTGTTTTCCCATCCATTCTTTCTCTCCTTGGTCTCCTCACATCCCATCATCTTCCTGTTGATTTCAGTCATATTTTTATTTGTCTTTTTCTCATATATCTGTCTCCTTTTCATGTATTTTCTCCTTTTTCTCCCCATCATCCATTTTCCTCTCCCAGATCATCTCTCTCTCAACGCTCTTCTCCTCATCTCTCCCCTTCCTTCATTTTCCCCTCACAGAAAGTCTCTCTCAAAATGCCTTTCTCCTCATCTCTCCCCTTCCTTCATTTTCCCCTCACAGATCATTCTCTCTCTCTCTCTCTCTCTCTCTTTAATTCTTCATCTTGCTTCCTAAACTACCCTTCCCTCTGTATTTCTCTTCAGCACCCCAAAACTCCCCATCCCTCCTCGTAAGACGCAGATATCCTCCTCGTAAGACGCAGATATCCTCCTTGTAAGACGCAGATATCCTCCTTGTAAGACGCAAATAGCCTCGTAAGACCCAACTATCTTCCTTGTTTTCCCTACTCCCCAAACTCCTCTCCTGCTAATCTTCTCAGCTCCTTTGAACTTTTTTTTTTTTTTTTTAAGTCCTCCTTCCTCTGTCTTTCGCTCCTGCCTCCCTCTTTCTCCCCCTGCCCCATCCTTTCTCCTCCCATCACTCCCTTTCTTCCCTTCTCCCTCCCTGGCCTTTTTACTCCCCACATTCTCCCCTCCTCCTGCTCCCTGCAGAACATATTATCCCCCTGCTTTCCATCATCTCACATCATTCATTTCCTCCCCCACCTCCCTCCCTTTCCTCTCTTTCTCCCCATTGGCTAAAACTCCTTCTTTTTTCACATCTCCCCAGGCGTTATTCTCCCTCCCACTTCCAACAGTCCCCAACTTCCTAATCCCCATGTATCCCCCCCCCTCTCTCTCTCTCTCGTCATATCTCCCCACCCCACCCCGACCCCCATCCCTCTCCCCCATCGCCCCCCACTTCATCAGTCTTCCCCTCCCTCCAACCCCCCCCCCCAGCTCAGTAATTAACCAGGCGCAGTTTTGTTAGTCTTGGAAACCTCGAGTCAGAAATTTCAGAGGTTCGGCCATAGTGGGATTTTTGGCCGGACTCGAAATTGCGGGATTTTATTTTTTGATTTTGGGGATTTTTTTTTTTAATTTTGGGGATTTTATGTTTTTGATTTTGAGGATTTTATTTTTTATATTTTGGGGATTTTACTTTTTGATTTTGAGGATTTTATTTTTTATATTTGGGGATTTTATTTTTTGATTTTGAGGATTTAATTTTTTTATTTTTGGGATTTTATTTTTAGGGGATTTTATTTTATTTTTGGGATTTTTTTTTTTTGTTGGATATTTTGATTTCTAGGATTTTTTTTTTCATGATTTGCCATTAGTCTGTCTTTCTTTCCCAATCGTTTTCGTTCTTTCTTTCCTTTTTTTTTTTTTTTTTTTTGTCACTCTGGTGGGGTATATTTGGTGCCTGTTTTTTTTTTTTTTTTGCAAGTTTGGGTATTTTCGAAAAGCGTTGTATCGTAGAGGTAGATTTTTCTTTTTCTTGTCTACCGCGCCACTTTTCGAATCCAAGACGTGGTTGGCTGTTTTTCCACTACAGAAACGTTGCCAGAGACGTAGGGGGGTATCCTAGGACGTCACTGCATTACGTCAAACGGAGAGGGAAAACCTGACCATGATCTCGAACCCCTTTTGAGCTGAGTTGATGCCAGAGTGGTGTCAGATTGGAGGGTAGGTTCAAATTAGGGGTTTAACTCTGGGGTTTCCAAATCGGGGGAGGGTTCCGCCTGTTATTTGGACATGCCACAGGTGGGATACACAAAAAAGGCTTACCTGGTTTGTGGCATTAGCTTCCTGTGCCTTCTCTGTATGTTTTTATCTTTTCTGATTTTGGCTCACTAATCCTCCTCCTCCTTCTCCTCCTCCTCCTCCTCCTCCTCCTCCTCCTCCTCCTCCTCCTCCTCCTCTTCTTTCTCTCGCCTGTTTCCCTTTCCCCATCCTTCAATCCTCGTTTCCCTCTTCATAGCTCTCTTAAAAGCACTTGTTACCTATCCACTTCCCCTTTCCTCCCCACTACTCTCCCCTCTCATGACCACTCCATCTCTCTCCATCACACTCTTCTCTCTTTACCACATCTCTCTCCCCTCTCAACCAATCCCCTCTTCCCTCCCCACCCCATCACGATCTTCCTTCCCCACCACACCCGCCTCCACGACAGCCACAGCTCGTTCCCCATCTTCACCAAACCCCATCTCCTCCCCCCACCCAACCCCTCACCCCCAACACCCCCCATCCCTCACTCCAGCCTCCCACCCCCTCACCCCAACCCCTCACCTTTCACCCCCAACTCCCCAACCCCTCACCTTTCACCCCCAACTCCCCAACCCCTCACCCTCCAACCCCCATCTTTCACCCCCTACCCCTCACCCCAGCCCCCCACCCTCGCTTGGCTTCGTGCTTACTCCATTTTCATAGCCTCGTCGATATCTTCAACATTTCACTGATTTTACCACTCCTAGTTAGTCTCTCTTTTTACGCTTTTTGTTATTAACGGTTATATAGATTCTTAGGCATTGAGTAGCTTATTTCGAGTAATAAGTAGGTATTATTATTATTATTATTATTATTATTTTATTATTATTATCATTAATGTTGTTATTATCGTTTTTATCATTGTTGTTGTTATTATTGTTACTCTTATTATTATCATTCTTATTACTATTATTATTATTATTTTTATTCTAATATTATTATTATTATGTTTTTAAATGGCATTCTTCATGAGCTTCCAGTGTGCAATATTTCTTTTCCATGTTTTTTGTCTTTTAATTATTCCATTTACTTGTTTAATTGGTTGCAGAGTTTCCATTTTTAGTTATCATTTTTTTTGTACAATAACGCATTTTTGTAATGTATTTTTTGCCTTACTATTTCATTTCTCACAACCTCCTTTACTCTAGTGACGTGTTGCGTACATAAGACGGTTTTTATTATCTTAGATTTGACCTGTAGTAGTGAAGTGGTTAGCGAATCTGCACGTAACCCCACTAGTTTTAAAAATCGAACCTACTATCCACCCCCACCCTCATCCACCCCACCATCATCCCAACCTAATCTACACATATATCTCAGTCCATCCCCCCCCTCCCGATTCCCCTACCATCCTCCCCGCCATCCCATCCCCTTACCGTCATCATCCCAACCTAATCTGCCTATTTATCTCTGTCCACCCCCCCTCTGTCCCCCACCATCCCCCACTCTATCCCATCCTCCCTACCATCATCCCAACCTCACCTGCCCATACATCTCAGTCCATCCCCCCCCCCCCGATTCCCCCACCATCGCGCACTCTATCCCATCCCCCCTACCATCATCCCAACCTAACCTACCCATACATCTTTCCATCATCCCTCCCCCCGAGTCTTGAAAGCCTGGAATTACCTCGGCAAAATACATTACACGTTTGATGCTTATTTTCGGGATATACCTTGATAAGCCTCACCTGGACAGATATACCTTCACCTGAGTCTACCTGGTGACCTTGAAATGACCTGAGATGTTGACAGTGGACCTGGATTGACTGGAAATTGACCCGGACTGATCTGCTTGTATCTGGACTTGAGTGAAATGAAGGAAATTGATTAGAGTGGATTTTGAGTGGATTTAGATTAGATTAGTGGATTTAGAGTGGATTTAAAGTGATATAAATGAATGTGGATAGATATAATAAGATGCCTGGGAGTGTTGGTGACTTAGGTGATATTGATAGGTGAAAATTCAACGTGAAATAAGCTGCAACAGGACGAAAATCTGGGCCAGGTTGAGGTGAAAGGAGTATATGCCTGAGAGTTATCGTGGTGTTGGGTCACGGATGGAGGTGGGGGTGTGTGTGTGACCTGCATAAATTAGGCCCTGATTTCCGGGATAGAGTGCGTGGCTCCTCTTCCTCACCGATTTGGTCTTTGTGGCTCCTCTTCTTCGCCGATTTATTCATTGTGGCTCCTCTTTTTCACCGATTTATTGTGGTTCCTCCTCTTCACCGATTTATTCATTGTGGCTCCTTCATTGATTTATTCATTGTGGCTCCTATTTTTTACCGATTTATTCATTGTGGCTCCTCTTCTTCACCGATTTATTCATTGTGGCTCCTCTTCTTCGCCGATTTATTCATTGTGATTCCTCTTCTTCACCGATTTATTCATTGTGGCTCCTTTTCTTCACCGATTTATTCATTGTGGCTCATCTTCTTCACCGATTTATTCATTGTGGCTCCTTTTCTTCACCGATTTATTCATTGTGGCTCCACCGATTTATTCATTGTGATTCCTCTTCTTCACCGATTTATTCATTGTGGTTCCTCTTCTTCACCGATTTATTTATTTACGTATTATTTTCCAACAGTCTTTCAGTGTTCCCCATGTTAGTCAGTGATGCAAAGTATGTCGATGTTGTTAGTATGTAATGCGTAACATATTAGTATTCAAGTGTGACGTGGGTAATAGATCGCTAAAGTGTGTGTGTGTGTGTGTGTGTGTGTGTGTGTGTGTGTGTGTGTGTGTGTGTGTGTGTGTGTGTGTGTGTGTGATTATGTGCTGGATTATCAGGCTTGAGTTTTATTGTGTATCCATATAATATCCACGTCCTAATTGTCATTCCTTCATTGCTTAAGGATACGATGAAACCAGCCATTACAATCAGGCTTTACTGTTCTACCAGAAGACCCGCCGACATGTCGTAAAAATACCCCCGCTAATACCAACACACCAGTCCTGTATGAGACAGCCCTAGCATGTATTCAATATGGACGGTGGGTGTTAGCGCCGAAGTGGTGACATGTAGAGGTGTATGGTATGTAGGAGGACTGCTGGGCCTTGATAGCAGGCTGTGAAGCCTATGCCCAGAGTCGGACACACACACAAAAAAAAAAAAAAAAAAAAAAAAAGCCCTATTACCTTGTCGTGCCTCTTTCCACTTCTTAATTATGGCTGAGGCTTATATTGTCATCTTCAAACTTTTCTCTTATCTTGTAGGCTGGTTCCCTTTGGCATATGGTGATTAGTTTGGATTCTAGGTGGGGGTGTGGCTCCTCAATGCTCTCAAAGTATGGGTAACTCTTGCAGGTAATTTGTACTATCTGCAGGTGCACAATTAGTCATGTACAGGTGTGTCCCTCATCTCACCTGGCCTCTCCCTCTGAACCCCCTCCCTCCATCTTTCCCTCTGGTCCTTCCCTCCTTGTCTTTTCCCACTACTGTGTTCCCTCCTCCATCCTTCTCCCTCTCTCCCATCCACCTAATGAGTACATCTCCCTCTTAATCCCCTCTCTCTGTCTATTCCTCCCATCCCTCCCTCCTTTCCTCCTCTTCCATATGTTCCCTCCTTCATCCTTCTCCCTCTTCTCTCCC
>NC_136967.1:59530889-59538389 GCF_032717465.1 Coenobita brevimanus | reverse complement strand
TCCTCGACCCCAACTTAAGTGTCCATAATATTGTCTTATCTCTCCTTCGCCACTTTTTAATGTCATTGAATTAAACTTTCTGCATTAAATTTTACCTCAGTGTCCCTAAAGCACGCACACGCACGCGCACACACACACACACACACACACACACACACACACACACACACACACACACACACACACACACTTTTCCTATCTATCTGTATCTGTCTATCTAAATACAGTAATAAAGTCAAGCTCTGTGTGTGTGTGTGTGTGTGTGTGTGTGTGTGTGTGTGTGTGTGTGTGTGTGTGTTCGTTTTTTCTTTTCTTTCACGAGAATTGTAATAGATATCGACCTAGTTCTTTTTCAGTTAGGTCTAGGTAACGCCAGGGAGTGCCCAAAAAATACCAAATAAAAATTTTGGCGATTGCGCGCGACGAGACGGAGCGAAATTGTCAGAAATCTCGACATGCGAAAATGTTTGCCTGTGTGTTTGTTCGTTTCATTCACAGGGACGGTAATAAATATTGACCTAACTATTTTTACATTAGGCCTGGGTAAGTTCAGAGTGTGTCAGAAAATAATGGCGATCGCACGCTACGTGACGCCGTGAAGTTGTGGGAAATCAGGACATGCAAAAATATGCAAAGATAATCACTTCTGCTTTTCCTTCCAAATTGGTCATCGTGGGCTCTATAAAAGTAGGAAAACAGAGATAATAAAGTTAGGGAAACAGAGATAATGGTACTTGCAAACATATCATGATGGAACGGCTGCTTGTTAGTCCCGCATATTTTTGTCGACAAGCACTAGTCTGTCTGTATATCTGGCTATCTGTTTATGACTATCTATCTGCCCATATATTTGTCTACCTGTCTATCTATTTATCTTTACGTACCTACCTCCGCATCTCCGTCGACCTTACCTACCAAGTAATGTCTGTTCATCTGTCTATATATCCCTTCTATCCATCTGTCTGTCTATTTATCTATGTCTATCTATACTATATACATCTCAGCCTCTCACATCACATAATCAGATTAACCTTCTCCCACCAAAACGACCCAGGCTAATCTACCCCCACCTAATCTACCCAGGTCGCCTACTTTCATCTCTGTCTTTTTTAATTCCCTCACCCCCTTGTTTCCTTGTGTCTGAGCGGAAACAAGTTGTTAAAAACTAACTTTTGATGGACTGTCAGAAACTCTTGTCCTGAAAGTTGGGTTTTGAGCGCACAAGTCCTTACTCCTCTTCCTCCTCCTCCTCTTCCTCTTCCTCCTGTTTTTCCTCTTCCTTCTTCGTTCGTTGTCCTCTTTCCTTCCCTCCATTCCTCCTTTATCCCCTTATTCCATGTCTCTTCTTTGCCTCCGTCTGTTCCTCTTTTTCCCCTCCATCCACTCCTCTTCTTTTCCTCATCTTTTCTCTCCCTTGCCTCTTCTCCCAGTTGTCTTTTTTTCCCCTTGTCTACCTCTTGTCTTTTCTCCTTCCTCTTTTTTCCCCATTGTATTGTCTTTCGATTTTCTTCCTCTTACGTCTTTTCTCTTCATTTTCTTTCTTGATTTTAGCGTCCTGATCTTTTCTCATTTTCCTCCTTACTCTTCCTTTTCTTTTTTTTTTCTCGTTTCTCAGTTTTCTTCATTTTTTTTCATTGTTTTCTTGTCTGACGTCTTCTGTTTTTTTTTCCTTTTTCCCCTTTATTATCATTTTATTTCCTTGTTTTTTTCATTTTCCCCTTTATTATCATTTTATTTCCTTGTTTTTTTCCTTTTTCCCCTTTATTATCATTTTATTTCCTTGTTTGCTTGCTTATTTTTCTCTTCTTTTTTTCTTGTCTATCCTCTTTCTTGCTTTCTCACATTTCTTTTATTCCTGACTTCCTTGCTTTACTTCCTTCTTCATTCTTGTCTTCCTCGTGTTTCATGCCTACTTTTATTCTTTCTTATTTATCATGTTCTTTCCTCCCTTTCATCCCATCCATCTCTCTCTCTCTCTCTTTCTCTCTCTCGCTTCCTTGGTACATGCCCCCTGGGATGCCAATTGTCAGACACATTGCAAAGTAGTTGTGTTCGTACTTTTGCGCTGTGTGTGTGTGTGTGTGTGTGTGTGTGTGAGTGTGTGTGTGTGTGTGTGTGTGTGTGTGTGTGTGTGTGTGTGTGTGTGTGTGTGTGTGTGTAAGAGAGAGAGAGACGTGTTTTTTTCCTTGCTTCAGACGATTTTATTCATCTTAGGAGAGGTTAATGATAAGCCTCGTGAACCCCTTCAGTATGAGTGGGTTTTTTCCTTTATAAAAAATAATGAAAGTAGAAAAATAAAAAATAAAAATAAAATAAAATATAAAATAAGAAATAAAAATAGTTAATAAATTAAATATAAAAAATGATAAATAAAAACTCCATAAAAATAATGAAAGAAATAAATAATAAATAAAATAAAATAAAATGAAATAAAAATAAAAATGAGGTTAGCATAATTATTGGCGTCATTGACTCCTATTCTCGTCAGCTAAAACAACTCCCTGACACCTTTTCCTAAGCGATTTATTTTGCCATTTGCACCTTTTACTGTCCTCTTCTTTGTTACATAAATCCGTTCTGTCGCCATACTGTGCTTAAATAACCTACTGAAGGATATTAACCAGCCATATTCAAAACTAAATCGCTAAGGAAAAGGTGTTAGGGAGCTTCCATAACTGACGAGAGTAAGAGCCTTGGACAGGTATGAGGATGATGCAGAGAAATTCACCTTTTTCTCTGTCACCCTCATTATTAGCTATTTTATAAAGATTTTTTTTTTAATTCCTAAATTCATTAATCCTATTTGCTGGCCTTTCCGATCTCACTTTATTTCCAAAATGACCGCCATATTAAAAAAAAAAAAAACGAATTGTCTGTGTCATTGATTATAAGCATACAGTGCCATGAATGAATGAGCACTTTTTCTTTCTTTCTTGCATTCTTTCTTACTTACTTACATACTTGCTTGCTTGCTTACTTTCATTCTTTCTTTCTTTAGGTAATGGAGATAATATGCAAGATCTAACTTTAGTAAACACGACCCGGAACTTCAGAAGCGGCTGATTATAAGTTGATTAGTGTGATCCAAACCCTTTCCCCCCGATGATGTATGAGATGAGTTCATTCTGGCTGATAGGAGATGATAAGATGCTGTTTACGAGTGCCAGTGGTAAGAAAGGGATTAGAAATAGGCTGGATCTAATTCCACGTCGAGATTCTTATGCTGAGTAAATTATAGAGGCAGCATAGTAATAATAATAATAATAATAATAATGATAATGATAAAAATAATGAAAAGATAATAGTAAGAGTGATAAAAATGAAAATGACAGCTACAGTAATATTAGCAACAGCAACAACAATAATAGTAATATTAACTAATAATAATAATAATAATAATAATAATAATAGTGATAAAAATAAAAAAAAGATCAGCAGCAATAATATTAACAGCAACACTAAAAATAACAACAACAGTAATAATAATAATAATAATAATAATAATAATAATAATAATAACAACAATGATAACATGGGTCTTGGTGTGAAGGGGTAAACTCGATTCTGACCTGCATTGTGTGTCAGTTCAATCGAGGTTAAAAAATTCACCTTATTTCACCACATCTGCTTCTCCCAGGCTGAGAGAGGCTTTTTGTGCTCCTCTGTGCATGAACGCTGACTTTTGGCACGGTGCGTCAGGGCGGAAAGTGAAAATAAGAGAATTGGAAGAGTATACGGACTTTTAACCTCATCTCTGGAATTTGGTGTAAGATATCGCAGTTTGGCGTGGTTCCTGACTCACATCTTAAATTTAGCCTGTATGACAGTCGAGAAAAGTGCCGTATTCAAGGTGGATTTACTTTACTCAGCCATTGGGATTTAAAGTGAGGTTTCGTGTTGATCATTCCCTGTCAGATTAGTTTTGTCCATCTCATGTTGACAGTCTTTTGCATCATGAGTTATTTTGCAACATCATGCATTTGTACGTCAGAGTGTGCCGAGCCTGGTGATGTTGTTTGAAGCCTTGTGTGTGTGTGTGTGTGTGTGTGTGTGTGTGTGTGTGTGTGTGTGTGTGTGTGTGTGTGTGTGTGTGCTGGCGTAAAGACACACACCCCAATCTCAGTATCAGCACACACACACCCATCCCTCAGCGTGAATCCTAGCGTCCCTTCTTCCATTCTAACCTTCTTTAAGTGATCGTCATTTCTGTCCCTGTACAAATTGCACAACGAGAGGGCGAGTCTTGGCCAGGGCACGATTTGCAATTTTGCATGTACAGTAGGGTCACGGCGGCAGCAGGAGGCCCGGGCATAGAGGTAGGTCACGTTCCTGGCATTCCTCTCCTTCACACATATCCACCTCTCAAAGACCCCGTGAAGCTGGGGAGAGGGGAGAGGGTGAGAGGGAGATAGGGAGGAGAGGGTGAGAGGGAGACAGGAGAGGGTGAAAGGAAGACAGAGAGGAGAGGGGAGAGACAGACAATCGGAGAGAGGGGACTGGATGGTAGAGAGGAGAGTCAGAGTCAGGCAGAAAGGAACGGAATGCAGTTAGACAGGAAAGCGGGTAGGTAGTCAGATAGGAGGAGGAGGAGACAGACAGACAGTGAGGAGAGGGAGGCAGATAGACAGCTAGACATGGAGGAGATGAAGGCAGTTAGCAAGTCAGACAGGGAGGAAAGAAAGGTGGGTGGAAGGCAGACAGTGAGATCGGAGGAGGAGGAGGGGCAGAAGACAGCAGGCAGCAGAAAGGAGAGTTAGACGGGCAGACGGACGAGAGGAAGGCAGGCAGAGAGTCAGACAGGAAAGAGAAAGAGGCAGAAAGACAGACAGTGAGAAAAGGGAGGCAGACAGACAGCTAGACAGAGGGAAAAGGGGAAAGTTTAGGGGGATGGGAGAGGAAAGGGAGTTGTTTCAAATAGTTTTAATTCTTTTCCCCAGAAGAGACTACGAACGAGGTGGGGGGGAAAGATAGATTTAGTCTTATTTGGAGCTGAATAGAATAGTTTGCCATTAACTAGAAGAAAATGGAAATAAAAAGAGGCTGAAGAGTTTGAAAAGAGGGTAGAGAGGATGAGAATAAGGGGAGGGGGGTAGTGACGGAATGGAGAGGGGGAGACGGGAAAGAGAGGGTAATGGCTAGAGTGGGAAAGAATGGGATTGCGAGGGTATCGAAGAGTGAGGGGAAATAATAGACTTAGCGCGAGGGGGAGGGGGGAAATGGGACCCAACCCCTCACCCTCGTCGCCATAGAAACCAGATGGGCGATTTGGCGGGCACTTTAAACCTGCCATTGAAATCCATTGGACCTGAGGATTTATTTCTTTTATTCTTGCCCTGTCATGGCGATTTTATTAAGCTTTCAGTTTTTTTTCTTTTTAATAGAAGGGTTCGATATGGCCAGTCTAGAACCCTGTCAATACGAGTAGCGTCTATTAAGTAGTAAAAAAAAGAGTCTAAGGCCTATTTTTTACCTGACAGAGATCCCCTACCTCTTTCTGCTTAATTGGTGGCCAGGTGTAATTATACTGCAAGGTAGAGCAGACGAGTATACAGGTAGACTAGTATACAAGTCGACTAGTAGACAGGTAGGCTAGTAAACAAGTACACTAGTAAACAAGTAGACTAGTAGATAGGTAGGGTAGTAAACAAGTAGACTAGTAAACAGGTAGACTAGTAAACAGGTAGACTAGTAGACAGGTAGACTAGTAAACAAGTTGACTAGTAAACAAGTAGACTAGTGTATATGCCAGACTGAACAGTTTCCGCCCGACATAGACCCTCCTGATTTATGTATGGAGGTGGAAGGTTAAGGTATGCCTGGAGAGAGAGAGAGAGAGAGAGAGAGAGAGAGAGAGAATGGTGGATAGACATACGGAGATAATCTTAAAGTTAGGCGAGAGAGAGAGAGAGAGAGAGAGAGAGAGAGAGAGAGAGAGAGAGAGAGAGAGAGAGAGAGAAGTAAGAGAATGGAGGAGAGAACGGAGATAATCATAAAGTTAGGCAGGCAGGCAGGTAGAGGTGGAAGGCAGACAACAAGATGTGGAAGACAGCAGGCAGGCAGGCAGAGAGAGATTGAGGGAAGGCAGAAAGACAGGCAGGGGTGGAAGAGAGGGAGATAGCCAGAGGTGGAGGGCAGGCAGGTAGGTAGGCAGACACGCGAAGGTGGAAGGCAGGCAGTAGGAAGGTAGGCAGAGGTGAAAGTGAGGTAGGCAGGAAGACGGACAAGCGAAATTGTCGGTAGTGGAGGAAGGCAGGGAAGCAGAGGCAGTGAGGCAGCAGACAAACAAGGGAGGGAGTCAGGCAGGCAGGAAAGCAGAGATGAGCCAGAGGTAGGCAGAGAGGAGAGGGAGGGAGGTGGTGGAGAGGAGGGAGCGAGGGAGGGAGTTTGTGTAGAGAGAGCGCAGAGGGAGGCAAGGAGAGAGGTGGAAGAGACAGGAGGAGGAAACAGGCAGTGATGGGGGAGGAGAGGAAGGCAGACAGACAGAAGAAATGCAGACAGGAAGGCAGAGAAAAGACAAACAGGAGAAAGCAGAGAGACAGAGAGGAGAGGGAGAGAGGCACGTGAGAGGAGAAGAGGCAGGCAGACAGACAGACAGCAACAGGGAGAAGAGAGAAACAGAGACACACAGACTGGCAGACAGGGAAAGGAGGAAGATAGCAGACAGAGAGGGGAGGGAGGGAAGCAGAGAAAAAGGGAAAAAGTCAAGTGGGTTGGAAGAGACAGACAGGAAAAGAACAGCACGAGAATACACACAGACCAAGGCCGACACTGACAGCAGGACGATGGGTTAGAGGAAGACAGGGGGTTACGGGGGATGGGAGAGAGGGAGGGGGGCTGTTTAGACAGGGGGAGGGGGGTTAGAAGGAAGGGATGAAGGAGGGAGAACAGCAGACAGGTGGGAAAGACTGACAGGAGGGGGGTAAACAGACAGACAGGCGTGAGAGAGAACAACAGACAGGAGGAAAAGACTGACAGGACGAGAAGATACCAGAGGAAATGTCTAGGAATAAACTGACAGGAGGAAGAATGAAATATCTACGTAGGAGAGAGAGAGAGAGAGAGAGAGAGAGAATAGGGATCAGCATTTCACAATCACGTTGCTCTAAAAACTTCAAATGGTTGAAATTATTCCCATATATAACAATTGTATTTATAGTGAAGAGGCAACCGTTTCAGCCCGACTTGGACCCTCTTCACGTAGAGCAAAAATTCGCTCCTGATTTACCTTTATGTTTATGAGGTGGCGAATCTTTTACATGGAAGAAATTAATGCCAAGTTAAAGAAGAGGAATTATATATATTTGTATTTATAAGTACATGCGTCATTTGTTACCAGAATTCACAGATGATGATGATGATGATGATGGTTATTATTATTATTAGTAGTATTAGTATTAGTATTAGTATTAGTATTATTCTATCTATCTATCTATTGCCAGACACCATAATCCCGTAAGGGGTGGCCATTTGACTTGAGTTATTTGTTTTACGGGGAGGGGC
>NC_136967.1:59505889-59525889 GCF_032717465.1 Coenobita brevimanus | reverse complement strand
CGGCGTTATTTGAGTGGAAATTGGAATATACATCATCTACTTTTACTCTTATTTTTCTGTCGCTGAGATACGAGGAAAGCAGAGGAACAAAAAACATTAGTACATAGCAAGGGAGTTTGAACAATAGGGAATGGTGCCATACTCTGTCGAAAGCTTTAGAAATGTCAAGGGCTACTGCCTGAGTTTCTCCATGCTGGTCGATTGATTGATGAATGGTTGAGGTTGAGAGAGAGAGAGAGAGAGAGAGAGAGAGAGAGAGAGAGAGAGAGAGAGAGAGAGGCGGGGAGAATAGGTGGAGGGAAGTGGAGGGGGGGGAGGATGAGGTAAAGGTGGGGTTAGGAAGAGGGGAGGGGATGGGGAAGGTGTAAGAGAGATAACTCCTTCAGCCTGAGGACCTATTTCATTTATTTATTAATTGTTCCTATTATCTGCGGACGATTTTATTCAGCTGGAGAGAGAGAGAGAGAGAGAGAGAGAGAGAGAGAGAGAGAGAGAGAGAGAGAGATTTTGGACAGGATGCGTTAGAGATAGCTTAAATTTGCCCTTTCAGTACGAATACGCTTTCCTAGATTTAAAAAACTCAATCAGGAGTAGAGAGAAAAAAGTTGTTAGCGCCCAAGTGGTGGCATGTGGAGGTGTGTGGTACATAGAAGGACTCGTGTCTCAGGTAACGGGCTACTAAACCTATGCCCAGAGTTTAAAAAGAAAATATATTGCAGGGAAATGAGGAAAAAATGTCACCGTGAATGTTGAGAAAAAAAAAGGGGGGGATGGATTTTTTTAGTGTCAGAAAAGGGGAAAATAAATATTACCTCTGACGCAGTGCAGTCATAATTAATCTTTCATACCAGGCGTCAGAGAGAGAGAGAGAGAGAGAGAGAATCAACTGGAAAGGTAATATTTTCTAGTGTATGGGTAAAAAGAATTGGTTATTTTTAAAAAGTCATCAGGCTGAAGGGATTAATGTAAGAGAGAGAGAGAGAGAGAGAGAGAGAGAGAGAGAGAGAGAGAGAGAGAGAGAGAGAGAGAGAGAGAGAGAGAGTGTGTGTGTGTACTGTATATATTTTCTTTGTTCGTCGATGTACCTGCGAAAACTGACGCATTTTTTCCGCAGACTTTGTAGCTTTGACGAGAGAGAGAGAGCAGTATTTTTAGCTTTGACCTTTTAGCTTCTTTCAGTGACCTGTCGCTGTGTAATTATGCTGTATTTTTATTTAATTTTTTATAATATTATCTGAGAATTTATTTTATAAGATTTAATACTGCAGTCAGATATCCTTTTTTTTTTTTTTTTTTTTTTGAGAGAGAGAGAGAGAGAGAGAGAGTTTCTTCGTTCATCATACTGCACATCTCGCAACGATGGAATTCTTTTTAAACCTCCTCATTTCATCCCCACAATTTTATTTCCTTCTTTATTAGGGTCGGAAACGTGTACGAAACAGGTATCAAAATTAGAAATAAAGTCAGGAATGAAGCCAGGTGTTGTATGATCGAAGTCAGGTGTGATTTGGCTTAGTATTCTGAATTATTATTTTTTTCCTGTGTATTTCTCATAATTTTTAGTTTCCTCTCGTTCTTCGCTTCCTTATGTGGTGTGTCTTGTATTCTTTATCCTTATTTATCGCTTATCACCTGAGTTTTTTCATTATTATATCGTCAGGTGAGCGTATAGGTAAGTAACGAGGTAATTAGGAATGCTATCATATCAGAGGTCTTTAAAGGTCATATTTTAATTAGATTTGAAGCTTCCGTAATCCCTTTTCCTTGGCGATTTATCCCGTACATTTCATTTTAATATCTTGTATGTTAATTGATGCTATGTCCTTGTTAAAACTGGAAAAACGGTGTAGAAGGCAAGGTGTAATATGCAGAATAAATCGCATAGGAGAAGGTGATACCAAGCCTCATATTCTCCCTATATTACAGCCCTAAATATAACTCAGTGATTGTGGATGTTCGTATCGCGAGAGAAATATATCGCATATCACCATTTTTATATACGTGAAATAGTGAATATAATCAGAGAGGGTATGCTGGAAAGGCGTTATACTCTTGTTAACAAATCACAAGTATTTTTTTTAACACTGACGCTATAATATTGGACATACTGATAAAAAATAAAATCTAGGAAAGGGACCCCGGGGTGAGATTATTCTTTGAGCTAATTAACGATGTATTGACAGGTAAAGGTGGTGAATGGATGAGAAGAGGAAGGAGGGGGAAAGGTGGACTGGAGGGAGAGAATGGTTTTGTGTGTGTGTGTGTGTGTGTGTGTGTGAGAGAGAGAGAGAGAGAGAGTCAAAACTTTATGTAACTGACGAGATTAGGAGAAAATCTTTTGTTAAACACGGGTAAAAGTTTGTCCAGTTGTCGTTGATGTTGGCTGGAGTTTGCTTTATTGCTTTGTGTGTGTGTGTGTGTGTGTGTGTGTGTGTGTGTGTGTAACCAGATGCCTCCATGGCGTCCTGTCCTCCGCCATCAATTTGCCCTCCCTCCAGCTCTCCTCACCTTCATTAATATACCTCTGCACCCCAACCCTCAACCTCATCCTCGGTCTCCTTCTTCCCTTCTCATAACTCACTCGCATCCACTCTTCTAGCCAGTCTCTAACTTTCCTCTCTCTCCACATGGCGAAAACATCAAGCACATCCGCATCAACACCAACATCTTCTACTCTTCCTCATGTGTCTGTCTGTCCGTGCACACACTTCAGTTCCATATCTCATTTCCACCTCTCTCACTCTTGACTTCTTTCCTTAGAGCAGGGTCCAGGTTTCGCGTCCATACGTAAGAGAGGGATGACAGAACTGAACAATTACTTCTCCTCCTCCAAGCTCACCCTCCTAGTCCTTATCACTTTCTTTAATATTCCTTCAGCCTTCCCTCCCTGCTGTACTCCTTCTTGCCCTTCATCTCGTAAGTATCCCTGCTTGCTTATCACTCTACTCAGATATTTGAAGTCACTGATGTTTTCCATTTCCCATCCATTTAAACTTAAGATACATTCCGTGACTTCAGTCCTCTTAAGAACCAAAACTTTGCTCTTAGCTGCGTTCACACACACACACACACACACACACACACACACACACACACATTTACGAGGGGTGGTTGCGGAGATAGAGGTTGTCCTTGCTGTATAAAGTTACGGAAGTTTAAAAAGTGTATATATATATATATATATATATATATATATATATATATATATATATATATATATGTATATATTTTTCTTTCTTTTTTTAGGGAGAATGTTTGAAGGTACCAAGCACTTTTGTATACTCTTCTCTCTCTCTCTCTCTCTCTCTCTCTCTCTCTCTCTCTCTCTCTCTCTCTCTCACACACACACACACACACACACACACACACACACACACACACACACACACACACACACACACACACACACACACACACACACACACACACACACACACACACACACACACACACACACACCTAAATCCTCTGAAATATTTTTGATGAGTACCGTCCGAATGAAAAGATTTAGAAGTAACGAAGATTGTGTATAATTATTATTTTTTTTTTGTCAGGTTTTAAGTATATAAGTGAACGCAACATTACTAATCTTTGGAAGAGAACATCAGTAAATACACTGACTTTGCCTGTGTGTGTGTTTGTGTGTGTGTGTGTGTGTGTTTTCTGAGACACTTAAATGTTTACATAATTGTCAATCAGCACCATGACTGTCAGCTGTACAGTGGTTGCATGAGAGAGAGAGAGAGAGAGAGAGATGGAGAGAGAGAGAGAGAGAGAGAGAGAGGGAGAGAGAGAGAAATGAGACAGATATGAGAGAAGTAAGAGGTGAGAGGGAAAGTTGAGGGGAAATGAGAGACACATGAAGTTTATACGAGAGAGAGAGAGAGAGAGAGAGATTTTTTAAATAAATATAATCCACAAAATTAGATTCTTCATAAAGTGCGTAAAAAATATAACAAAATAAAACGATATATATTTTGTTCATTTTGTGGCTTCAGAGTGGGATATTTTTTGGGTTTGAGGGAATAAAAGAAAAAAATATATTGGTTTTTATTTTGAGGGGAGACAAAGGGAGGAAATGAAAGGGAGAGGGGGAGAAAGAAGTGGAGGATGGGAGGAAGAGGAAGAGGGGAGGACGTAGGGAGAAAAAGAGGCAGGTGGGGGCATGGTGAAGGGAAGAGGGAGGAGGGGAAAGGGAAAGAGGGAAAGAGTGGATAGGGAATGAGAAGAGGGAGGGGGTGGAAAAAGGGGAACAGAAATAGGGAGGTTGGAAGGAGGAAGAGGAGGGTGGAGAGAAAGCAAAGGGATATAGGAGGAAGGAAAGGTGGGTAGGAACGGGGAATTGGGGTGGGGGGAATATAGGGGGAGAATTATGGAGTAGAAATAGGAGGTGGGGGTAAAGTAGTAGGTAGAAAGAATGAGGTAGGAACAGGGTGTGGGGGATGGGGGGAGTAGGTAGGGTGGGGGGTAGGAGTAAGGGGTGAGTGTGGGGAGTATGTAGGGTGGAGGGGGTAGGAACAGGGGGGTGGGGGTGTGATAGTAGGTAGGTATTGTGGAGGGGGTAGGATAGTAGAGAAATCCGCAATACCTGACGAACTGGCCGTAAATTAGGGAACCCGCACACAAAGTCGGGCGTATAATTAGATTTACTTCATGGCCAACTAATTTCACTTCATTGGGGCCACTTTTCCACCGGCGAACAAGTGGATAGGTGGACGAGATGGATAGGGGCAGAGATGGATGTGGAGCCGGGTGGATGGATGGATGGATGGGAGCGTGAACAGATGAATGGCTGAGCGGATGAATTGGGCAGAGGTGGATGTGGAGCCTGGTACATGGATGGATGGGAGCGTGAACAGATGGATGGCTGAGGGGATGGATGGGGGTAGAGATGGAGGGATGGATGGATGGAAGTGTGAGCAGATAAGCAGATAGATGGACTGAAAGAAAGGTAGACAGATAGATAGAGACATTGATATCTGTGTTGAGAGATACATGTCAAAAGAAGTAAGTGAGTATTAAAAGAAAAAAAGAAAAAATAATGGATACTCGTAGATAGGGAGATGGTGGTCAGGTCGTACGGAAGTGGACTGTTGACCTCACGAGTTTGAGGTCAACCTGGGCTATGACAAGGAATAGTATGGGGATCAGAAGCTCTTGGAAACCTACTTAAATACCCTTCTTTGCGATCCAATCCTGTATCATGCAAACTCACGCTTATATCATCATGCTATCCAGAATGAGATCAACCTAGGATATTTTTTCACTATAGACTATGTGGTAATACTGCCCAGGGGAATACTTTTGTCGTGTAATAATTATAATAACCTCCTATTTACTGAGTTATTATTTATGGTAACGTACAATTATAGTTACGACTGTTATTACTGTCGTAGGTGGAGTGTTAATTAAATATACCGTATCTAGTAAGGTCATGCAATTAATTTATTATGATTAAATTGACCTTATTGAGTGAGGTCATGCTGTTCATTTATCCATTTTTATTTTTATTTTCCTCAGATAACTAATTTACGTTTTATTTTTTTTCTACCTAAGATAAGGATAAAGGTGTTCTAGGTGTGTCTTCTCTAATTTCAGGTACTTCCGTCTGTCTGTCTGTCTGTCTGTCTGGTCGTGAAGTGAGTGAGCTGGACTACCTTTGATATCGATTGTACTCACCTGCCCAAGCTCAATACCTCGTCTTACCTGTTGAAAATAAGGTAAATGAAAAAATAGCTTGTATAAAATTACATAATGAGAGAGGGAGGTGTGAGGTGGGGGGAGGGCAGTGAAATTGCGACATGGAGGCGATTTGTTTGTGACCACCCCATGCGGGAAAGAGGCGTCTGGCAATAGATAGACAGATAGATTGATTGATTGATTGATTTTTATGCTTAATTACTTACAGGTGCATCGTAGAGGTTAGTTTGGTTAGTTGGTTACAAATTATGCAGAAAAATAGGAGCTAGACAGGTAAAGAAAGATAGACATTAGTTGTGGATTAGATAGATGAAGAGATAGATAGATAGATGAACAGACAGATAGATAGGTTTATTGATGGAACAGATGTTGATAGATACAAATAGATACAAAACGTACAGGGATAGACACTTAAAAATAAAAGGAAAATAGCTTTAGATAAATAGATAGGTTGAGAGGTGGGTGTGGATAGATGGAAAGAAATATACAGGGAGGACGATAGATAGAGGAGTTGTGAGGTGTGACAGATAGATAGATAGATAGATAAATAGATAGATAGATAGGTTTACTGAGGGTATGGGGTGAATAGATGAAAACAGATGTTGAGGGTTAGACAGCTGTGAATTAAGGGACAATAGATAGACAGGGATGTGAATATGTGAACAGCCGAGTTATGGGATGGATAGATGGACAGATAGATGTAAGAACTGGTGGATAATAGATAGACTGCAATATAGGGTCTAAAATAGATGGATAGATGCGTGGATAGATTGATGCTGATGTGGGTAATCTTGACTAAGTTGTCTTTAAGATAGTCTTGTGTGCGTTAATTCAAAGGTTCTGGGATGCAGGTTCTCAGGGGGGTAAGAAATTGTGTGTGTGTGTGAGAGAGAGAGAGAGAGAGAGAGAGAGAGAGAGAGAGAGAGAGAGAGAGAGAGAGAGAGAGATTTTTCCTTCCAGACATTATCTCATCTCATTCTCCGTCTTCCTAACACCTTCATTTTCCATTCCTAGTCACCCTTCCTCTCCCATCCTGCCCCTCCTTCCCCCTTCCCAGCCATTCTTTTTCCCCATACTTGCCTTCTGATTATTTATTTATTTCAGTAGGATGGTTAGAAGGAAGTGAAGAGGTTGGTAAAAAAATGGGCAATAGATAAAACGTAAAATGGTAGATTATAATTATTTGTTTGTATTGCTCCCGTTTTCTATTCTCCCTCTTCCCCCTCATAGACACAGACTCATATAAATCCTTCTTCCTGTAAGGCTGTCACCCCAGCCTTCTTTCCTTCACTTCTCTTCATTTTCCCTCTCTCTTTCTCACCCTTCATTCTCCCTATCTTTCACATACTCTTTTTCATCTCTCACACTCCTTCTCGATCCATAGCCCCTCTTCATTCTCCCTCTCCTCCCTCTCTCTCATCCACGCACGCTCTCTAACCTCTGTATTTCCCTTTCTCTCGTCCTCATCTTCCTTGTCGGTTTCTCCATTCCCTCTGTCCCCTCCCCCCCTCCCTCTCTCTCCCCTTGTACCCAACTTCCCTTTCCCCAACCTCCCCTTTTTCACTCCCCTCCCCCAGACACTCCTCCCCATCCCTCTCTCCCAACCTCCTCCCTATTTCCAGGCAGCCTTCCCATCCCCAGCCTCTTTTTCTCTCCCCCTCCTCCTTTCTTTATTCTCCTCCTCAAAGCTCTCATTCTCCCCATCCCTCCCAAAACTCCTCCTCCCTCCCTCGCCTCCCCAATCCTCTTTCTCCCCTCCTTCCCCCTCCCTTACACCCCACACCCACCCCTTCTAAATCACCCCAGAGAATAAAAAGCTGATTAAATGCCATAATTTTGTGGGCTGAGCTGCGAGAAACAAGGGAGTGATGAAAGACGGGGAATGGTCTTAGTCTCTCTCTCTCTCTCTCCGTCTCTCTTGTATTCCTTCCTTCTCTCACACACTCACCCTCCTCACTCTTCCCTATCTCCCAGTCACTGTATGATGTGGGGAAGAGAGAGAGAGAGAGAGAGAGAGAGAGAGAGAGAGAGAGAGAGAGAGAGAGAGAGGGAGGGTGATGGGGGTGGCTTTAGTTAGGGTTATTAGGGGTCATTCCACGCGATGACTTTCACCATCATCATTATTAACACCACCGCCCCCACCGGCATTATGACACGGCCCTTCAATAAGTCCAATAATACCCTTATTTACCGATGTAGTGGCTGGGAATGTAATATGTTTTATAGTCTGTTTTTTCGCTCTCTTTCAATTATTTATACAGAGAAGAAGGAACCCAAGGCTTAGATTTGGCAGGTCGTGTTCTTTCCGTATGATATCGAAAAGAAAATGAAGCCAAATTCGAGATGAGTCTTACAATTTCTCTTTAGTATACAGATAGATAGATAGATAGGTAAGTAAGTAGGTAGGTAGGTAGGTAGGTAGATACACTGATTGATTGAGAAAAGAGTAGATGACTATCTTTCCTCGTGTCTGTGAAAGCTTATAACCAGCCTCTTTGTCGGAGCTGCGTGGGATCGTAATGTAGTTTTTTGATGGTTTAATTTAAGATATTGCCCTGTCTGACTCATCGATCAGAGATATTGAGGAGAGACACATGTAAAGGCGTAAGAATAATTTCCAGGAGACTCAACATCTGTGGTATAAATGATCTGCTACTAATTTCGCCACTAATTCTCATGCAGGGTCTGTTTCTGTATTATGTAGAATTTAAAATGTTGGGAATTTGCGTTTGATACATTTTACAGAAATATCCAATATCCATACAGTATACTGTAGATGTGGAGGATCTTTGTGCTTAATCATCTGTGTCATTTTGCTTATATTTTTCACTCTACCTGGAAACTCACCTTAAAATTAGGAGTGTGGATTTCTAGAGAGGGTATGGGATAAAATTTGTGTCATTTGTCAGAGGAGTGGTTTATGCTACCTCCCGCCCTCTGCCCCTCCCCACCCCACCCCGCCCCACCCAACCCCGCCCCACCCAACCCCGCCCCACTCATCTCCATCCCGCCCCACCCCACCCCACTCCTCCCCATCCCGCCCCGCCCCTTCCGAGTGGCTAAGTGTTAGAAGTATAAAACGAGGCAATAACTAGGAAGCTGTGTTATGCCAGGCCGTCACGCAGCCCTGTTGAAGTGTTGCCAAAGATCAGAGAGGGTCACGTCACGCCACGAATATTATGTTTATCTATCTTTATCCATCTGTTTATCTATCTATCTATCTGTCTATAAGTGTTTTTCCATTTTTATCTGCCTCTTTATACGTCAATCTGTCTATCTGTATATTATCAGATTCCTTAATCCTGTAAGAGGTGGCCACAGATAAATCGCCTCCACGTCGCCCTGTCCTTTGCCATGTGACTGCATTCCCTCCAACTCACACCCACTTCCCTCGCATAAATCTTCACCTCAACCCTCCATCTCATCCTCGGTCTCCCCCTCGCCTCTCAAAATTACAATGACGTCTGCGTTTCTTGTATCGCTACGAGAGTTGACGAAATTTGAAGGCTCTCAGGGTCGGGGTTGGTGTAGTGTTATGTTCCAGCAGAGGCCAGACGGTTTCTTTCAGCTGGGAGTGAGTCAAAGGAGCCTGAGAGTGTTAATATGTCTAGAAGAATACATTTGCAAGGAATGGAAGGTTTGTTAAGTTGTAAATACACTGCGACACAGTTTACTTGGCTCAGCTACCCATTGCGGTCTGAGAGAGAGAGAGAGAGAGAGGGAGAGAGCAGGGTCCATGTTTACACCACCTCTGAAGGATCTTTTTTTTTTTTTTTTTTTTAAATCCTGTGTTGCTGTTAGGCCGTATTCTTGATTGGAATTTCTTAGTTCCTCTTCCTTAGCGATTTATTTTGTCTATTAATTTTGTTCCTGTGTTATATTACTACCCCTGAGGGACCATGGATGATTACCAGATTATTGCCTCTCTCTCTCTCTCTCTCTCTCTCTCTCCGTACAGTAACCAAATTAACTGCTTTAACTGTGTCTACCATTAAAGTATTAAAACTTTCTTTAGTGCTCTCATAATCTCTATCTCTACCACCACCACTACGAAATCTACCATTACCATCTTTACTACTGCCTCATCGCTTAACTCACTACCATAACTACCACACACACACACACACACACACACACACACACAGCCATTAGGGTATCTAGCATCATAATCTTTGCAACTGTCTCATACTACCACAAGAACCACACCTACCACAGTCACTACCACAACCGTCCAACATTACCACTTCTACCACAGATGAGCTACCAAACACAGTACCACCAACACCACACACCAACCACACAGTACCACAACTAGTACACACACACACACACACACACACACACACACACACACACACACACACACACACACAGCCCTAGTCACTATTTTCACAAGACACAAACCAGCACTACCCCCAAAGCATCTCATCTTTATCCAGCCCTTACCATCTCCAGACGATTTTACTCAGCTCAGGAGAGAGATTTAGAGCTAGAGGGGTTAAATAGAGCCCTCATTAACCCCTTCACGACGAGGGTGCTCTAAGAAGGTGAATTAAGACGCATTATAAGTACTAAGAATATAACCTAGATTGAGGTGAAATTTTTTAGTTTATCTACCAGACGATTTTATTCAGCTTAGGAGTGACTTTACCAACCAGAGGGATTTATATAACATTCAATAAAGCCTCAAGTCCATCTTCCTTTACTAAAATCAATAAAATAGGAAGTAGGAGGGATGTAATACAAATAATACTACACCCACCCCAGCCCCACGCCTCAGCACATCCCACACCTCATCTCTGCCGTCACACACCATCCCTCATCCCTACACATGCCATCCCTCACTGTCATAGGCACATTAACACACACACACACACACACACACACACACACACACACACATTTTTTTCCTCACATACGCTGCTTCATTTCTCTCTCTCTCTCTCTCTCTCTCTCTCTCTCTCTCTCTCTCTCTCTCTCTCGTACCCACCCGAGGCTGAAAGCAATACCCCATCTGGTTAAATGCTCGTAAATTATATATAAAGGAGAGAGAGAGAGAGAGAGAGAGAGAGAGAGAGAGAGAGAGAGAAAGAGAAGAGGGACCAGTGTCATGCTAGTGTCTTCATCTCGGTGGGAGGAGGGAGTGTGAGAGGTGGGGGATTGAGTGTGTGTGTGTGTGTGTGTGTGTGTGTGTGTGTGTGTGTGTGTGTGATAGAGAGAGAGAGAGAGAGAGGAAACAGTAGGGAAAGGCAGGATACGGAGTGAGAGAATATCAGAGAGATTTGGAAAGGGAAAAAAGAGGAAATGAACAGTTTAAAGAGGGGAATGAGACGACAGAGAGAGAGAGAGAGAGAGAGAGAGAAAGAGGGTGTGTGAAAGATAGTTGCCACAAGAAGACCAGAGTGTACCAGGGAGTGTGAGATAGTCAGCTGAGTGTAAGAGAGTGGGTGTGAAAGTGAGAAAATGAGATTGAAGGTGAAATAAGAAATAAGAGTAAGTTTAAAGTGAGAAAAAATATCATACATTAAGCTTTTATTAAATTACTGAGAAAAATGGAAAAATAAAAAAAGAATGATTTTGTGGAAGAATTGACTGTGTGAAATTTTGTGAGAGAATGCTTGAGAGTGAGTGAAAGAATTCGCGAAAAGTGAGCGAGGTAGGAAAGAGTGAGATGAAGAGAAAATTAAAGAGAGGAAGCCTGTGCTGGGTGGGAAAATGTTTGAGAGAGAGAGAGAGAGAGAGAGCGTTTGAAAGAAAGGCTGAAGTGTGGAAGGAAAGAAGTCCAGGTGAAGGTAGGGAACAGTGAGAAAATTAACTGAGAAATAGGTGAAGGAATTACGGAAAATTTTCAGAACAAAAATCTATAGAAATATGACTAAAAAAAAAAAAAAAAAAAAAAAAAGAGAGACGTGGTTTAAAAAAAAAACTATGTGATCGAAAAATTCTGGACACAAAAGATGCGAAAGTAAGAGAAATGTGAGTGAAAAAAAAATAAAAAAAAATACTTACACTAGAGAAGGTAAGTAGGTGATAGATCGGATAGATGGGGAAATAGATAGGTGTGGTTGGTGAGAAGGATAGGTGCTTTGTGTGATGGGTAGGTATGGGGTGGAAGATAGTTGGTAGGAAGAGAGTAGTTGAATTAGTGGAAGTGGATAGGTATGGTTGGTGAGAGGGAGAAGAGCTTGGGATGGTGGATAGGTATTGGGCACACAGGTGACTATTTAGGTATGGCAATAGATAGGGTATTGGAGAGTAGATAGATGGCCAGTTAGCTGAGATAGATAAATAAGGGGAATGGGGAAAGAGGCAGGTGGATAGATGTGTAAAAAAGACATATACCGTCTTTAAGAGCAGAGTATGTAATTAAGGAAAGTTAATTTTAAGTGTGAAATATTTGAGTCGGTATAATTAAGAGATGAGTTAATAAGTAGATGTATAAAAAGATATATATTTAAAGGCTGTGAGAGTTAAGAAAAATCTACATCTTTTGATATGATAAATTATGACACACGAACCATGAATGTAGAATTATTAATATGAGTTTTTTCAAAGGACATTAGACAAGGATGTGTGTATATTTTTTCTCTGGGTACGTAGATGTTATATATCGGTGTAGGTAAGAGGGTAGGTGACAGGTGAGACAGGTGGCCAGGTGTGTTGATTAATGAGGCAGTTCGTAAGCAGGTACACATAGGAGGGTAATATTTCACCCTGATTTACGGAGCCTTTATGTGTGATGGTGGGTTTTTATGGCAGCCCTTAGACGATTTCTTTAGGAGAGGTTTTATTCATCTTAGACTTTATTAAGCTTTGGAGAGACGGTTCGAAGGGGGAAGGGTTAGATCAAGCCTTCCTCAACCCCTTTACTAATAAGAGGTCCTTCCAATGCAGAGAAAAATCGTCTGGTAATAGCGAGAATGAAGAAAAGAAAAACATCACCGGTTTCAGGGTTGTAATTTGACAGAAACCTCGACGTTGTGGGTTTCAAGGCGTTTCTTTTTCCCTTTAATATATGGATTTTTTTTCTATTTTTTTTTTCTGGCTCTTTTTCAGACGATTTTATGTAACTTTAAGGCCGAAAAACCTCTCATATTCGTAGGGTGGATGCAACGCCAATACCTACTGTCCTAAAACTGAATAAAATCGTCTGGAGATGGCAAGAATAGGATGCAAAACACGTCACTTGATTTAAGGGGTTGGTGTGTTAGTAGTGATTATGGTCTGTTTATTCTAAGTTGGCAAAATTGAGGCGTTTCCCCAATTTCCCCTCCCCATTCCTCACTCTCCGTCTCCTGCCCTCCCCCTCCTCCCACCCCCTGCTACCTGCCACCTCTCCCCTGCCCCCCCAATCAATTTCCTTCCCCCCACTTCTTTTTCCTTCCCTCTCCAGTTTTCCCCCCTCTCACTTTCTTTTCTCACTCCGCTCTTCCTTCCGTCTCTCTCTCTCTCTCTCTCTCTTTCTCTCTCTCTCTCCTGTCGCCTTTCATCCTTACCCCTCACCCTTCCCTCTCTTTCTCCCTTCCTCTCCCTTTCCCCCTTTTTCTTTCCTCCTTTCTTCCTATCGCCTTTCTTTCTTCCCTCTCCATTTTACTCCTCTCTTCCTCCCCTTCTATCACCCTCCTCCTCTGTCTTCCTCCTCTCTCTTCCTCCTCCCTCTCTTTCTTCTCCATTTTCTTCTCCTACCTCTCTCTCTCATCCTTCCTCTCACTTCCTCCCTTTCTCTTCCATTCCTTCTCTTTATCCTCCTCCTCCTCCTCTCTATTCTCCTCTCCCCTTCTTCTCCTTCCCCATCTTTCTCTTCCTACCCCTCTCTCTCTTCCTTCCTCTCTCTTCCATTCCCCCTCATTATCCTCCTCCTCCTCTTTTTTCTCCTACCCCCTCTCTTCCTTCCGCATCATTCTCTTCCTACCCCTCTCTCTCCCATCATTCCTCTCTTATCCATTCCCTCCCTCTTCCTCCTCCTTCTGTCTTTTCTCCGCCTCTCTTTCTTCCCCATCTTTCTCTTCCTACCCCTGCCTCTCTTCCTTCCTCTCCTTTCCATTCCCTCTCTTTATCCTCCTCCTCCACCTCCTCGCATTTCTCATCCCCCTCTCTTCTCTCCCTATCTTTCTCTTCCTTCCTCTTTTCCATTCCCCCCTCTCTTTATCCTCCTCCTCCTCCCTGCTAGTTCCTGCTTCCCTCTGCTTTAAAGCCAGCGTGTTTGGTGAGGGGGTGGGGGGTCGTCTTTTAATTATACACGCTCTACCTTGCCCCCCCCCCCTCTCTCTCTCTCTCTCTCTCTATCTCTCTCTCTCAGTCCATATCTATCAGTCCGTGTCTGTCATTATCTATCTGGCTATCTATCTGTCTATCTACCTATCTGTCTATCACCACCCTCGTATCATGCTGGGGGGGAAGGAAGTAGGAGGAGCAAGAGGAGAAAACTTGATCGAAAAATAAATCTAAAAGGAAAAGGAAAAAAAACAAGAGAGGAAGGTGTGAAGGTAGAAATAGGAGAGAGGAGGGTCGTAGAGAGAGAGAGAGAGAGAGAGAGAGAGAGTACTGGAGGTAAGAAGGAACTGGGGTGTGGGGTGGAGGGAGGTAGGAGTGGAGGAAACTTAATGGGGGAGGAAAGTGGGGGAGAAAAAAGGTAAGCTGGAGAGAGAGTGGAGGAGAGGTGAGGAGGGTGGAGGGGAGGAAAGAGGAGGGGGAGGAAGGGAGGGAAGGCGGGGGGCAATGGAAGAGAGGTAGAGAGGGGGTTGGAGGGAAGGGGGGAGGAAGACGAGAGGAGGAAAGTAGAGGAGGAGAACGGGAGGGAAGGAAGGAGGGGGGCGAAAGGAGGAAAGTGGAGGAGGAGGAAGGGAGGGAGGTAAAGAGGGGGTGGAGGGAAGGAAGGAGGGGAGACAAGAGGAGGACTGGAAGGAAGAGGGGGAAGGAAAATCGGAAGGGAGCAGTAGAGAGAAGAATGAGAAGGAGGAGGAGGAGGAGGAGAAATCGAGGAGGAGGACTGTAGGAGGAGAGTGGTGAAAAGGAGGGAGGGGAAGTGGAGGAGAGAGGAAGTCAAGAAGAGGGTAGTGGGGGGGGAGGAGTAGAGGGATGGAGGGAGGCACAGGAGGAGATGGAGGAGGACGAAGAAGAGGAGGAGCAGAAGGAAGAAGAGGAGAAGGAGGAGGAGGAAGAGGAGCGGGAGTGGGAGAAATGTTCAGAGGGGATGGAGGAAGAGGGGAGAGAAGGAGAAACAGGCAATGAAAGGAAAGTTAAGAGGAAGGGGGAGAGAGAAATGCGGAGAGAGGAGGAAAGTCTAGAAGAGGGACTGGAGGAGAAGGAGGAGGAGGAGCGGAGGGAAGGAGGAAAGGAGGGGGGGGAGGGGAGAGGAAAGAGTGAGCTATACACCGAGGATGAGACGAATAAGTAATGGAGTAAAAATGAAAACAAAAAAACAAAGTGTAAAAAATTTGAGTTGGAATTACAGTCGGTGCTGGGAATGTGTTAAGGATGTGGCTGTTTGGGGGTGAGCTGTGTTATGCTCTTCAGAGAGCTGTTATGCCCTTGAGAGAACTGTGTTAACCCCTTCAGATCGAGGATGATTTTTTTTTTAATTCCTGCCATTTTATTCATCTTATTCAGTTGAGGAAGGAAATTTGACAGGAAAGGGTGAATTAGGTCCGTGTCTGCCCATCATTTTCAAATCTCTCTCCTCGGCTGGGCAGGCCACACTGAAGACAGCAAGAAATGTGAGTCCTCGTGCTGAAGCGGTTGTTAGAGAGAGAGAGAGAGAGAGAGAGAGAGGAGTAACCTATTCAGTCCGAGGATGGTTACTTTATTTTCTTGCTCTCCGGACGATTTTATTCAGCTTAAAAAAAAATAAAGCAAAGAAATAACGTTGGAGGGATTAATGGGAGTCAAATATAATCCCTATAGTTAAAAAAAAAAATCCCCCTGAACTCAGTAAAATCGTCTGGTAGCAATAATAATAAAATACAACAGACATTCTCGGGGTGAAGGGGTTCATGGCGTCTCAGGAAGGTGAGAGGGGCGGGCGGGGAGGGCATGGTTGGAGACGGTCATTGGAGTGTGGAGGTGGAGAGGGAGGATGTGGAGGGGGAAGAAAAGAGGAAGATGAAAAGGAGGTTGAGAAGGTGGTCTGGCGTCTTGAGCAGGAGAAACTGGTCTTGTTAGCTGCTTTGTCGTTCTTGTGTTCTTCGTCGTTCTTATGTTCGTCGTTCTTGTGTTCTTCGTCGTTCTTGTGTTCTTTGTTCTTGTGTCCCCGGGCTTATAAAAAACGTGAACCCGGTGGACTACAGGCATCATCTATTCCCCTGCAGTCCACCATCCACCTTTCTGGGGATAGGGATGTAGTGGAGAGACGTTTGTATAACCAGGCAGTTGATCCGCCTGGTTATATCAGTGCCACCACGTGAAGGCGTTCGTCTCCCAAACCGCCATCTCATTAGTCAAGTAAAAAGTATAAGAGACGAGGCATAAAGTCTAAGAACAAGCATTAGGATCGAATTCTGTGTCTTAAGGAGATCTCAGCACCTTTACCTGAGCGATTTATTTTGTTCATTGTGTATCAGTTTACTTTTGTGTGTTGTTGATGGAAGCTGTGTAGATATTAGAGAGCACAGAGAAGAATGTTAGTGTTTAATGTGTAAAATATATCATTGATGGAGGAAGAGGGGTGGAAGAAGAGGAGAGTAAATGAAGAAAGAGGAAAAGGAAGTGAAGGAGGAAGAGGAGGGTGAATGTGAGAGGAGAGAGTGAAGGAGAAGGAAGAGGATAGCGAATGAAGGAGGGGGAAGGAGTTGATGAATGAAGAAGGAAAGGGAGGGTGAAGGACGGGGAAAGAAGGGGAGAGTGAAAGAGGAAGAAGGAAAGGCAAGGAGGCAGAGGAGAGTGAAGGAGGAAGAGGGAGGCTAGAGTGAATGGGGGAGTAGGAAGGGAGGAGCGAATGAAGAAGAGAGGGAGTGTGAATGAAGGAGAAGGGAGGGAGGATGAATGAAGAAGGGAGGGAGGGTGAACGAAGAAGGGGGAAGGGGAGGAATGATGTGGGAGGAAGAAGGAAAGGGGGGTGATGAATGTGAAAGGGGAGAGAGAATGAAGGAGAAAGGAAGGAGAATAATTGAAGGAGGGAGGGAGGAGTGGGCGAGTAGAATGAGGCTTTTGGAGTGAAACGTGCGTAAAAGAGTTGAATGAAGAGTGAGTGAGTGAATAAGGGATGAATGGGCGGGGGGGGGGGAGGGTGGCGAGCGAAATTCATTGGACGTTATGGTTGCTAAGAGAGAGAGAGAGAGAGACAGACAGACAGACAGAAAGAGAGAGAAACTAAAATCATCTAGAGGTAGGAATAGTAAGATATAAATTACTTCGTGGTAGTGGAGAAGTGCATAATAATAGGCAGAAGTCGGAGAGAGAGAGAGAGAGAGAGAGAGAGAGAAAATTTAATACTACCTCGTGCTAGCGGAGAGGACTGAACACCTGTCATTAGCATCCTGTATTCACCTGTAATTAGTGTCATTTAGAGGCTTCACCTGATTAATTTTTGACCTGCATTAGGCGTGTTAGAATGACTTAAAGAATAACTATACCTTTTTTATTCTAAGTTGGCCTAAAATTGCCATCTCTCCATCATGAATGCTGAGTTGTAAAAATGGATTAACCCTAGGATATGATGCTAGTCACGAAGAAGTGCAGTGGAAACGATGTAGAGCTGTAGTAGTGTCTCTTTCAGTGAGCTACGTAAAATAAGCTGCAAAAGGACGAAAATCTAGACCAAGTTAGAATAAAAGGAGTATAGTACCTAGATAGTCCAGTTATCATGGCGTCAATAAAGGAAGCTCCCAAACACTTTTTCCTGAGCGATTTATTATGGTTATTTTTACACCTAACGCTCTTATTCTTTGACATATCGTTCAAACATCGCCATCCTTTGCATAAGTAACTTAAAAAGGCGATATCAACCAGCCATATCCCAAAAATAAATCGCAAAGGAAGAGGTGTTAGGGAGCCCTCATGCCCTACGAGAATGGGGATCCAGGAATATTCACATCTTATTCTCTGTCTCATACTGGAAAAAAAAATCAGATTTGCATAACCCTTTCACGTCGAGGACTTTTAAATCTCTCTCTCTCTCTCTCTCTCTCTCTCTCTCTCTCTCTCTCCCCTTCGCCCGCACTTGGAGTATTATGTTCAGACTTCTTGCCTTACTATCCTTGTCTTACTCTCATAGAATAGATACCATAGTCATAACAAACGCCGCTAAAAGAACCAGTGGATGTGTTGCTTTGTATTTTCCTTCGTAATCCTTTGTAGTTTATATTATTCTCTGTATTTTCCCTCTTACCCAATCCTTTGCTTCACCTGTTATCTTTCCTCTTATTCTACTTTCATCTTTCCCCTTCCCCTCCTCTCTCCTCTCCTCTCCCCTCTCCTCCCCTCTCTTTGTTTCCTTTTTCTCTACCCCCCTCCCTCATCTCTCCACCTCGCCCCTCCTCTCCTCCCCACTTTCCCTTCTTTTTAGCGCCCCTCTTCTCCACTCCCCGCTTCTCCCCTTCCTTCCCCACTCGTCCCACCTCTCTCTTCTTCTCTCCTCTTCTCCCCTGCCCTCTTCTCCCCTTCCTCCCCCTCCCTTCTCCCCATGAATACCGAAACGAGGCCACACTGGCGTCCACAGAGTAGGGTATAAAGTGAGATATCGCCCCCAAACCCCCCTCCCCTCCCCCCGAACCCCCCTTCCCCTCCCCAACCCCCCCTTCCCCCTCTCTACCACCCCCGTCCCCCTTCACCCCCCTCCCCCCCTCCCCCTAACACCCTCCCCTTCCTCCCCCAGAAACCCCCCCCATTTACAATACAGGCACTGTCGCTCCCCCGCCGTAATTCCTGCACAGCTGTCTTCACCCCCCAGTTCTCTCTCTCTCTCTCTCTCTCTCTCCAACCCCCACCCATCCCACCTTCCTCTCTCTTTCCCCCACCCTCCCCACTTGCCCCATTCTCTCTCTCTCTCTCTCTCTCTCTCTCTCTCTCTCTCTCTCTCTCTCTCTCTCTCTCTCTCTCTCCCTCCCCAACCCTCACCCATCCCACCTTCCTCTCTCTTTCCCCCACCCTCCCCACTTGCCCCATTCTCTCTCTCTCTCTCTTTCTCTCTCTCACCTCTGCCCCCTCCTTTCAGACCTCGAGCAGTAAATTCTGTCTTGCGCCAAATGGTCAAGTAGCCGTAATTAAAACAGTAAATTTCGCTGCAAGTAATGTATAATATGTGTTCCTTTGGTCTAACACAGCATTACTTTATAAATCCACAAACTAAGGATTTAATTTAGAAATCTTAAAGCCAGGTGATTTAATAGTAAGGAGAAGGAGGATGAGGATGAGGAGGGTAATGAATAATAATAATAATAATAATAATAATAATAAAGTGCATGATAGGAGTGTAATAGTGTATGGTAGTGAGACCTGGGCAGTGAAGGAAGAGGATATTCTTAGGTTCAAACGTACAGAAAATGACAGTGATTAGGTGGATGTGCAGTGCGTCCTTGAATGTGAGGCCTAGAGGGAGAGGGGAGCTAGGTTTACGATTGAAGAGTTGAGAGGCAGGATGGAAGTCACGCTATTCCATTCTTCCTTTCTCTCCCATTTTTCCTGTTCCCTTCCCTCCACCTCTCCTTCCCTTCCCATTCCCCATTTTTATATTCCTCTTCCTCCCTCCTTTTCTTTCCTTTCCTTTCCTATCCATCCTTCCCGATTTCCTTTTTTTTTTTTTTTTTTTTTTTTCCATCCTTTCTTCCTTCCCAGTTTCGTCTCCCTTTACTTCCTTTGCGTCTTTCTTCCTGGCTCCTTCTAGTTTTCCCCTTCCTTCTTGCCTTCTTCCCCTTTTTCAACTTTTTTCTTCCCTTCCTTCATTTTCCCCTCCCTTCATCATCCTGTACATTCCTTTCCCTTCCCTTTCCTCTCCCTTTCCTTTCCTCTCCTCTCCCTTTCCTCTCCCCGTTTCTCTGCCCTCCCTTTCTTCTCCCCTCCCTTTCCCCTCCCCTCCCTTTCCTTCCTCTTACTTATTCTTTCCTCGTTCCTAACCCAGTTACCCTCATTAATCATTCCTCCACCACCCTTCCACCACAATCAGATTCTCTACCTCTTCTCCCCTCACCTCCCCTCTCCCCTCTCCGTCTCCTCTCTCCCCTCTCCTACCCATCTCCCCTCCCCTCCCCGTATCTCTCGTCTCTTTCCTGCCCTCGTCTCCCCTCTCTCCCGTTCCCTGCCCTCTTTCATCCTCTGCTGCCTCCCTTCCCCCTCTCGCTTCTCCCCTCCCTCTTTCTCTCGCCTCC
>NC_136967.1:59480889-59498389 GCF_032717465.1 Coenobita brevimanus | reverse complement strand
TCACACACACACACACACACACACACACACACACACACACACACACACACACACACACACACACACACACTGTAATCTTAACTACTGTCATCTCATCATTTTTATCATTATTTTTGCTTTAAATGTCGGGAGTGAACAACCTAGCCCCGGGCCCCTACGCTCCTCTTGGGGCTAAAAAGGGATTGAGAGACATAGATACATAGATAGATCGATACATAAATAGATAGATATATGCTTTACTACAACAACAACAACAACAACTACTACTACTACTACTGCTACTACTTCTCTCTCTCTCTCTCTCTCTCACTCTCTCTCTCTCTCTCTCTCTCTCTCATATAATTTTCCTGTCAGATTTTTTTAGCCTCTTTAGTTCACCTCATTTTCTTTTTTCCCTGGCGAACATTTTTTTGTCATTAAATTAACCTCGCTCTCTAATTATCCCTCATTTGCGTCTGTTCCTTTTATTTTTATCATTATTGTGTGTGTGTGTGTGTGTGTGTGTGTGTGTGTGTGTGTGTGTGTGTGTGTGTGTGTGATTTTTGGTTAAATTTACTGTCAGAGGTAAAGGAATAATTCAGAATGGTTCTCAGCTTTTCTTATCTCTACTTATCTTTATTACCCTTTTTACATGTTATAATGGTGGTTTGCTCATCTTTATCTTATTAATTTTATTTATTTATTGCTTGGCTTTACTTTTGCTCCTTTTCCAATGTGAGAAGTTGAGATAGACTTTATTATACGAGTTATATTAGTACATCAATTTTGGGCGTAACGTGATATCTAAATGAGAAGAAGGTCGTTTAATCCTATATCCCGTTTTCCTTTCGTCCGATTCTCTTTATTTTAACTTTTTTTTTTTCCTCACGTCCCCCATCCCCATAGTCACCGCCATACTTATACAAATACACATTAAGCATAGAAACACACAGCTATATAAACATGCTTGCTATCACTCACATAAAACACAGTATCACACACACACACACACACACACACACACACACACACACACACACACACACACACACACACACACACTTACTTAAAGGCCTGGCACTGCGGCACCCAGGAGACAGCTTGGCACTCCTTAGCTCTGATTGTGGCACTGATGTTAAAGCAGAAAGCGATTACAAGAAAGTTAACATTCAATACCCCTTCTACTGCAGCTTGATCTAAAAATTCCTTCTTTCCATTATGAATTTTGAGTTTGTAAGAATCTGTTGCCACAAAATTTTGATGCTTGTCATGAAGAAGTGCTTTGGAAAGGATGTAGAGCCGTATTATTGTCTTTTTCTGCCACTGAGCTACGTGAAATAAGCTGCAAAAGGACGAAAGTCTAGGCCAAGTTGGAGTAAAATGAGTATAGTGTGTGTGTGTGTGTGTGTGTGTGTGTGTGTGTGTGTGTGTGTGTGTGTGTCTTTTTACCCTACCCCCCCCAGGCCTCTAAACAAGAACACAACCAACCTCCACAATCGGATCAAGACACCCAACTCTAGGCCTACCCAAGCCCTCTCCCACATTCCCTCTCCCTTATCCCACTCTCTCCCTCGCTCCCTCCCTCTCCCACACTCCCTCTCCCTTATCCCACTCTCTCCCTCCCTCTCTCCACTCCTTCATTACTCTCTTCTCTACTTTCTCCCTCTACTCCATGCTTACTCAGTTCCCTTTCCCGTCACTCTTCTTTACCCTACCATCTCACTCTTATTTCTGCCTCATCCTTCACCTCCCTCACTCTCCCTTATCCCACTTGCTTACTCCCTCTCCTTTATCCCACTCTCCCACTCCCTCTCACTCACTCCTTTCACTCCCCTTCATTACTCTCTTCCCTTTCGCCTAAATCCGCTTTCTTCCTGCCTCTCCTCACTCTTTCCATTCTCTTGTTTCTCCATGATCACTCTTTCTTTCCTCCCTCCTCACGCTGCCTCTCTGCATTCCTGCTTTGCTATCCTCCAGTCGAAGCCGGCAGGAAAAAGTCAGAAAGAACACCACGCAGTATAGAAAAACTGACGTGGACATGATGACTCTTTATAACCAGTTGTTATTTTCTTACATTTCCGTCTTGTCTTTCCTCATGACCACTCCCCTCCTCGTCATTTCCCATCCCCTCCTCGTCATTTCCCATCCCCGCCTCTTCATTTCCCATGCTTACTTGTGGCGGATACAAAAAATTATTGAGAGTCTGGCTGATGATGTTGATGATGAAAATGATGATTGATGATGATGATGATGTGATGGTGATGATGATTGATTGATTGATTGAATAATGATGATGATGATGATTGAAGAAGAAGGTTACCCTCGATATGAAGTGGTTCTTGGTATCACCTGCCGAGAGAGAGAGAGAGAGAGAGAGAGAGAGAGAGAGAGAGAGAGAGAGAGAGAAGAGAGAGTTTGTGGGGTGTATGTGTGTGTGTGTGTTTTTCTTTGTGTGCACGAGTGTGTGTATGAATGTATGTATGTGTGTGTGTGTGTGTGTGTGTGTAGTTCCGGGTAAAGGTGACAGCGACATATAATACTTCCATTTTTTCCTCTAAATACTTGAATTTTCCTCATGTTTTCTCTCTCTTTAAACAATACCTTTCATTTTTTATTTTCCTTTATTTTTCTTATTTCTTTTGTTCTAGTGATTTGTTTTTATTTTGTCTTGATGCAGGTTATTTCTCTCTCTCTCTCTCTTTCTCTCTCTCTCTCTCTCTCTCTCTCTCTCTCTCTCTTTCTTGTATTCCTCTTGCGTCCTCTTCCTTCCCTCCATCTCTCTCCATCTTCGCCTTCTCTTCCCTCCTGCCCTCCCTCCCTCCCTCCTTATTACGCTTTCCTCCACTCTCTCCATATCTCTCTCATCTCTTTCAGTCCTACTGCCAGTTCCGTCTCTCTCTCTCTCTCTCTCTCTCTCTCTCTCTCTCTCTCTCTCTCTCCATAGCACTGATATAGACAGGATTTTCAGTCCTTTCCTTCTCTCTCCCTTCATCCCTCCTTCCCTCCATCTTTCCTCCATTCCGTCCTTCTTTCCTTTCCTCCTTCCTTCCCTCCATATATGTCTCTCCATTTCTTTCCTCTTCTTTCCCCTTCGTCCTTCTGTGTTTACTCCCCTCTGTTTCCTCCTTCTCTCCTTCCCTCTTTTCCTTCTTTCTTTCCTTCCCTACTTCCTTCCGTCCATGTCTCCCTCCATTCCTTCCTTCCTTCTCTCCTTCCTCATTTCCCTTCGTCCTTCCTTCCGTACATTTTTGTGCATCTTTCCCTCCTTTCCTTCCTTCCTTCCTTCCTTCCTCTCCCTCCCTTCCTCCGTTCCTCTCTTCTTTCTCTTTTTTTCTTTCTCTCTTCCCTTCTGTTCCTCCTACCTTTCGTCTGCCCTTACCTTCCTTCTCTATTTCTTTCTTCCCTTTTTTCTCCTTCATCTTTCCTTCCATCCCTCCCTCCCTTCATCCTTCTCTCCCCGTCCCTTCTCCCTCTCCTCCCTCCCTCCCTCCCTTTGCTTGCTCTCAGTCAGCTTTCAAAGGGAGTGAATGTTATTTTTTTTCCTTCGTTTCTTCCCTATATCCATCATATATTTCTGTCTCAGTTCTTCCTTTCCCCTTCTCTTATCCCTCCTTTCATTCTCTTCTTTCCTCACTTCTTTTCCTTCTTCTTTCTCCCTGTGTGTGTGTGTGTGTGTGTGTGTGTGTGTGTGTGTGTGTGTGTGTGTGTGTGTGTGTCTGTCTGTCTGTCTGTCTGTCCGTCACTCTCTCTCTCTCTCTCTCTCTCTCTCTCTCTCTTGTATTTTACATTCTTTATTTTGCCTTTTAGCCTTTTTCTTCCTTTTTATTTGTTTTCATTTTTTCAATAGCAGAGAGAGAGAGAGAGAGAGAGAATAAAGGGAAGGCGGAAGAGCATTATGTAGGGAGAGAATGAAAAGACGCGGTGACAAAAGGGAAGGAAATATGGAAGAGGAGGAGAGGGAGGGAAAGGAGAGAATGGAGAGGGAGGGAAAGGAGAGATGGAGGAAGAGGACGTGTATGGGAGGGAAGGAGGGGCTGAAGAGGGAAGTGGAGATGTAATATGAGGGAGGAGAGACTTTAATCACACGCACACGCACACACACTCAACGCACACACATACATGCACACACACTCACCACACACACATCCTTTCACGTACACAGCACACGCACACTCTCAGTGCACGCACATACTAACCACACGCACACACTAACCACACGCACACACTCGACAAGCGCACACAGTAACCGCATGCACACACAGACATGCTCACATTAAATACGTACATATTCATGTGCACATTGTCCATGCGTAAATTCCTTAAAGTCACATAGCACACACACACACACACACACACACACACACACACACACACACACACACACACACACACACACACACACACACACACACACGGGGGGGGGAGCAGTGGGTCATTTTTAGGTAACTGTAAACTTCGTGAAAACTTCTGAATATCTTTTTCTTTCTTTTTTTTTTTCTTTTTGAGTTAGAAGGGGGGAGGGGGGCAGGGACAGGGCGAAAAGGAAGGGGGGGGGGTTTTGCATGTCTTAACCCTTTCCTTCCGTTGATGTCTTTATTGTTTCTTCACGCTACAGACGATTTTCTTAACCTGAAGGAAAGACAATCAAGGGGTCAGGTAAAGCTCTCTGTCGCCCTTTACCTGGTCACTATTAATCCCCCTTAAGATGAGGAAAATCGTCTGTAATTAGCAGGAGTAAAGGTAAAGGTGTACGTACGTGGGCGGAAGGGGTTAATTAAGATGCAGGTAGATCAGGTGTTTTTATTTACCGTGTTTTATTTAGTGTTTTATTGTGTTTTATTACCTTGTGTTTTATTTTCCCCTTCACAACGAGGATATATATTGTGTCGATCTACAGAGGAATTTATTTTGATTAGGGTAAGCCTCTCTTTCTGCCATGTTTGTTTGCTTGTTTGTTTGTGTGTCTGTCTGCAAGTCTGTCGTTTGTCTGTCTATTATCTATCGTTTGCTTGTCTATTATCTATCTATCTATATACCTGTCTATCTATGTCTATCTATCCATCTAGCTAATTTTCCGTTGTCTGTCTTTCTATCTGATCATCTTGTCTGTCTCTCTCATAGTCTCTCGTCTTCTGTCTCTCTGTTTACAAGTTTTCTCTGTTTCTCTCTGTCTCCTAGATTTATCTATCTCCATCTCTCTGTCTGCTCGTCTCTCGTCTGTCTAGTTTTCCGTTTGTTTGTCTCGTATTCCCCTGTATATCCACTCGCCTGTCTGTCTCTGTCTGTCTGTCTATCTCTCTGTCTGTCTCGTTTCTGTCTGTGTCGTTTTTGTCTCATTGTCTGTCTGTCTGTCTCGTTTCTGTCTGTCGCTATCTGTCTGTCTGTCTGTCTTTTTTGTGTGCTTGCCTCTCTCTGTCTGTCCGTCTATCTATCTATCTATCTATATCCATCTATCTGTCTATCTATGTGTGTCTGTCTGTCTGTCGTTTTTGTGTGCCTACCTCCCTGTCTATCTATCCGTCTATCTGTCTGTCTGTCTGCCTCTGTCTGTCTGTGTCTGTCTGTCTGTCTGTCCTCTTCTGCCCCTCCGTCATCCTCGCCTTTCATCTCAGCATTGTCTTGAAAACTTAGCCTCCCAATCACCACTCTTTCTCCTCCAATTTCCTCTCACTCCTCCCGCTAATTCTCTCTCTCTCTCTGCCTCATTTACACACACGTACGACTTGTTTCTCTCATATTCTGTATTTTCATCGTGTGTGTGTGTGTGTGTGTGTGTGTGTGTGTGTGTGTGTGTGTGTGTGTGTGTGTGTGTGTGTGTGTGGTGCTTTCGTGCTGTGCTTAATACAGTTCCATTTATTTGTTAAGTTTAATCACCTTCCCATTTACTAACTCATCCTAACAATACAGAGATCTTTGGTAATTAATATAATGAAGCCACCAAGAGAGAGAGAGAGAGAGAGAGAGAGAGAGAGAGAGTAGCTGTAAGAGGGTGGAAATTAAAGAAGGAAGGAAAATATTTAAGATGAAATAAGCATTCATTGAGAGAGAGAGAGAGAGAGAGAGACCTGAATTAGAAAAGAGCCAGTAATATGTGAAAGGATGGATGGGAGTAATAAGAAGCCAGGAAAACAGACAGAGAATCAAATTTAAGATGAAAGAAGGAAGAGGCAACACTACATCAAGTGAGTGGATGATAGTCACCACCACGCTGGGTAGGAAGGTCAGTAATAAAAACGAGAAGGGAGAACTGGAGGAGGAAATAATTGAGGAAAGACAGAAGGGAATGAGAAAGGAGGAGAAGAAAAAGATGAGTGAAGGAAAAAGAAACGAAGGCAGTGAGTGAGGGAAGAATATAAGAAAGAGGAGAAAAGAGAGGAGGATAGAATGAAAGAGTGAAGAGTTAGAGGAAAGTGAGGGGGATAGATGAAAGAGTGAAGAGTTAGAGTGAAGAGAGGGGAATAGAACGAAAGAGTGAAGAGTTAGAGCAAAGAGAGGGGGAATAGAATGAAAGAGTGAAGAGTTTGATTGAACGTGGAAAGAATGTATTGAAACGGAAGTAAGAAGAAGAATGAGAAAAATAAGAATGAGGAAGTAAGGAAGAATGAGTAGAAATGGAAAGGGAATCAAGGCATGAGGCAGAGACATTTTCCCCTCACTTCCTCCTCCTCTCCCCCCCTTTCCCCCTCTTCCCTCCCCTCCCCCTCCCCTCTTCCCTTGCCACGCCCCCCCCCCCCACGGGCGGACAAGGGAGACGCGTGGAATGAAGAAAGTTTGATCAGAGAGCGGAATTTAGAGAGAGAGAGAGAGAGAAATATGGAATGAGAGGGACTGGATGGAGGGATAGAGCCACCTGTTTCTTTCTCTCTCTCTCTCTCTCTCTCTCTCTCTCTCTCTCTCCTATACTCTCTCCATCTTGTCTTTCCACATTGTCTTTACATCATAATATATATAAATCCCTTTTCGTACAAGCATCCATCTTTTCTTCAGTAACCCCTTTAACTGTATCTTTCTTTTCTTTATTTTACTCTATTCCTTTCACCCTCTTTTCTTCTTCTGTTTTTTTGTCTTTGTTTTTCTTAGACATTTTCCTTTTTACACATACATTTGTACCAATTTATATACTTTTTATTTATTTATTTTTCTTTTCACAAATCTCCTTCATCCTTCTTCTGTTCATCCCCCCACTTAAGTATTTCCTCCCTTTTTCTTTACTCCCTTCCCTCTCCCTTGTTCCTCCCTTCCCTCTTACCTCTCTTTCTCTCCCTCTTGGTCTATACTTCCCTGTTTCTTCCCTCCAATCTCCCCCCCCCCTTCCTCATCTGTTGCACAACTCTGTAACTCTCTTGTACGTCTTCCTTTAACTTATCAACTCTTCTTCCTCCTCTTTCTCTGCCATTCAACTCTCTTTTCTTGTTCCTCTTTTCTTCCCTTTACTGTCCCTTTTCCTCTCTCCCTCTCTTTTCCTTCATTCTTCAGCTCTCTTCATTACCATCCACATCCCTCCTCTCCTCTTCTCTCCTTTCCGCTCCTCTCCTTTCCTCTCATTTCCTCTGCTTTCCTTTCCTTTCTCCCTTTCCTTTCTTTTCTCTCCCTCTGTCCATATCTTGTTTGCCTTATCATTTACCTCCTCCATCCCCTCGTTCCCTCCTTCTCGTTCGTCCATCCTTCTTTCTTTCCTTCTTCTCCTCTCCCATCCTTTCTTCTTTCTTCTCTTCTCTCTCTCCTTCCCTTCCTCTTCGTCTCTCCCTCCTCTTTTCTCCCTCAATATCCTTCCCTCATCACTCCCTCCTCTTCCCTCTCTCTTCTTAGTATCTTCTTTTCTCTCCCTCTTTCCATCCTCTCTTTTTCCCTCACTCGTCTCTCCCTCTTTCTTCCTCTCTCCTCCCTCCTCTGTCCATCTTGTTTTCCCTCCTTCATTTCTTCCTCTTTTACCCCATCCTCTTCTCCCCTCTCTTTCCTCCCTCTTCTCTCCCGCCTCTTTCCTTCTCTCTCCCTCTTCTCTCCTCCTCTCTCCCTCTTCTCTTCCTCCTCTTTATTCCTCTTTCTCCTCTTTCCTCCCTCTTCTCTCCTTCCTCTTTCCTCCTCTGTCTCTCTCCTCTTTCCTCTCTCTCCTTTCCCTCCTCTTTCCTCCCTCTTCTCTCCCTCCTCCACTCCCATGAAATTCGTCTCTCCAGCAAATTTCTCTCCAGCTGGCAAAGGTACACCAAGTCTCTGATGAACGATAAGGAGAACACATCCTGAGAGAGAGAGAGAGAGAGAGAGAGAGAGAGAGAGAGAGAGAGAGAAGCATTGATAATATTCGGGTATAGGGCAAACATAATCATAATCATCCATAAAAGAGAGAGAGAGAGAGAGAGAGAGAGAGAGAGAGAGATAATAAACATCTTGAGTCTCCCTTCCATCTTTCCCATCACATTCAACCCTGCGCTTTCTCCGACCCACAAACTCAGCCATCCTTGCGCGATCTTGGGATGGGGATGTTGAGGGGTGTATTGACGGGATGGGATGGAGAGAGGGAGAGAGTCTTGCTTGGTATTGAAGAGATATTTATTCCTGGTGTAGGGATTCATTTGCTGGTGTTAGGAGTCTCAGGCTGGTATTAGGAGTCTGGTATTAGGAAATCATAAGCGTACGGGACGACATTTCACTGGGGGGGGGGGAGGCCGGCAGTCGTAGTGGTGGTTGTGTAGTGGTAGAGGTTGAAGCAGTGGTTGTGGTAGAAGTAGGAGCAGTGGTAGTGGTGGTTGTGGTGGTAGTTGTGGATGTGGTAGAGGTAGGAGCAGTGGTTGTGATGGTAGTGGTAGAAGTAGGAGCTGTGGTTGTGGTGGTAGTTGTGGTTGTGGTGGTTGTGGTAGAGGTAGAAGCAATGGTTGTGGTAGTGGTGGTTGTGGTGGTAGTTGTGGTTGGGGTGGTAGTGGTAGAGGGTGAAGCAGTGATTGTGGTGGTAGTGGTAGAGGGTGAAGCAGTGGTTGTGGTAGAGGTAGGAGCAGTGGTAGTGGTGGTTGTGGTAGAGGTAGGAGCAGTGGTTGTGGTGGTTGTGGTAGAGGTAGAAACAGTGGTTGTGGAGTGGAGGTAGTGGTAGAGGGTGAAACAGTGGTTGTGGTAGAGGTAGGAACAGTGGTTGTGGTGGTTGTGGTAGAGGGTGAAACAGTGGTTGTGGTGGTTGTGGTAGAGGTAGAAGCAGTGGTTGTGGTAGAGGGTGAAACAGTGGTTGTGGTGGTTGTGGTAGAGGTAGAAGCAGTGGTTGTGGTAGAGGTAGAAGCAGTGGTTGTGGTGGTTGTGGTAGAGGTAGGAGCAGTGGTTGTGGTAGAGGTAGAAGCAGTGATTGTGGTGGTAGTGGTAGAAGTAGAAGCAGTGGTTGTGGTGGTAGTGGTAGAGGTAGAAGCAGTGATTGTGGTGGTTGTGGTAGAGGTAGAAGCAGTGGTTGTGGTGTTTGTGGTAGAGGTAGAAGCAGTGGTTGTGGTGGTTGTGGTAGAGGTAGAAGCAGTGATTGTGGTGGTAGTGGTAGAAGTAGAAGCAGTTGTTGTGGTGGTAGTGGTAGAGGTAGAAGCAGTGATTGTGGTGGTAGTGGTAGAAGTAGAAGCAGTGGTTGTGGTGGTAGTGGTAGAAGTAGAAGCAGTGGTTGTGGTGGTAGTGGTAGAGGTAAAAGCAGTGATTGTGGTGGTAGTGGTAGAAGTAGAAGCAGTGGTTGTGGTGGTAGTGGTAGAAGTAGAAGCAGTGGTTGTGGTGGTAGTGGTAGAGGTAGAAGCAGTGGTTGTGGTGGTAGTGGTAGAGGTAGAAGCAGTGGTTGTGGTGGTAGTGGTAGAGGGTGAAGCAGTGGTTGTGGTGGTTGTGGTAGAGGTAGAAGCAGTGGTAGTGGTGGTAGTGGTAGAGGTAGAAGCAGTGGTTGTGGTGGTAGTGGTAGAGGTAGAAGCAGTGGTTGTGGTGGTAGTGGTAGAGGGTGAAGCAGTGGTTGTGGTGGTTGTGGTAGAGGTAGAAGCAGTGGTAGTGGTAGAGGTAGAAGCAGTGGTTGTGGTGGTAGTGGTAGAGGTAGAAGCAGTGGTTGTGGTGGTAGTGGTAGAGGGTGAAGCAGTGGTTGTGGTGGTTGTGGTAGAGGTAGAAGCAGTGGTAGTGGTAGAGGTAGAAGCAGTGGTTGTGGTGGTAGTGGTAGAGGTAGAAGCAGTGGTTGTGGTGGTAGTGGTAGAGGGTGAAGCAGTGGTTGTGGTGGTTGTGGTAGAGGTAGAAGCAGTGGTAGTGGTGGTAGTGGCAGAGTGGGTAGCGTCGTGGCACTGCATGTTTGGCACCCCATTTTTGCGGTGAGGTGCCTTGTTGTGTTCGTGGACCCCCCATTATCTTATTAAGGGAGTGGGGAGAGGAGAGGAAGGGAGAGATGGAGAGAGAAGGAGAGGGGAGGAAGGGAGAGATGGAGAGAGGAGAGGGGAGGGGGAGAGGAGGAAGGGAGGGAGAACGAAGGCAAGGAGAGAGGAAGCGAGGGGAAGAGTGAGAAAAAGAAATGGAAAAGAGGAGAGGGGGAAATGGAGAGAGAATGAGAAGAGAGGAAGAGGAAGGGAGCAAGGAGAGAAGATGGACGAAGAGAGGAAGCAGGAGAAAGCTTGAGAAAAAATGTTAGAGAGGAGAGGGGGAAGATGGACGAGGGAAAGATGGAGTAAGAGGAGAAATGGAGAGAATGAGAGGAAGGGGAAGGGATGGGAGAGGAGATAGGGGAAGATGGAATTGAGAGAGAAATGGAGATAATATGGAGGAGTGGGGGAGGAGAGCTGGTGGATGGGAGAGAGGGAGCATGGGAAGGGATCAAACGGGGAGAGGATGAGGGGAAGGAGAGGTTTGGAGAGGGTGGGAGGGAGGAGAAGGGGATGACGGGGAGGGAAAAGAGGAAGATGTAATGGAAGAGGAGTATGGGAAGGAAGGTAAAGGGTAAGATTGATGGAGAATTTAAGAGAAAGAGAAGAAAGGACAAAGTAGTAGAGATGGAAAGGATTGATAAAAGGAAAAGGAAGGAGAGGAGAAAGATGGAGACATGATAAAGAAAGAGGGGGGAGGGATATGGAGGGAAGAGGAAGGAAGATAGGAGGATAAGAGACAGGAAGAAGGAAAAGTGGAGAGAGGAAGAGATGGAAGATGGTAAGGAGAAGGAAGGAAAGGCCTGAAGGAGAAAGTAGAAGGATAAGGGATGATAGGAGGGGAAAACAGAAGGGGAATAGGAGAGGAGGGGGGAAAAAGAAGACGAGTGGGAGGAAGAAGATAAAGAAGAAAGAAGATAAAGAAAATTATACGATATGAGAGTGAGAGGAAATAGTAAAACAGAAAAGAGGAAGGCAATAAAAAGAGAAATAAAGTGAACGAACCGTGGAGAGAGAGAGAGAGAGAGAGAGAGAGAGAGAGAGAGAGAGAGATGGTGACGATATGCAAAACAGTAGATAAGAGATGGAGTCAGATTACGCGACAGAGAATAGTCAACAAATTCCGTACCCATCCCTCCCCACACACACATGCATCTCCTCATCCCCCCCATCCCTACATCCCCATCCCTACATCCCATACCTCCCCCATTCACATACCTATCCAAATCCCAGACCTCTACCTGTCTCCTCCCCCACCCATATACCCATCGAAATCTTCCCTTCCCCCATCAAAAACCCTCCCTTCTCCCCATTCCCCTCCCCTCATCACATATCACCCTACTCCCCATCTCCTCATTCTCATCAACGTACCCTCACTTCACCACACCCTCCTCCATTTTCACCACCACCCCCTCACATTCCCATCCCCTTACTCATCTTCACCCCCCCTGACCACACGCTCCCCCTCCCCTTTCCCCCTCACCTCTTACCATCCTCCCCACCCTATCTCCTCTCCCCTAACCACAGTTCCCACCACACTGCCCTCACATTAACCACATCCTCTCCCTCCTCACCACACTCTCTACACACGCCTTATCTCAACCCTCCTCCCATCTTCACTTCCATCCCTCCATCTCCTCTCACATCCCATTTTCCTCTCCCCTCTCTCCATTTTCACTTCCATCCATCATTTCTTTTCCCCTTCTCTCATCTCCTCTTTCCTACCCACATCTTCCCCTCCCCACCCCCTTACCCCTTCTCATCTCCTCCCCCTTTCCCCTCACCATTTTCTCCCCCTCCTCATTTTCCATCTGTCAGTCTTCTTTTTTCTCCCTCCTCCTCTCCTCCTCTTCCCTTCTCCTCATCATCTCTCCTCCCCTCCACCCCCCTACCTCCTGTCCTCGCCTTTCACTCCCCAACCCTTCCCTCCTCCTCCTCCACCCCAGCTCTTTCCTCCCCTCTCCCCGCTTCCCTCCCTCCCTCAATTAAGACAAATTTCCCCGAAGGTCGTTACGACTCAAGCTGTTGCTGTCTGTGGCTGTTAGCTCATAAACACCGTCTTAACTTTCTTACTCTCTCTCTCTCTCTCTCTCTCTCTCACATAAGCAGCTTGCCATGTTCAACTCCCATAACATCTTTCGGTCTGGCTCCTGATGTTCGGTCCGCCGTTCGGTCTGCCATTAACTCCACTTTACAGGCAGTTAGACCAGCCGCTGAGGGAGGGGGAGAGAGGGGGGAGGGAAGAGGGAGGGGGAAATTGGAGGAGGGAGGGAGGGGGGAGACGAGGCACCAGCTCCAAGCACCCCAGATGTTGCTCCTAATGTCCTATTTTTCTTCTCCTTTTTCGCCTTTTTAACGTCACTGCAAAGCTGATTGGAATCTAAGTTGGGGTGGTGGGATGGGAGCGCCGCGGGGATGTTCTGGGATGTGGGATGTTGGGGTAGGGACGATGTTTAGGGTTTGGGTGGTGGGGATGTGAGGGGTTCAGGTGGGGGATGATGTTTTTTTGGGATGTGGGATGTTGGGCTAGGGACGATGTTTAATGTTTTTGGGATGTTGGGATAAGATGTTTAGGGTGTGTTTTAGTATGAGATGTACTGTGTGATGTTCTGGGGGAGTATTTTTTTTCTGGGTGGGAATGAGGAGCCCAGGTGATGTTTTGGGGTGATGTTCTGATGAAGGGAATAGGAGGGAATGTTGGATGTTTGGAGGTAGAGTTGATGTTGCTTTATGAACGGTAGAAGGGGATGTGAGCTTCGTGGGATGATGGATAGAGGTTTGGACGATGTGGGATGTTGAGAATTAAAGTGATGTTATGGATGAGAATGTTTTGATCAGAGATGTTGGGACGTGGGATTAAATTTTGGTGGATGTGGGATGCTGAGGAAACGATATTTTGGTTTGGGACTGAATAGGGAGGCTGCCAGAGATCGAGCAGCGATGAGAGCTGCCATGAGGTGACCAAGACCGATGTATGCAAGGATGTTGAAGCCTTTACAAACGATACAATATGACGACGATGATTTGCTGTAAATATATGCGATACAGAGGGAAAGGATGAGTGAGTCTTGGGATGTGGATGATGTTTGGGGGTGAGGATGGGTGAATGGGGTGGCTGGGGATAGAGAAATGGGGGTGATGGGGATGGGTAAATGGGTGAGATAAGGAAGTGGGTGTCTCGGTGTGGCAGGCTGTGTGGTGAGAGGAGGAGAGGTGAGAAGTTGGAGGTGAGGGGTGGTTGTGGTGAGGGGAAAGAAGATGGGGAGGAGGAATGGAGGGGAAGGGGAGGGGGTTGTGGTAAGCTGGGGGCGTTGGGGAGAATGTGGTGAAGGAGGGGGGGGGAATTTGAGTTTTGAATTTGGAATAAGAATAAACAAAATAAAAAATATACATAATACTGATAAGGTAATGGGAAAAAGAAATGCACTATTGATAAGAGGCGAAACTATAAAAAAAAATATATATATGAAATCATGTAGAAGAATTTAATAACCGAGAAAGTGGGTAAATACTGAAAGGGAATGAAGATGAAGGGAAGACGTGTGGCAGAAGGAAGGCACGAGGAAGAATGCAAGAAGGAAGATTGTGGGAAGGAAATCTTGGAGGAAGTTGGTGTAAGGAGGAAACTTGGGGGAGAAGGGTTGAGGTGGGGAGGGAACCGGAGGGAGAGAGAGAGAGAGTAGGAGAGGCACTGACCCCTTCACTTAGAGATCATTTTTTTCTTTCTTTCCTCCTACCAGACGATTTTCACCTTAACGCCCGAATATTGAACTGTATCTTTGAAGACTAGTTATAATCCCTCTGATCTGGTAATAGTGATTGAAGAGTAAGGAAAGAGGCAGTATAAGGGGAATATAAGAGTAAGGAAAGAGGCAGTATAAGGGGAATATAAGAGTGAGGAAAGAGGCAGTATAAGGGGAATATAAGAGTGAGGAAAGAGGCAGTATAAGGGGAATATAAGTCACTTGGAGGAAATATCAGGGAGACTAGAAAAGGTAATATGCTTTTTATCCCTTAACGTCGTTCTTAGTGTGTTCTTGTCATCCACAGATTATATTAAGCATACGGTGTCATATATATACCTGGTGTCATGTATAGTGTCATATACCTGGTGTTAGATATACCTGGTGTTAGATATACCTGGTGTCATGTACCTTGTGTCATGTACCTGGTGTTATACTGTATATACCTGGTGTCAGATATGCCTGGTGTCAGATATACCTGGTGTCATATACCTGGTGTCAGATATACCGAAGTTGACTAAAGTTATCCTGCGATTGGAATAATAATAATAATAATAATAATAATAGTAGTAGTAGTAGTAGTAATAATAATAATAATAATAATAATAGTAATGATAATAATAATGATGATGATAATATTAAAGCGCCATCTGGTGCGTGGGAATATCCTTGTGTAGAGTGTAGGGAAGGTCTTTGGGGAGAGAAGATGTAGTAGAGTAATGGGGGGGGTGATTAATAAAGGAGGGAGGGTGTGGGGGGAGGCCTGGGGAGATTAAGTAGGATGAAGAGGAAGAATGACTAGACATTTGGTGGGGAGATTAGGGAAGAGAAAAATGATGGGGATGGGAAGAGGGGATGTGAAAATGGGGGAGAGGGGGTGAGAAAAGGGAGTGAAGAGATGGGGAAGATGGAGAGAAAGAAAAAATGGAGAGAGGTTATGTGGCGAGAGGAAGAAAAAATGGTGGGAGAGAGAAGAGGGGAGTCGAGGCATGGAGAGGGGGAAGGGGAGGGGAAATGGGGAAGAGGGGAGTGGGGGGAAGTGACTGGGGAGGTAAGAGAGATAGGAAGAAAGCTGGGGAGGGGAATGAGGGAGATAGTGAGGGGGAAAGGGAGGATAGGGGAGTGAAAATGGGGAAGAAGAAAGTGAGGAGAAAGACAAGAGGTGGGTAAGATAGAATGAAGAAATTTGGAGAGGGGCAAAGAGAGAGATAAAGAAATATTGAGGGAGGAAAAGAATGAATATAGATGTTACAGAAATAGATGGTCGTGGAGATAGATAGAATGGAGAGAGAAGAGAGAAAAACCAGAGTGAAAAACCGTATAAACGAAAAATAAAGAAATGAGAATGTTGTTTCGAAATTGAACACACATTTTGAGATTACGACGAGGATGTAGAGAGAGAGAGAGAGAGAGAGAGAGAGAGAGAGAGAGAGAGAGAGAGAGAGTAATGAGAACGTTGAGGAGAAAGAAGGCTGGAGGGAGGGAGGAAAAGTTGAGGGAGAAAAGCGGAGGGAGGAGAAGGAAGGGAGGAAGGTAATTTCTGAAGGGAAAAAATGAATGACTGAAGGATGAGGAAATAGTGATGAGGAAAATGAAGAGGAGAGAGTGAAAGTGAGAGAAGAGGGAAGGAAAGAAAGAGAGAAAGGAAAAAAAGAGAGGTAATAAGAGGGAGATGGGACAGATGAAGGGAGGTAAGTGAGGGAGGATGAGAGGGAGAGAGAGAAAAAATGGAGGAAGAAGAGAGAGAGTTGGAGGGAGGGAGGAAAGACTGCCAAGAAAGTGGAGAGAACTCAATAAAGGGAGAGGAGGAAAAGGGAGGGATGGAGGAAGGTTATGGAGGGGGAGTAGGAGGAAAATGGTAGAGAGAGAGAGAGAGAGAGAGAAGGGTCGTATGGAAGTAAAAAAAGGAAAATATTCAGGAGGTGGTAAGAAAGAGGAGAGAATTAGAGGAAAGGGAGGGAGGGAGGGAGGAAGGGAGGGAAGGAAAGAGAGAGGGAGGGAGGGAGGAAGGGAGGGAAGGAAAGAGAGAGGGAGGGAGGGAGGAGAAAAACACGTGTGAGTGGTAATGTTAGCACCCTGTTACCCCTGTCAACACATGCGTCTCATTACCCTCCCTCTTTTTATCTCACTCTCTCACTTTCTCTCTTTTTTTCTCTCGCTTTTTTTTTTTTCCTTGTCCCTCCCTCTGTGTATTTCTTCTACTCCTCCCTTCCTCCGTCCCTCCATTTTCTATTTGTCATTTTCTTCCTCCTCCTTCTTCGTCTGTGTATTTCATTCTCACTCTACCCTCCTCCCTCTTTCCTCACTTTCTCTTTTCTTCCTCCTCCGTATCAGTCCCTCTTCCCTCCCTCCCTCCCTCCCTCTATCTCTTCCTCCCTCCCCACTCTCTCACATTCTCTTTTTCTACCTCTGTATATCTCCATCGCCTCCCTCCTTCCCTCTCCATCCCCTCCCTCTTCCCTACCTCTGTATATCTCCATCGCCTCCCTCCTTCCCTCTCCATCTCCTCCCTCTTCCTCCCTCTCCATCCCCTCCCTCTTCCTCCCTCTCCATCCCCTCCCTCTTCCTTCCTCTCCATCCCCTCCCTCTTCCTCCCTCTCCATCCCCTCCCTCTTCCTCCCTCTCCATCCCCTTCCTCTTCTTCCCTCTCCATCCCCTTCCTCTTCTTCCCTCTCCATCCCCTTCCTCTTCCTCCCTGTCCATCCCCTCCCTCTTCCTCCCTTTCCATCCCCTTCCTCTTCTTCCCTTTCCATCCCCTTCCTCTTCCTCCCTGTCCATCCCCTTCCTCTTCTTCCCTCTCCGTCCCCTCCCTCTTCCTCCCTGTCCATCCCCTTCCTCTTCTTCCCTTTCCATCCCCTTCCTCTTCCTCTCTGTCCATCCCCTTCCTCTTCCTCCCTTTCCATCCCCTTCCTCTTCTTCCCTTTCCATCCCCTCCTTCTTCCTCCCTTTCCATCCCCTCCCACTTCTTCCCTCTCCATCCCCTTCCTCTTCTTCCCTCTCCATCCCTTCCCTCTCTTCTTTCCTCCATTTCTTGCCAAGATTGTCAGCAGTTATTCTCCTTTTCCTCCACTTCTTCCATCCTTGCTCCTACTTTCATTCTGTTTTGTTTATTTATACTTGCTTTTATTTTCTCTTTATCTTCTTCCTCTTTGTCTTGTGTTTTCCTTTCGACTTTTCCTGCGTCTTAGTATTTTTTGGCTGTGTTTTTTTCATCCATTTTCCTTCTGTGTTTTTTCCCCTTTTCCTACTTTTCTGTTCCTTGTTCCTGGATCTTTGTATACTCTCTCTCTCTCTCTCTCTCTCTCTCTCTCTCTCTCTCTCTCTCTCTCTCTCTCTCGCTCGCTCGCTCGCTCTCGCTCTCTCTCTCTCTCTTTCTCTCTCTCTCTCTGCTACTTCCTTGAAAATTTAGCATTGGAATTGTTACTTTCTTTTTCTTTA
>NC_136967.1:59468389-59475889 GCF_032717465.1 Coenobita brevimanus | reverse complement strand
AAAAATAATTAAAAAAAAAAGAGAATACGAACTTATGAGGAAAGGAAGTAAAGGAGGAGAAGGAGGGAGAAGGGAGAGGAAATGAGGAAAAGGAGGGAGAAGATGAGGAAAGGGAGGAAGGAGGGAGAAGATGAGGAAAAGGAGGAAGGAGAGAGAAGATAAGGAAATGGAGGAAGGATAGAAAAGATATGGAAAAGGAGGAAGGAGGGAGAAGATGAGGAAAGGGAGGAAGGAGGGAGAAGATGAGGAAAGGGAGGAAGGAGGGAAAGGATGAGGAAAAGGAGAAAGGAGGGAGGATGGAGAGGAAATAAGGAAAAGGAGGGAGGAAGGAGAGGAAATGAGGAAGACGAGGGAGGAGGGAGAGGACATGAGGAAGAGAAGGAAGGCGGGAGAGGAAATGAAAAGGAAGAAGCAAGGAGGAGGGAGAAGAAAAATATTAAAAGGAGGAAGGAGGGAAAAGGGGAAAATGGGGTGGCGTATGGAGGGGAAATGGGGAGGAAAAAAAGGAATGACCGGAGTTAAATGGAGGGGAAGACAATGTGCAAATGACATGAAGGGAAGGAGATTGCGAAGGAAAAACAGAATGAAAAGTTTGAAGGAATGAGGGAGACTTCAAGAAATGGAAAAGAACAAGAAACACAAAGAGGCAAGGAGTATTTTGGTCACCCCTCTGTCTTCACCTTCACTTTTCTTACCAGGTGAAGATGTGGAGGAGGAGGAGGAGGAGGAAGATATGAGGAAGAAGATGAGGAGGAAGAAGAAGGTGGAGGAGGAGGAGGAAGATGAGGAGGAAGAAGACAGTGAGAGTAATATTTGTCTTGTACTGATGCTGCATTTTCCATAGACAGTCTTGAGGTAAAATAACATAATTAACACGTAACTTCATCATTCCTTCCATCGACTGAGAAAAAGGTGACTGAAATTTGTGAACGTAGATAGATAGATAGATAGATAGATAGATAGATAGATAGACGGATTCGCGAACTTAAGCGCTCTGAATCAACAAAGCCTCAGCGTTTTAAGACTTTTTGAGCGACTTCAGACCCGAGCGAACGAAAGTAAATAAAATAAAATAAATAAAGGGACTCCGGTGGGCTGCAGGCACGGCGAAATAAAGAACAGGTCCAGTTGTGTTGCATAAAAATGAGTCGGAGAGAAAATGGCAACAGGGATGAGAGAGAGAGGAACAGAAAGCGAGCCGTAAGTGGGATAAAAGCGAGAGAGAGGCCGAACGTCTCTCTCTCTCTTTCTCTCTCTCTCTCTCTCTCTCTCTCTCTGCACTTAGCTACCTGTCCATTTACCTGTCAGGTTTTTTTTTTTATGCGAGGAAGAAGGAACCAAAGGCCATGAGCCCGCAGTAACAGTTCCCTCCAAGAGAAAAACAAAATACAATAGAGAGCCAAATTCAAGATCCGATCATTTTGAGATGCCTGGACACACTGCGTTTGAAAGACTGGAGATCATAGGCAGCAGGAAATACAGACAGAGGGAGACAGTTCCAGAGTTGACCTGTTGCATAAATGAAAGACTGGGAGTAACGGTTAACTCTTGCATTAGAGAGCTGGACAGAAAAGGGATGAGAGTTTGCTGCCAGACGGGTGCTACGCTCCCGTCGTAGAGGTGGAGGAATGCAAGCAGACAGTTCAGAGGAGCAGTGATCATTAAAGTAGCGATAGAAAAGAGATAAAGATGCAACAGTGCGGCGAAGAGACAGAGGTTGAAGTGAGTCAGTAAGAGGAGGAGAGTTAATGAGACGAAAAGCCTTTGACTCCACCCTGTTGAGAAGAGCTGTATGTGGGGAGCCTCCCCACACATGAGAGTTGTACTCCACATAGGGGCGGATAAAACCCCTGTATAGAGTCAACAATTGTGCAGGGGTAAAGAAAGAGCGGAGTCGGCTTAGCACACCCAATCTCTTGGAAGCAGATTTCATAAGAGATGTAATATGATCTTTCCAAGATAAATCCCGAGTAAATGAAACCCCAAGCATGTTCAAGGATGGTGCAGGATTAAGCTGAATATTATTAAACATTAGTGGGTATACCTGTAGAAGATTTTGTCGGGTTGATAGGTGTAAGAACTGAGTCATAGATGCATTAAAAACGACCATATTATTTTCACCCCAGTCAGAGATACGAGCTAAGTCAGACATCAGGTGTGCCGTAGCCTCATCCCTTGTTTCTTGAAGTAACTGTTGAGATGGGCGTTGCAAGAATCGTATGGAAAGGTGAAGGGTGGAGTCATCAGCGTATGAGTGGATAGGGTTAGATGTACAGCTTAGAAGATCATTGATGAATAAAAGGAAGAGAGTTGGTGATAGGACAGAGCCCTGAGGAACACCACTGTTGATAGATCTAAGAGAAGAACGATGGCCGTCTACAACAGCGGCTATAGAACGACCAGAAAGGAAGCTAGCGATGAAGGCACAGATAGAAGGATAGAAACCGTAGGAGGGCAGTTTGGAAATTAAAGATTTATGCCAGACTCGATCGAAAGCCTTTGAGATGTCAAGTGCAATGGCAAAGCTTTTGCCAAAGTCCCGAAAGGAGGATGACCAGGAGTCTGAAAGGTAGGTGAGAAGATCGCCAGTGGAGCGTCCCTGACGGAACCCGTACTGATGATCGGAAAGAAGGTTGTGATAGGAAAGATGCCTTAAAATTTTTCTGTTGAGAATTGACTCAAAAACTTCTGAAATACAGGACGTTAAAGCAATTGGACGATAGTTGGAGGGTTGGGAGTGGTCACCCTTCTTTGGGACTGGCTGAATGAGAGCAAACTTCCAGCAAGAAGGAAAGGTACAAGTTGACAGACAAAGGCGAAAGAGTTTGCCTAGGCAGGGAGTAAGCACAGAAGCACAGTTCTTGAGAACAACAGGAGGGACCCCATCAAGCCCATTTACCTTGTTAGTAATGAGGCCAGTGATGGCAGAAAATACATCAGCTGAAGAAATTTTAATGTTAGCCATGAGGAAGTCAGAGGGGGGAGTAAGCACAGAAGCACAGTTCTTGAGAACAACAGGAGGGACCCCATCAAGCCCATTTACCTTGTTAGTAATGAGGCCAGTGATGGCAGAAAATACATCAGCTGAAGAAATTTTAATGTTAGCCATGAGGAAGTCAGAGGGGGGAAGCGATGAAGGAACAGCACCGGAATCGTCTAAGGTGGAATTGGAGGAGAAAGTCTGTGCGAAGAGATCTGCTTTATCAGTAGAAGAAATAGCTACAGAACCATCAGAGTGGAAAAGAGGAGGGAAGGATGATGAGGTAAAGTTGTTAGAAAGGTTTTTGGCAAGGTGCCAGAAGGAGCGGGAAGAGTTTGAGTTGGAGAGTTGAGAGCATTTAGTACTGATGAAATTATCTTTAGCAGAGCGAAGAACAGACTTAGCACGATTCCGGGCAGAAACGTAAAGATGTTGTGATTCAGGGGTGGGTTGGCACCGTTACCTTTTGTAGGCCCTCTCCTTGTTGCGGACAGCATTAGAACAAGCGTGATTAAACCAAGGCTTTCTTGCATTAGTCAAAGGATATGAGAAAGGAATGTATGCTTCCATGCCCGAGAGAATAACCTCAGTAATGCGCAAGGCACACCCAGATGGCTCCCGGCCATGGAAGCAATAATCATTCCAGGGAAAATCATAGAAGTACTGCCTGAGGGCCTCCCAGTCCGCAGCTCCAAAATGCCACAGACGACGTTTCTTTGGAGGGTTCACAGGCCGTACCGGAGTGAGAGGACAGTTTAAGGTAATTAGGTTGTGATCGGAGGAGCCCAATGGAGAGAAAAGATTAACAGAGTAAGCAGAAGGATTAGTTGTGAGGAAGAGGTCAAGTATGTTGGAGCTCTCTCCGAGGCGGTCAGGGATACGGGTAGGGTGCTGTACAAGCTGCTGTAGGTCATTAAGGATAGAAAAGATGTAGGCTTGTTCACCAGGTGGATCCATGAAAGGAGAGGAGAGGCAAAGGTGGTGGTGAACATTGAAATCTCCTAGAATGGAGATTTCAGAGAAAGAAGAAATGGATAGAATGTGTTCCATCGTAGAAGTAAGATAGTCAAAGAATTTTTGATAGTCAGTAGAATTAGGGGATAAGTAAACAGCACAGATATATTTAGTCAGAGAATGACAGGAAAGCCGAAGCCAGAGTGTAGATAATTCAGAAGAATCGAGTTCAGGAACACGAGAGCAAGATAAGTTGTTGCGTATATATACACAACAGCCACCTTTGGCTTTGAAATGAGTATAGAGAAAGTAGGAGGATACAGAAAAGGGTTTGCTGTCAGTTGCCTCAGACAGCTGAGTCTCAGTTAGAAAAAGAAGGTGAGGTTTAGAGGAGGAGAGGTGGTGCTCAACAGAGCGAAAGTTAGAGGAAAGGCCGCGAATGTTGCAGAAATGAAGAAGAAGAGAGTCAGACAGTGGTTCCAGGCACCTCGAGTCGTCACCGGGAGAGGGGCGGATGGTGGGGGCATTTATGGTCCCCCCCCCCCTGGGGACTCCGAGGCTTGGTGATGAGACGCCATTTTAGTGAATTTTGAATAGGAAGTGTAGTGTGTACTGTGCATGTAGTTTGGTGTAGATAGTTAGAGAAATTTGTACTGGAGAGCATGCTGGCCTACTCTCTGTGTAACTGAGACACTGAAAAAGTTCAGCAAAGGGGGATGGTCAGGAACTAGTCCCGAGGGCTGATGAAACGGGAGCTCCAGCACTCCCTGTCATCAGCTTTCCATCCACCTCGGGAGTACTGCCCTGCTCGACTGGTGCTACACTCTACTCTATATGTCTGTCTATCTATTGTGTGTGTGTGTGTGTGAAGCATAACTGGATAAAGAGGAGATGAGGAGAAGGGGAAGGGAGGAAGACTCAGGGTGAATTAGGGGAAGGAGAGAGAAGGGAGGATAAAAATGTGATTGAGACGAAGATCCGATTAAGAGGTGGTTAGGAAGACAACGAGGTAAAAGGAAGGGTGGCTGGAAGGGAGATAAGAGGGAGAGAAGGAAAGTTGGAGAGGAAGGGTGGTTTGGAGGAAAGATAGAGGGAGAAGGGTGGTTTGGAGGGAGATAAGAGGGAGAGAAGGTAAATTGGAGAGGAGGGGTGCGTTGGAGGAAAGATGGAGGGCGAAGGGTGGTTTTGAGGGGGGTAGAGGGAGAGGAAAAGGAAAATTGGAGAGGAGGGGTGGGTTGGAGGAAAGATAGAGGGAGAAGGGTGGTTTGGAGGAAAGGTTGGAGGAGGAAGGGTGGATTGGAGGAAGGTCGGATGGAGAGAAGTTTGAAGGTTGGAGTCAGAGAGTTGGAGAAAAAGTGGAGGGAAAACTGTGGTTTGGAGGGAAGATGGAGGAAGAGAAAGAGGGGCTGAGGGAGGAGGAGGAGGAAGAAGATAGATATTTGGAGGAGGAGGAAGAAGATATGATGAGGAGGAGGAAGAAGAAGAAAGATATCAGTATTTGGAGGAGGAGGAGAGGTAAGTAGAGACAGTAAGACAAAGAGAGAATTACGATGTGTATTATCTGAATCAGCAGCTGTTCTGTGTGTGAGTATATTTTTTCCTAGGAGAGAGAGAGAGAGAGAGAGTGAGAGAGAGAGAAAGCGTACAATTAAGTGGGCTCCAAACACAGACACTTATACTTGCACTCATTTACATATTATTTAAGTATATTTACCCTGGAATTACACTCCGCCAGCTGGGTCCTCGCCTACCCATGTACACACGCTCATTTACACACACACACACACACACACACACACACACACACACACACACACACACACACACACACACACACACACACACACACACACACACACACACACACACAACCTTCACCCTACTCCCACACTGTTTGTTAGAGACTTAAGAAGAGAGGCATTAGATGTAGGAGAGGCCTGAGGACGTCTTAGGAGAGGAAGAGAGTGGTAATTAGAGAGAGAGAAAGAGAGAGAGAATGACAGATTTTTATACACCACCATAGTGACAGTCACACTCTCACATTCATTAAAGTCATTCTCATAGCACACATACTCTCTCTCTCTCTCCATTATCCTGACCATCCCACACTCTGTCCTCCCCTTCACATTACCTTCCTTTCATTATCGTGGTACCTTCTCTTTTTCTGCCCTCTTCTCCCATCCTCTCACCTCCCTCCCTCTCTTCACAAACCATCTGCCACACACCCACCTCCCCCTTCTCTCCCTCCCTATGATTATCCCTCCCTTCTCTTCTCCTTCCCTCCTCCTCTCAATGACTCACCACCAACCCATCTCCATCCTTCCTCCCACGCTTATCAACCCCCTCTCTCACCCACACACGTAAGCTTTTGACCGCGAAATAACTCACTTTCCATTTTGTTTTTTGCTTTTGGCGGACGATTTAACCATGTCCGAGGGAAATCTAGGTCACTATTAAAGAAAAATTATTGCGATTAACCTTTTTGATTAATGCGCTTCCTGGTTTATTCCTGTTTACAACGGACGATTTTCCTCATCTTAGAGACATTTACCAAAGTCTGTGTTAAAAGGGTGAAGTTTTAGGGAGGTTTCTACACACACACACACACACACACACACACACACACACACACGTACATAAACCTCCCTCTTCTCGCTGTCTCAGTCCTTCCCCCCCAATCCTCTCCACAGCGTACCCCTTCGCCATATAATTCTCCTTCATCATTATCCTCTCACCACTCTCCTCCTCTCATTTCTTTCCCTCCTGTCGCATCTCCTCTTCCTTCTTGTCTTTCCTTGTATCCCTCCCGTATTTTCTACTTTCAATGCCTCTCCCTCTTCCTCCTTCCCATGCTAACCCTTTCTCTTCCTTCTTAGATCCTCCTCCTTCTCCTCCTCCTCAAGGGCGAGTTTATAGGGTGAGGCAACTACTCAAGCTTTTATTCGTAGAGTTTTTGTTGTTATTCTTGAGACGAGGAAGAAGCCCATGTGGTAGACGGCCTTCCTTCGAGAAATTCTTATATTTTCTTATAGTTATTGTACAAGGGAGAGTTTATCAGCATTTCGTGGGGGGGGGGAACAAAAAGTAATCTTACATTTTTATTATAGGTGGTTTTGAATTATCATCCTTACGGAGGAAAGTCTGTGATGATGATGACGATGATGATGATGATGATCGTGATGATGATAGTGATACTGATAGTGATGATGATGATGATGATCGGGTATATTTTTCACTAGCGTAATTACACTTTTATCAAATACCATTTTCACATTTTTCAAGTAATATATATATTTATATATATATATATATATATATATATATATATATATATATATATATATATATATATATATATATATATATATATATATTACCAGACGCCATAATCCCGTAAGGGGTGGCCATTTGACTCTGAGTTATTTGTTTTACGGGGAGGGGCACTAACTCTCCACCAACCCACTTGTTGACACGTATGGAGCACGTATGGTTCGGATATATGGTTACCACCCAGCGTTGTAAATGGTTTCTCGGCTTACAGGAAATCATTTGGCTTGTCACTCAAT
>NC_136967.1:59445889-59463389 GCF_032717465.1 Coenobita brevimanus | reverse complement strand
AACACCTCCCTTTTTTCCTTTTGCATCACGAGTTTTATAGGGAAAGAAACAAGAGGGTGGACGGTGGGGCGAAAAGAAAATAGTGTTGCAGTAAAGGTGTGTGATATGGGTAAAGTGGATTTTTTTTTTAGGTAAGGTACCGGTACTTGGCTTGTTTCTCTGGCACCTTACTTTTCTTACCTCCGGTGTGTGTGTGTGTGTGTGTGTGTGTGTGGAGGGTCCCATGGTGCTCCAAGTCTTTGGGGGAACCAACTGTGATACGGGAATTGTGTTTCTATCCGGCTGTTGTACGTGACCAAAATATACCAATATATCTTCACTGTCTTCATGTTTTTCTCGTAGCTACCTTGCTTACCACATTCCTTAGGCAGATGCTGATGAGTATTACTTGGAATCTGGAATGTTGCTCAGTAGCCTTCTATGTGTGTGAATATCCTCGGTTGGTGGATTCAGAACCTTGTACTCTCTGAAGTTTCAATATTCGCCTCTGATGGCTATGTTTGTTGATGGGAAATAATATACGCGTAGAAGGTAGGGTCAACGTATTTATTAGACTTGGATGGTGAGGATATGGAGAATGTGAGTGCATTCAAGTACTTGGGTAGTGTGATGAGTAAGGATGGAACTTTGGGGGATGAAGTACGTGAAAGGGTACAGCAGGGAAGAAAGGTTGTTGGTTCACTGAAAGCAGTGATGAGAAATAGGGAGGTGAGTATGGAAGTTAAGAAGTCACTGCATGATAGTATTGTGATCCCTACCCTGACGTATGGAAGCGAGGCGTGGACCTTGCAAGAGGGGAACAAGTCAAGAGTGAGAGCAGTGGAAATGAGTTACTTGAGAGGAGCATGTGGAGTGACGTGGAGGGACAGGTTGACGAATGAAGAAGTGAAGGAACGTTGTGGGGTAGATGTGGATGTGGTTGAAAAGATTAGGAGAAATACACTGAGGTGGTTTGGACATGTGGAGAGAATGGAGAATGAAAGACTGACTAAGAGGGTGTATGTAGGTGAGGTGGAGGGAGGGAGAGGGAGGGGTAGACCGAGGATGAGGTGGAGGGATGGAGTTGAGAGGTATGTGAGGGAGGAGGGGGTGAGTTGGGGGGAGGGTAGTCAAATGGTGGGTGACAGAGTGACTTGGGGGCGTTTTGTCTGTGGCCACCCTTTGCGGGATTAGGGCGTCGGGCTATAGATAGATAGATAGAGATGATCCATTGTGACAGGTGGAAATCTTGGGTGGGAGAGAGAGACTGAGTTTTCTTTATTATCTCTAAGGCTTTGGGCTACACAGGTGAAGAAGTGTTCTGTGTAGCCCGGAACGTTAGAGAAAGTAAAGAAATCTAGCTCTAACCTCTCTCTCTCTCTCTCTCTCTCTCTCTCTCTCTCTCCCCAACATATCCAAATGCCGAAAGAGTCAGTCATTCTTTCACTGATATTTTCCCCTCCCGTCTTCCCTCACCTTCTTCGTACCCTCCGCCTCACCTTGCCTCGTCCGCCAGGTGCCTGTGTGCCACTTTGCCTGGGACGGTGTGGGTAGTAGTGCCATGACCCCTTTACGGCCACTTAAGGTGATGGAGGCCCGCGCGTCCCCTTAACTTCCCCCATAATGCGAACTAAGGGGCAATGGGCTAAGGGGGGCTCGTTAATTTGGTGCTAGGAGGGCGTGTGACTGGGAGCCGCGCCGGTGCAAATCCAGAACACGAGATTAATAAGAACACTTTGGGGGAGCTGTGTTGGCGGCCGGAGTGTCACATTATCGTAGTCTGAAGCTTGGATATACATTACACTTACCCCGTCCACTTTAACTTAGCTTAGAATTGCCACCTTTGCATCTGCCTGAGTTTTGATGAGAGGAAAGTGCTATAGAAAGGATGTATAGTGAGAGAGAGAGAGAGAGAGAGAGAGAGAGAGAGAGAGAGAGAGAATGCCGTGAGTAATGACCATGTGACATTACGCCAGGTGAGAATAATCAAGCCTTACCTGTGTCAGTGACTACGAGCTTACCTGTAGCCTCACCTTCCATCAATCTCCCTACCCCACCTCATTCCCGATTAGCGATATTTATTCTCAACGCGATGATAAACCTTGGAACTATTTATTGTTTATTTTTGTCTTTATTTCTAACTTTCCTTCAACAACAACACTTCCGCATCGACTTTATCATCGCATTTTTACCTATGTAGTTTTATTTCCTTATTATTAAACACTATTACAGGATTTCCGCATTCACCGAAATATCGTGTTTTTATTATTATTATTATTATTATTATTATCATTATTAGTTATTACGTGTCAAGTGGGGTTGGTGGAGGATTAGTGCCCCTCCCTGTAAAACAATTAACTCTAAGCCCTTGGCCACCCCGTTTGGGATACATGGCGTCTGGCAATGAATGAATGAATGATGATTAGTTATTATTATTATTATTATTATTATTATTATTATTATTATTATTATTACTATTATTATTATTATTATCGTTGTTGTTATTATTTTGCGGTCATTATTTTTACTTTTAAATTTTCACGTAGGCAAATATACGCATTTTACCTAATTGTATTTTTCTGATTTTTTCTTTTATATATTTAACTTACCTAGCAGCATCTACAACACACACACACACACACGAACCATTTTTTCCCCTAATTTCACTAAACTCCAAATAGACAACAGTAACATTCTCCTTTTTTTTTTTTTTTTTTTTTTTCCGTTATCAATTACAGGTTTCTCTAACTCACTCTCAGCCGAATAAAATCGTCTGACGTATGTACAGAAAAATACTATACCCTTTATTTTATGCAAAGAAGAAGGAACCAAAGGCCAGACGCCCGTAAGAGTGTTCCCTCCACGAAACAAAAACAAAAGCAAGGTAACAGCGAGCCAGATTCAAGATCCATTCATTTCGAGATGCCTGGACACACCGCTTTGAAGGACTGGAGGTCGTAGGCAGTAGGAAATACAGAGAGAGAGAGAGAGGGACAGTTCCAGAGTTGACTGTTTAACTTGGCCTAAAATTGCCATCTCTCCATATTGAATGCTGAGGTGTAACGCTAGATTAATACTGGAATTAGGTGCTAGTCACGAAGAAGTGCTGTCAGAAGGATGTAGAGCGGTGGTATTATCTCCACTACAGAGCTGCGTAAAATAAGATGCAAAAGGAAAAAATTCTGGGCCAAGTTAAAGTGAAAGGAATATAGCGCTGTCCCGACCGTGAGAGGGTTAATGCTAATATAAACACTTAGATCCATTTTCTCGTCGGTCCATGAAGCTCCCTAACACCTCCTCCTTAGCGATTTATTTCCGGATACGGCTGGATAATAGCAGTTTGTTTGTGGTGGTATCGAAGTGACTTAAATGACAGAAGAGGATAGTAAGGAGTAATAAGCAGAATAAATCGCTTAGGAAGACGTGTTAGGGAGAAATCATCCGGTGTTAGGTTGAATAAAACACCACTTTCGCAAACACCGTAATAACTTCACCACACCGCAAACCTCACCACACCGCCAATTTCACCACACCGCCATTTTCACCACACCGCCAATTTCACCACACCGCCAGTTTCACCACACCGGCAACTTCACCACACTGGCAACTTCACCACACTGGCAACTTCAGTAAAGGTTATTCCAGGAAATTCACCGCAAGACAAGTTACCGATTGACGGACTTGCAGAGAAAAGTTAGAGACGTTGTGGAATTCACACACACACACACACACACACACACACACACACACACACACACACACACACACACACACACACACACACACACACACACACACACACACACACACACACACACACACACACACACACACACACACACACACACACGACTGACCTAAAATTACGCGGCACAAAATGAAAGTCAATCTCCGTGGTCAGATTTCTGCGTGACTCCCGGGAAGGCTAATGATGCTTGGGTCAAATTGAAGAAAGGTCAGAGATCACTATGGCCTTTTACCTGCACCGAGTGACCGGGTAAGTGAGAGCAACGCGTGCTTAATTCGGCGTTGTTATGGGAGAAAACTTTGACCTAGAATTTCACGGAACTCAAACTGTTAATCCTACCGAGCTCATTTTTTGAAGCTTTACTCTTTTGGCCCCTTCTCTCCCTTCCCCCCCAGCTCATCTCACTCATTTCCTTGTCCCTCACGCTCATTTCCTTACTCCCTCACCCTCACCCCCACCTCCATCCCCACCCTATCCCTCATCCCCCCACCTTCACCCGTCTGTCTATCATGTTGAATAAAATCGTCTGGAGATTGCAAGAATAAGAGGGTAAAAAAAAGAAAGTATATTGTAAGATTTGATAATTTCCAGAGAGAGAGAGAGAGAGAGACGAGGTATTTGTCAAGTCAAATGTATGCCTGTATGACCAGCCTATGTAAGAGAGAGAGAGAGAGAGAGAGAGAGAGAGAGAGAGAGAGAGAGAGAATGTATTTGTGCTACGTTTCTAATAATTGTGGACTTGATAAATAACATGTATGCTTGTACGATCAGCCTATGTCGTAATGGAAGAATATGGCACGTAATGGCTGATGACAGTATCGTATAAACCGCTTCATCTAGAACGTAAAATCTCACATCAAATCAGTGAGAAAAATAATCGTATTGATATATTCCATAGTCCTGGATGGGAGGCTCGCAGAGTACATGATAGCTACATAGATTATAGATATATTATTCTCTTTATACTGAGATCCCTATAATTGTACAGCTTTCCGTATGCCAGTCCACTTGTACCCTTTATTCCTGAACTGTTGAACACTTTTTGTACCTCCATCCGTTCCCATCCGTTCATATTGGGACTAAAGCCTCCCCCTTCCCCCATTCCTATCCTCATGTCCTCGCCCGCAGGGAATACGTGGTGAAAAGCAGGAAGGTATTACAAATGATCCCTACTCTCCAATTTCCTTGCTTTCCGGTGGGCCATGAAATTTCACGTAAATCCATCACCCCATTTCTTAGACCACAAGGGCAAGGACGGTATTCTGGTAGGTTGAGGAAGCTCCTTGACACCTCTTCCTTAGCGATTTATTTTTAGATATGGCTGGTTAATATCGTTTTGTACCGTACGTTATTTATGCAGAGTATGGCGATATTGGAAGGGTTTAATGTAACACTGTAGAGGATAGTCAAGTGAAATAAGCCAGATAAATCGCTTAGGAAAATGTGTTAGGGAACTTCCTTTTTGAGAATACGAACCTAGGTATGATACGCGTAAAGCCATATGGACCTATTAACAAAACTGAGTGAACGAAGATACAGGAAAAAAAATCTGATGATCATTTATGGGACAGATGTGAATCGTAGGTGTAATTAGCCTGCATGCCACGTTATAGAGCGCATTCAGCAGCGAGGTAGAGGAAATATATATATATATATATATATATATATATATATATATATATATATATATATATATATATGGTTTTTATTGATGAGTTAAATTTTTGGAGATTTTTCTAGACCTACGTGTTTTCAGTTTTAGTAATGTGTTATCTCGCTTGTGTGTGTGTGTGTGTGTGTGTGTGTGTGTGTGTGTGTGTGTGTGTGTGTGTGTACGTAATAGTGAGCGGGTGAGTGTTAGTGTAGTGAAGAGATGAGTTTGGGATGGGGGATAGAAGAGCTAGGATATGGTGTGGTGTGTGGTGGGGTGAGAAAGTGTTGCATTAGGAGTAGGTGTGCTGGGGTGTGATGTTGTGGTGGTGTTGTGGTGTTTGGGGGGGGGGGTTAATGTGACAAATGGCCTCCTCCCTCAGACATCAATCTCCACGCCTCCCCCATCCTGACGACTCTGGGGTGACTAAGCAGTTCTCCAGCCAAGGGGGCGCACTACACTCCCCTCTTCTGCAGGGAGGGGAGGGGAGAGGAGGGGGGAGGGGGGGATGGGGAGATAGATACATTGATAGATGGATAGATGTGGGTACCGAAAAATATAAAGTTAAATAGATACAGTACGGATAAACTAACCGAGATTGAGAGACTGACTAGAAGAGTGTATGTGAATGTGGTGGAGGGAAGGAAGGGGGAGAGGGAGGCCGAGGAAGAGATGAAGGTATGGGATGGGGAGGTATGTGAGAGAGGGTGTGAATTGAAAGGAGGGCAGCTTAATGGCAGGGGACAGGGTGAAATGAAGGTGATTTGTTTGTGGCTACCCCTAACGGTAATAAATCGCTTGACTAAAGATAGATAGATGGATGGATAGATAGATAGATATAGATAGTTGGACAGATAGATAGATAGTTTTCTCATATGTCTTGGTGTTACTTGAATCATCCTGTCCTTCCTTTCTGCTACAAATCTCCTTTCGATGATGACGCGTTTTTCCTCAATTAATTCACTAGTCTAGAAGAAAGTTTTACACATCCGGAAAAATAATGGGGATAAAGGACGACGTAGGTAATCATTAAAAGAAAAATCATGTTAGTAATTAAAGGAGATCCTAAAACTCAAAAAATCTGACCCAGCTATTGCGTAAATTTGGCGCGAAATTTGAAGATACTGGTCTTGTACTTCCCTTGTTCGAGGAAGCTACATTATCCCAACCTGTGTACTATTTTTGGGTCCTAAAGTTTCCATTTATAATTTCTTACATTTATAGTTACCGTATTATGCCTACACTTTGATTTATATTCCAGATTTTAGACTGAAGCTTTGGCCCAGATTTCCATATTTGCAGATATACCTTCATGTTTATTTTACCTTCCTTACAGTTGATTTGAAAGTAGTATTCCGAAAAGAGAAAAATTGGTTGTTTTAATGAGAACTGAGATTTTTTTTTTATGTATTCTCAGATTCCATAAGTGAAATAATATCTTTTTAGCATACCTCTTTTCCTGATATTATTTGTGTGTGTGTGTGTGTGTGTGTGTGTGTGTGTGTGTGTGTGTGTGTGTGCGTGTGTTTCATTATTCTTTATAGTAAACATTTTTTCCTCATTTATATTTATTTCTTGGATTTTTTTTTTTTTCACTACGAAGCCGGTTCTTGTTTTGTTTTTGTTTCCATGTCGTCTGAGAAGAAATTGCTTTTTCGTGCCAATTTTCTTTTGATTTTGATTTATTGAGGATGCGGTTGGAAGGGGGAGGGGAAGAGAGAGAGGGAGAAAGATGGAGGAGGAAAAGTGGATGAGGAGGAGGAAGACAAATGGAGGAGAAGGAGGGAGAATGGTGGGGGAAGAAAACGAGAGGAGGAGAACATGAGGTGAAAAAGATGAAGGGAAGGGAGAGTAAAGGAAGAGGAACACGGAGAAGAAAGAGGGGATGAGGGAGTGAGAAAATGAAACAGAGAGAAAGAAAGGGGGAGGAAGAAGCGTGAGAAAATGAGGAGGAAAATACGGAAGACGAAGAGGAGGAGGAGAAGGAGGACCAAAAAAAACGAGCACGATAAAGTGATATAAGACAGAAACAAAGAAAAGAAAAAGACAAAGGAGAGGGAAGGAGATGAGTAGGAGGAAGAGGAAAAGGATGTGATAAAGAAAATAGGAGAAAGAAGCAATAGAAATTTTGGATGAAAGATTGAAAGAAATGGAAAAGAAACAACGAAAGGAAAAGTGAGGAAAAGTGAAGAGGAAGTGACTGAAGGAAGGGAGAGCAGGAAATGAAGAAAAGGGGAGAAGACAGGGAAGAAAGGAGGAGGAGAGAGACGAATGAGGAGAGAGCGAGGAAGAGGAGAGGAGAGAGAGAAAAGAAGAAAAGGGGAGAGGAGAAGAGAGTGAATGTTGAAGAAAGGGGGAGGAAGTGAGGAAGGAAAGAGGAGAGTCTAGAATATGAAATAAGAAAAATAGGAGACGAGAGAGAGAGAGAGAGAGAGAGAGAGAGAGAGAGAGAGAGAGAGAGAGAGAGAGAGAGAAATTCCAGGTACCTGGCTGAGTTTACGCTAATTAGCATCCTAAACCCCTTCAGACCGAGGACGTCCTTTCTCATTTATTCTTTCTGTACCGCACGAGAGAGAGAGAGAGAGAGAGAGAGAGAGAGAGAGACGTGTACCTGTCAGGTGTGCGTTAATTAGCATCATTAACCCCTTCAGACGGACAATCTTCACTTTATTTATTCAGCCCGAGGGGGACTTTTGCAACTGAAGGGGAGGGAGAGAGAGAGAGAGAGAGAGAGAGAGAGAGAGAGAGACTAAATAACTCGGATAATTTCTTTCTCCCATTCATTCTTGTATATATATATCTCAGCCTTTTTCTCAATATATTTTACTGTACAAGTCTAGCTTAAATCCAGGATGTTGAAATTAGGTACACACACACACACACACACACACACACACACACACACACACACACACACACACACACACACACACACACACACACACACCGTAAAATTAAGACATTCTCCCTCGCCCGCCACCTGACTCCCCTGGACCCCGTTACCGCGGACACCAGCTGACGCCAAACCCCGCTACAGCACCACGCCGGGCCACGAGGCTGTGTTTACATTCCGTTTTCTATGTTTGCATTTTCTTTTTAATGGTTGCCCCTATTTGACCTTGCCCTTGCTCTCAAGTTTATTATTATTATTTTTATTATTATTATTATTATTATTATTATTACGGTATTATTATTATTATTATTATGGTATTATTTTATTATTATTATTACGGTATTATTATTATGTTATTATTTTATTATTATTATTATTATTATTATTATTATTATTATTATTATTATAATGTTTTGTTGTCATGCGCATTTTTATCGTTTGTCCTTATTTGACCCTTAGATGTCCGTGTTTGATTTATTATTATTATTATTATTATTATTATTATTATTTTGTGGTATGTGGAGGCGCTCACCATCCACTCACTCGATGTAGTGCTGTTCTCGGGTGTCTGCCCTTTCTTTTCCTCCATCCTTCTTTCCTTCCATCCTCTTCTGTCTTTCTTTTCTTCATTCTTTCCTCGTCCTTCTGCCTACGGGTGACTTTACACTCCCTCTTCTGTCTTTCTTTCCTTCATTCTTTCCTCTTCCTTCTGCCTGTGGGTGACTCTACACTGAGTGACAAGCCAAATGGTTTCTTGTACACCAGGAAACCATTTACTACTCTGGGTGGTAACCATATAACCAAATTTTGGCGCCTGGTGGTGTAGTGGGTAATTATTGCGCTGCAATCGGATTGAGCCGGTGAAGGTTTATATCCAAGGGGTAGTTGGGGTTTATTGCTCATGTAATGCCACTCAGGGATGAGTGAGGCTGGTCACTGATCTTAAATGTCAGGACCAACTGCCTAGCCCCGGGCTCCTACGCTCCTCATGGGACAACTTAGGATTGGATGATGGATGATGATGATGATTATTATATTATTGTCATTGCGCAACACACACACACACACACACACACACACACACACACACACACACACACACACACACACACACACACACAAAAGCTCCTTTCTCGTCTTTCTCTTTTTCCTCAACCTCCTTCACCCCTCGGAGACACGCACACACGACTCATATTTCCTGTCTCAGCATCATCGTCTCCTCCTCCTCCTCCTCCTCCTCCTCCCCCCACCGAACATAGTCTCAAGGGTCCGTCTTCTCGATGACTTAGGAAGCTCCCCAGCACCTGTTCCTTAGCAATTGGGGGATGCGGTGGCTCAATCGGTGAAGAGGTGGCTTGCGGTCCTACCGGACCCAGGTTCAAATCCCCGCTGGTGCAGGGAACAGTTTAAGGATTTGAATTTCATTACGGCAGAGTTTACCGATCTACCAGAAGACCCGCCGACATGTCGTAAAAATACCGCCGCTAATACCAATACACCAGTCCTGTATGAGACAGCCCTAGTATGTATTAAATATGGACGATGGGTGTTAGCGCCGAAGTGGTGACATGTAGAGGTGTACGATATGTAGGAGGACTACTGGGCCTTGGGAGCAGGCTGAGAAGCCTGTGCCCAGAGTCGAGCTCATAAAAAAAATACATATATATTTTACTGATTACTCTTTATTATCGTCCTCTGTGTCATTTGCATCATTCCAATACCACCTTTATAAGTGTGAGTTACATACAACATGATATTAACCAGCCCTATCCAAAAAAATCAAATCACTTTTTTTAATAGAATACAGGAAGAAAAAACAAATGAATAAAAAAAATAATCCATACACCAGATTACGGGCGTCCTCCATTCATAAAATATCTGTAACAGTTGGACTTGAACAGCTGTGGGTTGAAGTTTAGGGGGAAACAACTCTGGGGAAGCGAATTGCAAAGAGATGCAGTTCGGGGAATAAAAGATTTCTAATAGGCGGAAGTTGTGCAATATGGCAGTGTGACAGTCCAGTGTTAGGGAGTGTGTGTGTGTGTGTGTGTGTGTGTGTGTGTGTGTGTGTGAGAGAGAGAGAGAGAGAGAGATTTTCCTTCATTCAGGGTATGTAAATGTTGTAAGTTTTGTTCAAAGTAATTTTTCTAAGTAATGTGAGGTAGATGTGGGATGGACTCAGGTTTTTTCACATATAAGGTAATTCTCTCTCTCTCTCTCTCTCTCTCTCTCTCTCTCTCTCTCTCTCTCTCTCTCTCTCTCTCATCCATTGTACTTCTGTATTTCAATTCTTTCTTTCAATGGCCTTTTTTTTTTTCGATTTATCTTTTAATCCGTAGTGTTAAATGGGGAAGTCCACCATCCACTCACTTGATAGAGTTCTACATTCAGGTGACTCTACACTGAATGACAAGCCTAATTATTTCTAGCATAGCTCCGGAGGTCATTTTCCAAGATAGCTTTTTATAATCCCTTCACTACGACTCCTTGCCAAGATGTATTAATGAGACGTCTTGGGCTGAAGATGTTAGCATAAGAGGTCCGTATTCTTGTGGGTTAAGGAGGCTCCCTAACACCTCTTCCTGACCGATTTATTTTTGGATACGGATGGCTTAAATTTTGAACGTCGCTGATTAAGAGTATGGTGATGTTAGAATGACTTTAACGTAGACGAGGACGGCATGGTGTTATAAGCAAAATAAATCGTTTAGGAAGAGGTGTTAGGGAGCTTCCTTGAGATACGTCGTGGGTAAACAGTGTTGCATGGGGTTGAGCTGCGGGTTACAGTTTTATTTATTTATTTATTTGGTAATTTTCTTGTACTCCTTTTTGTAGCAAGTCTCTCTACGTAAGCAAGACACCTTTAACAGACAGGGGTGAACGTGGTGTGTGTGTGTGTGTGTGTGTGTGTGTGTGATACGTACATGTCACTCTTCATTCATGTAGTCATAGGTGTTGTTGAGAGTGACTGTGTTGACTGAGGTGTGGGAGCGTGTGTGTGAATATGTATGTGTGTGTGTGTGTGTGTGTGTGTGTGTGTGTGTGTGTGTGTGTGTGTGTGTGTGAGAGAGAGAGAGAGAGAGAGAGAGAGAGAGAGAGAGAGAATTTTCCTTCATTCAGGGTATGTAAATTATGTATGTGTTAATTTGTGCTGTGTGTGTGTGTGTGTGTGTGTGTGTGTGGCGTTCAGCATAATTTACTTTTATTAGTCCTTCTCTCCTTTATTGCTCTCAAGAATACCACGTCATCCTTTTTATTTTCTTTATATCTTTTCCTTTATCTCTTCCCCCTCCGTCCCTCCCCTCTCCTTCCCTTTTAGTTTCTCTCTTCCTTCCTCCTTCCTTTACCTCTTTCCTCCCTCCTTCCTCCTTCCTTTACCTCTTTCCTCCCTCCTTCCTCCTTCTCCTTATTCAGTTCTTCTTACTCCCTCATTCCCTCCCACCTTTATTTTGCTCTAATTATTCCTCCCTCCTTCCCTCCCCTCTCCTTTTCGGTTTTTCTCCTCCCTCCCTCCCTCCCTCCCTCCCCTCCCTGCCCTCCTCCCTTTTCCTCTTTCTTCCATGCCCTCCAGTTCCTCCCTGACTTCCGCTCTTCTCTCCATTTCTCCTTCCCTTCCTCCCTTCTCCTCCCTCCTCTTCTTTATTCCTCCTCATCCCTCTTCCTTTCCTCTTCCCCTTTCCTTTCTCCTCAAACTCGCGGTCTGTCATTCTTCATGTTCTTTCTTTATTGCACTGTCATTCTCCTTTGCAGCTTTCACACACACACACACACACACACACACACACACACACACCCTCTCTCATTTTACCATGTCCATTCTGAATCTTTCTTTGTTACCTCTCTCTCTCTCTTTCTCTCTCTCTCTCTCTCTCTCTTCATTCCATCTTCGTGCTCTTCTTCCTTCGATTCTTCGCTCCTCTCATTTGTCCTTCACTTCCACTTCCATTATTCCTTCTTATTTCTTTCCCTCCTCCTCCTCCTCCTCTTGAGTCCATTTCCTCCCCCTCTTCACACCATCACTTCCTCCCCTTCTCGTCCCCACATCGCACTTCCTCCTCCTCCTCCTCCACATCACCCCACCTCCTCCTCCTCCTCCTCTTAAACACCCCTGACCGTCAAAATCAATACCCTCTCACAATTGAACACTGCAAAACATTCTTTTTTTTTTCTCATTTTCTACTTTCCTTTTTTCTTCCCTCTTCTTTTCCCTCTTTTTTTCCTGTTATTTTTCCTGATCTTTGCCGTTCCTTTGTTTTTTCCATTTTTTTTTGTTATTTCTTTGTTTTTCTGTATTATTTATGTAGTTATCTTGTTTCATTTGTATTTTCTTTTTCTCTCGTTTCACTTTCCGATTACCTTTGCCACTCTGTTTTCTTCCCTGTCTTTGCTTTCTTTGTCCTCCATCCTTTTCTTCAGTCCTTCTTCCTTCTTTCCTCCCTTTTGTCACTCTTTCCCTCTCTCCTTTGGCTCATTTCCATTATTCTTTCTTCTACATCTTGCTTTCTTTCTGTCTTTTTCCTCTTCTTTCTGTCTACTCTTTCCTATTCTTATTCCGTCTCTTGCTTTCTCAAATTCTTTCTTTTACTTCCTCCTCCTTCGTTCTTCACTCCCCTCTCTTTCTTATTTTTCTTCTTCTTCTCCCTCTGTTTGTGCTGCGTCTTCCCTCTTTTATGTAACTCTCTCTCTCTCTCTCTCTCTCTCTCTCTCTCTCTCTCTCTCTCTCTCTCTCTCTTTTACACACACACACACACACACACACACACACACACACACATTCTTCCTCATTATTATCCATATCGTCCATATTTTAACCATCAGTTGTAATTTCTCCCTTGTCTAATTTTTATATATATTTTCCACGCCCTTCAAGTGTTTTTATTATGGTTTTTATTTTTTATTTTATTTATGGTTTTTATTTTTTCGTCAGTGTCAGTTTTTCCTTTTCTCTTTTTTTTTTTCTATCATTATTATTTTTTTTCCTGTTCACCTCACTCAAATTTTTATATCCATTTATATTAGAAAGCAAGTTGGAATGATGATGATGATGATGATGATGATGATGATGTTGATTAATATTATTATTATTATTATTATTATTATTATTATTATTATTATCATATTATTGTTGTTTTTCTTGTTTTTTTTTAGTTTAACTCCATTTTTACTTCATTTTTATACTATTTATTTTCTTTTCTTTTTTTCTTCTTCTTCTTCTTCTTATTATTATTATTATTATTATTATCATTTTTGTTATTATTTTCAGTTTTCTTCACCTTTTTTTTACTTTGTTATACTTTTTTTTTCCATCATGTGTTCTAAAATTCTATCTCAAATTCCTCATGTTCTTTCTCCTCTGAGTCTTGTCTCTCATGTATTTCCCTCGTCTGTTCCTTTATTGTATTCCTGCATTGTTATCTGGTGTCATACTCTCAATATTCCTCCTGTATTCCTCCCTCCCTGCTCAAATTCATCTCTCATGCTTTTCTGTTTCCCTTGCATTCTTTCTCTTATGCTTTCCCCTCTTCCTCTTTCATATCTCCCCTCGTTCCAGCCTCCATTCCTTCCCCTTCCCCTTCTTTCATCTCGTTCTCTCCTTCTTTTATTCTTCCCCTCTGACCTCCCCGTCTTTTATCGCCCCATTTCTCACCTCTTCCCTCTTCTTCCCTTCCCCCTTCTGTAGCAGTCTTTACTTTTCTCTACTTCTCTTCCCCTCTTTATTTTTCTCCCACCTCTTTTCGTTCTGGGCGTCACTTATTGTTTTTATTAATTTTTACTTCCATTCTGTCAAATCCTCATTGTTTCTTGATTTCTTATACACTTATTTCCCTATTTTATTTATTTTTTGTTTTGGGTAGAAAATATTACACATCTTCAATTTCTTCTTTCTTCCAAGCCCTTGTCAAGTTGGGTTTCATTCCTTCATTTCTTCGGCAGTTCTCATCAGCCTTCGTACAGTCAATCCCAGGTCAGTTATCGCCAAGAACACCTGCATTATTTTGGTTGATTGGTTGATTGATTGATTTGTTTGTTTATTTGAGTTTTAGAGAATTATATGGGGTCTAAGTTCGAAATATAAAAAGCAGACCTGTTTAGTGATTTCGTGAAATAAGGCAAGACAAATCCGTAGACTTTATCAGCTTTTGTGAGGAGGTCTGTTGAGGGTTAGATTTTGTGGAGACCATCTCGCTTTTCCTTGAGAATGTTGATAATCTTTAACCTTTACTACTCTCTCTCTCTCTCTCTCTCTCTCTCTCTCTCTCTCTCTCTCTCTCTCTCTCTCATCTATTTTCTTTCCATTTCTCCTTCACCTTCTGCTTCGTCTCTCAGCACCTTCAGATCGAGGACGCGTTTTATTTTCTATGTTATATTCTTCCTCCTGATCCAACATAACATACCTTTACCCAACCTAACCCAGCTTATTCAAGAGTGCCGCAGTAATGAAAAAATTGATGTAGTCTTTTTCTATAATTTCTAGTTTGAAGAATCTTTAGTAAGCTGCATAAAATCATCCTAAGAAGTGAATTAGAGATAGGTCATCGTTCGGAACGGGTTGATTTCTCTCTCTCTCTCTCTCTCTCTCTCTCACCATTCTTCCCTTCTCCCCCCCCCCTCCGGCTCGCTGTCCTTCCCTCATAGTCATTATCGTTCCTTTTCCTTCATTTCCTTCCTTTTCTTGTTTCCTCCTCCTCCTTCTTCTCCTTTTCGTCTTCTTCCCTTCTCGCTCTCTTCCTCCTCCCCCTCCTTCGTTTTCCTGTGTGTGTGTGTGTGTGTGTGTGTGTGTGTGTGTGTGTGTGTGTGTGTGTGTGTGTGTTTTAACTCTGACTTCCTTATTTTTACCCCCTCCCTTTCTTCCCTCTTAATCGTTATCCTTCTTCTTTTCCCTACTTTCCTCCTCCTCCTCCTCAACCGTCTTCTCTCCCTCTATCTTTTCTCTCCCTTTCTTATTTTTCTGTTGTTTTTCCCATCTCTGACTTCCTCAGTTGAACTCCTTCATTTTTACTTCCTCCCTTCCATTCCTCGTTTTCATTATTGTTCCTGGACCTCTTTTCTCTCCGTTTCTTTCCTCCTCCTCCTCCTCCTCCTCATCATCATCATCATCATCATCATCCATATCATCATCCTCATCCACATCCTCCTCATCCTCGCCCCCTTCACCCTTCTCTCTCCCCTCCTCCTCCTCCTCATCTTCTTCATCGTCCTCCTCTTCACCATCATCATTATCCTCCTCCTCCTCCACCTCATCGTCATCCTCATCCTCATCCACATCCTCCTCCTCCTCGCCTCCTTCCTCCTCCTCTCCCTCTTCTTCTTTTTCTCTTCTTTTTAGCACTCTCACTTCCCCTCTTCCTTTCATTCAAGTTCCTTCCCCCTTCTCATTTCTTACTTCCTCCTCTTACGATCTTTCCTTTGTTTTTCTTGTTCCTTTTAGAGTTTGGGATATAGACTCTCTCTCTCTCTCTCTCTCTCTCTCTCTCAGTAAAGATTGAGAAAGAGATAGATAAGTTGATAATTTGTATGTGTGTGTGTGTGTGTGTGTGTGTGTTAATTTCCACTTTTTCACCCTTGATTCAGTATTTTTCTCCCTCTCTTTTTTCTTTCTCCCCTCCTTCCCTCCCTTCTCCCTTCCATCCTTCCCTCCCTTCCTCCCTGGAGTAGCTTAAGGGCCACCATACAAGAGGGGCCACGTAAGGTCGTTTTTCCCACTGTAATCACACATGAGAATCGACCGTATTGGCTGGCGTAACACCCGTCAGCCTAAACAATGGGTAATTCTCCCTACACACACTTCCTACCCCCCCCCTCTCTCTCTCTCTCTCTTTTCTTCTTTTTTTCAACTTTCTCCTTTTCTCCCTTCCTTTCTTTCACCTCTTTCTCCTTTCTTGTATCTCTCTTTCTTTCACGTCTCTCTTCTCTTTTTCCTTCCCTTCTTTCTCCCCTTTTCCCTTCCTTCTTTCACCCCTATCTCTCCTCCCTCCCTTTTTGCTACTCTCCCTTTTTTTCCATCCTTAATCTCCCTTATTTTTCCTTCTCATACCTTCCCTTTTTCTCCACCTTCCTGTTTCCTTTTCCACTTCAGTTTTTCATTTATTCATTTCTGCTCTTCCTCCACCCCTTTCTCTCCTCCCTCCATCTCTCCCTTCCCTCCCTCTCCATCTCTCCCTCCCTCCCTCTTCCTGTAAGCAGATCTGTGGGCGATTAAATGAGTGTTGAGGCCTATTGAAGGGAGGGACTTGGCAACACCGAGAGAGAGAGAGAGAGAGAGAGAGAGAGAGAGAGAGAGAGAGAGAGAGGACGAACACCCACTGAGACAAAGAAAGGGAAGGTGAAACGTCATTTTATAGAGGAGGAGAAGGAGGAAGAAGAAGACGAGGAGGAGGAGGAGGAGGAGGAGGAGGAGGAGCAGATAACAGTGTCGGAAGAAAAAGGAAGGAGGAAGACCAAGAGGGGAAGGTAGATATGAAGAGACAGATCAGGGAAAATAACACAAAGATTGGAAGGGTGGAGAGAGAACCGAAAAATAGGAAGGGTGGAGAGAGAGAGAGGACGTGTGTGTGTGTGTGTGTGTGTGTGTGTGTGTGTGTGTGTGTGTGTGTGTGTGTGTGTGTGTGGAGAGAGAGAGAGAGAGAGAGAGAGAGAGAGGAAGGGTCGTGTGTAAGTGAATGGAGTTGCATACAAGAGTAAACAATGCATCTCGACCCATACATGGAGGGGGGGGGGGTATAGGAGGGAGTGAAGAGGTGAAAGGGAAGAGAAGAGGGAGGGAGGGAGGTGGATAGGGTAAGAAGAGAGGGAGGGAGGGGAGGAGATGTGAATAGGGTAAGAAGAGAGGGAGGGAGAGGGGGAGAGGCGAATAGGGTAAGAAGAGAGGGAGGGAGAGAGGGAGGTGAACTGGATGTGAAGATGAGGGTGTTAGTCAACGTAAAAAAGAGGAAGACAAAAGAGGGCAATACAGATCCGGGGAGAGGAGGGAAGAAAAGAAGATGGAGAAGAAAGGGAGAGAAGATAATGGGTCAACACACAGAGAAATGGAAAGAGAAATTAATGAAAGGGAAGAGAGGGAATTAAATGGGCGACGAAGATGATGAAAATGATGAAGATGAAAATATATGAGAAAAGAAGATGGGCATGATTAGGATGGGAAGATGGTAGGTAAATTCTCAGATCCAGACAGACGTGGGTAGAAGTGAAAATTTAATGAGATTCTGTGGCTTGTTGGAGAGAGGAAGGA
>NC_136967.1:59408389-59443389 GCF_032717465.1 Coenobita brevimanus | reverse complement strand
TCTCTCTCTCTCTCTCTCTCTCATCTTGTCATCATTAACATCACAGAATCTTTCCACTTCATCTTTCCCTTCGGCGTCTTTCTGTCTCCCATGTTTACTTTGTCGTGGTATCTTCTTTATCATCTTCATCAGCATTTTTCTCTGCCTCTCTCGTCTTCTGCTGAATTTATGTATCTTTTCAACTTTCAGTCAACACCTAATAATTCATTCCATTTAATTTTTCGCCTATCGTCATCCCATCATCCCCTATCTTCTTCATAAAAGCATCCTCTCTATGACCTGCATTTTCCATCATCATTTACCTTTATCATCTCTTCGCTGATTTATGTGTCTGGCCATTCCCTCCTCGACAGTAAGAAATCTCCACACTTCACCTACCCCTCCATCTTCTCATCCTCTTCCCTTCTCCACTTCATCTACCCCTCCATCATCTTTTCCTCCCTCCCCCTCCTCTCTCATACTTCATGCTGACACGCACCCTATTTTCACCCATCTCCTTTACTGCATACTTCTTAACCCCTCAGACTCCTTAGATATGCACTTTGTCTCTGCCCTGTCAGCATAAGAACGCTTTCCCCTTCCTCAGTTTTATCTTCATCGTCTTCCCACCTTCCCTTCCCCCCCCCTCTCTATCGCTTTCATCTCTTTGCTTGTCATCTTGTTAATTTATCTATCTGTCTGTCTATCTGTTTATCTGTCTGTCCATCTTACTATATATCTGTCGTCTGCCATCTTTCTGTCAGTAAATCCTTCGTCTTTCCCTTTCATCGTCTTCCAGTCTCTCCTCTTTAATACTTATCATTCTCTCTCTCTCTCTCTCTCTCTCTCTCTCTCACCATCATTTTCCCCTCCTTCTTCATCTTTCCCTTCATCTTTCACCCACCCCTCTTCAATACTTAATTCTTCCCTCCTTATCATCCTTATCTCACCTGTTATCTCACCTCTAATTTGTGTCTTGTTTACCTGCCATAGTCAAACTGTCCTTTAGATTGTTTTTCTTTCATCCTCCACTCTCCCCACTCTAATTAATTCTGACTTTATCTTTATCTCTCTTTATCTCTCTTATCGTAATTTAACTTTGTGTATCATTTATTTGCTAAGTTACGTATCGTGTCTGGATTAAATGAGAGGTGAAGAATGAGTGTTGATTTTTCATGTGTAGCTGTTTAATGTCAATATAGGTGGAATGATGGGAGAGGTGGAGGTGAAGACATGTGGTGTGGGAGTGGTACTAAGAGGAAGGTGGAGGGATGGAGAGAGGTGGAAGAGAAGACGTATGGTGTGGGAGTGGATCTGAGCAGAGGAAGGTGGAGGGATGGAGAGAGGTGGAAAAGAAGACATATGGTGTGGGAGTGGATCTGAGAGGAGGAAGGTGGAGGGATGGAGAGGGGTAGAAGAGAAGACGTATGGTGTGGGAGTGGATCAGAGAAGAGGAAGGTGGAGTTATGGGAGAAGTGGAAGAGAAGACGTTTGGTGTGGGAGTGGATCTGAGAAGAGGAAGGTGGAGGGATGAGAGAGGTGGAAGCGAAGATATATGATCGGATAGTGGATCAGAGAAGAGGAAGGTGGAGTTATGGGAGAAGTGGAAGAGAAGACGTTTGGTGTGGGAGTGGATCTGAGAAGAGGAAGTAATGGGTGAGGAACTGTTTGCAATGGTGTGTGTGCAGATGATGATGATGATGATGATGATGATGGTGATGATGAGTGGGGTGAAAGTTAGAGTGTGGTAGGAATCTTAGGTAGTGTGTGAATAATAGCAATAATAATAATAATGATAATAATAATAATAATAATAATAACTCGCAATGTCCGGTATGCTTTGTTCTGCTTTCCACTTCAGTTCATAAAGATTGCCTTAGTTATCGCCCAGCTTATTGATGTTCATTATTATTTTACCAGCAAAGGGTTAGGCTATATGGAGTAGATTCCAACGCCTGAAAAGAGCAATGTAAAATATAAGCTAATTTCTGTCACACTTTATTCATATATTTCTTTGTTATATAATGCAGGTGTAATCAAAATATGCAGGTTAATGATTTCTTTCTTCATTTTTTCAGGTAATAATGAAATACCAGGTGATCCACGTGTGTAAGTACCAATTCTATTCAGTCTGTAGTTCGCTGTCTTAGTGGGTGGTTGGACAGTTCACGTAATTCTTCACATCCCTTCTATTTTTTTTATGATTATTATTATTTTTACAGACCACTTATTCACTCTGTTCACTTCCATTCACTTTAATATTCCCGAAAATATGGTCCCACGAATACTTGTACCAGGACCATTGTAAATTTTCTTCTCTGGTGAAATTAGTCTTGTCAAAGGATACCTGTGGCCAAGACCTTCATATTTCTCAAGATTTTCCACAAGATTCTTAAGGAAAAAAATAAGGAATGCGAGAGTCTGAAATTAGGTGCGTCTTAAGTGACTGTCTTCTGTGTCTTGTCTTGCGGGAAGACTGTAATGCGGTTGTACTTCCGGCCAGTGCTGTCCCCTCATTGGATGCGCGTCAGGCAATAAATAGACAGGCAGACAGATGGATAGATACAAGGGTAGATAGATGAGTTGATTGATTGATTGATAGATGGGTGGATAGGAAGATAGATGGGTGGATGGATAGATAAATAGACATATAAATGGGTGGATAGGTAGGCTGATTGATGGATAGATAGATAGTCACAACCCCTCAGTATCAAGTAATCTTTCCATTTCATCATTTTTCCCGTCATCGTGTTCCTGTCTCCCCAGGTTGCTCACTTCTGCCATCCTCTCTGTCATCTTCATCTTCCATCATCGCTATCATCTCCTTGCTCATTCCTCCATCATGTCTTCCTTCATCATCAATAGATCTTTCCCTTTCATCTTCCCTCTCGTCGACTTCCATCTTCCTCTCTGAATACTTATCCTCTTCATTGCTTTTATTTTCAGTATTCATTTTAATTTCCCCTCTCATTTATTTATTTATTTATCTGTCTTTAGCATCATTTAATGGCTCCACATCTTCATCTTTCCCTTTATCGTCTCCCAGCCATACTAACATTAACTTCTCTCTGGCTTCCTCTTTGTCTCCTTCGTCTTTTATCATCTTTCTATCCCTGTTATCTCGTTGCTTGTTTATCTGTCTCTGCTGCCACCAGTCATCATCAGAAAATCCTTCCTTTCCTTGTTTCTCCTTCGTCGTCCTTTTTTCATCTCTTTTTTTCCCTCTTCTCCTTCACTCCTGTCTTCCATCATCTTTTAACTTTGTCTCTCATCTCGTTGCTAATTCGTTCATCTTCTTTATCTCCAGTTATTATGACAAATTGCTCTCTTTCCTTATTTCTCCCTTTCATTATTTTCCCTCGTTATCAAATTATTTCTTATCATCTTTATATGTTTCATCTTCCATCATCGTTTTATTTCCTCTGTTATCTCATTGCTGATTCATTTATCATCTTTATCTTCGTTATCAAAACTGTTCCCTTGCTTTATTCCTCCCCTTCATTATCTTCCTCCGATATGAAATTGTTTCTCAACATCGTTATCTCTTTCATGTTCCATCATCGTTTTATTTTCACATCACATCGTTGGTAGTTCAGTGCAGCCTGTCGAAGCTTCTCCCATCAACATCAGCATCTTCACTCCATTTCATCTCCCGTCGTCATCTTCCATCTTCTCGCCTCCTCTGCATCATTCCGTCAACCTCTATCACCGTCATCTTGCACGCTGTCTTGATAATTCAGTCACTCAATTCTACCCCCCGTCCATATCAAGTAATTATTCCGTGTTCCTTCATCTTTTTTTTCTGTCGGTGTTCGCCACGTCATTTTTCGTCTGTCTTCTGGCATTTTCTCTATCGTCTTCAACCTCCTTCTCTTCCGTCTTCATCTTCCTTCTCCATCATCTTCATTTCTCTTCTCCATCATCTTCATCTCCCTTCTCCATCATCTTCATCATCCTTCTCCATCATCTTCATCATCCTTCTCCATCATCTTCATCATCCTTCTCCATCATCTTCATCTTCCTTCTCCATCATCTTCGTCTCCCTTCTCCATCATCTTCGTCCTTCTTCTCCATCATCTTCATCTTCCTTCTCCATCATCTTCATCTTCCTCCTCCATCATCTTCATCTTCCTCCTCCATCATCTTCATCTTCCTCCTCCATCATCCTCATCTTCCTTCTCCATCATCTTCATCTTCCTTCTCCATCATCTTCATCTTCCTCCTCCATCATCTTCATCTTCCTTTTCCATCATCTTCATCTTCCTCCTCCATCATCTTCATCTTCCTCCTCCATCATCTTCATCTCTCTTCTCCATCATCTTCATCTTCCTCCTCCATATGCAGCATCTTCATAATAATAATAATAATAATAATAATAATAGTAATGATAATAATAATGATAATAATAATAATAATAATAATAATAATAATAATAATAATAATAATAACAATAACAACAACGGCTTTACAACCTTTCCATAGCACTTATTCGTGACTAGCATCATAGTCTAGTGTCAAGCCATTGTTATAACTTAGCATATATGATGGAGGGATAGCAATTTTGGGCCAAGTGAGAGTGAAAAGAGTAAGAGAGAGAGAGAGAGAGAGAGAGAGAGAGTTGAAATATCTCTCTTTTTTTCTGACGTAAGGATCAATATAATTCCATGATTTTTTCTTCTCTTTACTTTTTTTTTTTTTTTGTTTGTTTTCGAGTTTAGACATAGGCTGTATAGTTCTTTCCCTGAGGACCAGGTATCCGCCCCTCTTGTAGTCAGCCTCGCGTCTTATACAAAATGGAAGCGGGGATTTTTTTTTCCATAGACTTCATTTCTCCCCTGATTCCTGTTGATGGTGATGATGATGGTGATGATGATGATGATGATGATTGTTATTATTATTATTATTATCATTATTGTTGTTGTTGAGAACGAGGCGGCCATGTCAATTTCTACCTGGTATATTACACACACACACACACACACACACACACACACACACACACACTCTCTCTCTCTCTCTCTCTCTCTCTCTCTCTCTCTCTCTCTCTCTCCCATCCTTCATCCACAACATCCACACTCCCTTTCCTTTTTCACATCCACATTATCCCACAGACTTCCACTCCCTCCACCCCCCCCATCCCTCTCTCCATCACTGCCCCCTCCCTCCACCCCCCAGGCATCATCGCCCCCTGTCCCCTTCCTCCCCCCCTCCCTTTCCTCACCTCCCCCCCTTCCCCCTTCCCTCCACTATCTGATTCCCCTCACGTGCTGCTGCTCCACCCTTCTTCCACTACGGCCAGCCCATCTCTCTTCTCCTCTTCTCTCCACCTCCACTCTCCTCCACCTATCTTCACCACCTCTCCTCTCTCTCTTTCCTCCATCTCTCTCCACCTACCCTCTCCTCCACCCCTCTTCACCTATTCTTCCCTTCAACCCTCCCCACCTACTCCCTCTTCCACCTCTTTCCACGTCAGTCCACATTTTTCACATCCATTCTCCACTTACTTTCTCCGGCGGTATCTTCATCCACTTTTGGGCATCATCTCTCTTCACATTTCCCAGCTTCATCCACCCATTCCACAACCACCCCATCCACACCCAGCTACTATCCACCTTTTTCCCACATCCATACTGTTCCCCGTCCATTCCACAACCACCCCTCCACACCCATCAACCATCTACCTTTTTCCCATCCATACCGCATCCCTCATCCACTCCTCCTCCACCATCCACTCTCAGATCCACCTTCCACACACCTCACGGGAACCAGTTATCTCATTTTCACGCAAGGTCAGATTTTCCACGCCCATACCCCTCTTCTTGTGTGTCAGGGAAAAGGTGTTTGGAAGCGTCCGTATCAGGCGAAGATGCGAGATAAGGCAGAATTTAAACTGTACACTTCTTCAAGGTGGTGTTCTAAGCCTAATAAGAACAATATTGCACACCTTCCCTGCTCCTTCTTCCTTTGTAATTATCGTGTTCATCCGTCGCCTCCTTCACCTGAGCAACTTTCACCTGGATTTTGGTGGATTTATGGATTGATGGATTTGTCTTTTAGCACAGGCGAAAATTTTTACAGTGAGGCTTCAAGCAATCCAGCTTAAATCCATGTTTCTTATTAATTACCATTCGTATTTTAATCAGAAAACACCAAAAAAAATATCGGATTTTTTTTTATTGATAGAGGGGTTTGTGCTGTGTTTACTGAGACTTCATTTTGAGTAGTATGTTGCAGATGTTGAGATCAAGTTGCAAGCCTAACTTCTTAGACCAATAATTTACATTTACTCTTATTTAACGCAGTAATTGAATGCTCGAAAAGTAGTAGTAGTAGTAGTAGTAGTAGAAGTAGGTGTAATTGTTGTTCTTGGTAGTTTTGATATGAGTGTGATTAGATTAATTACCCAGAATGACATTTTAAAGCTTCTCTCTTAATTTATGCTCCAGCCTTCCCCACACTGGCCAGACGATGCATAAGCGCTCGGAAGATTGATGTTATTCCTGAACAGATTAGTGCTAGATGAACAGGGCTTAGAGGTGTTGTTAGACGGACTGTAGAAATTGTAAAGGTGGATTTATCACGACTTACAGGATACACGAGAGAAAGACCCATCCCTCCCTCCCTCCCTCCCAGCTGCCGGCCTCCCACTACTCCTTATAATGTGTCTTATTTTAGAGCACACACACACACACACACACACACACACACACACACACACACACACACACACACACACACACACACACACACACACACACACCTTCCATCTGTCCCTAGCACCCACCTCACCATGCCATCCCATTCCATCTCTCAAACACGACATTCAGCCCTCCTCCTCCTCGTCCTCCTCCTCCTCCTCCTCTTTTTTTTTTTTTTAATCCCCGTCACGCCCCACCTCCCTCTCTCAACCACTTAATCGCCTCCCACTCTCTTATCTCACCCGCCATCGATAAGATAACGCATCAAAGACCAGCCGACCAACTCAGGTAGCGCTCCAGACCAGATCAGACCCGACCAGACCAGGAGTGCGATTCTAAGACATATTTACGAGCGATTCCCTGTCGTAACTTAGATTTTTGCGTCGTAACTTTGATTTCTTTATCGTAACTTAGATTTCTTTGTCGTAACTTTGATTTGTTTCGCAGCTTAGATTTGTGTCGTAACTTTGATTTCTGTGTCGTAACATAGATTTCTCTGTCGTAACTTTGATTTCTCTGTCGTAACTTTGATTTCTCTGTCGTAACTTTGATTTCTCTGTCGTAAATTCGGGCACGGGGTTGCATGCCAAGTTGCCCCGGAGATGTAGTAACACCTCTTCCTAAGCGATTTACTTTGTACTTTCGATCGCAGTATCCTTCTGTATACTACTGATGGAAGTTGATAAAATAAAAAAGTAAAATACGCAAAATAAGTAGCTAAAGAAAAGTTGCTACGAGGCACAGTGCCACATGGATCCACAGACCTCAAGACCAGACCCAAGCCCATTTCAGCCCTCACGCCAGACCACACGGATAAAGAGAAATACATTAACGTTTTTGCGGCCCGTGATGACTTGCTTTCCACTGGACTCTGTTAAGAAGCAATCTGTGTTTTTTATCAATAGCGGTGTTGTAGATGGAGGGGAATTAAGGTGAGGGGTTGATAATGTATGGCGGGAGGGAGGGAGGGAGAAAGGGGGGAGCGAGGGAGGGAGAAGGAGGGGAGGGAGGCAGAGAGAGTGAAAGGGAGGATGGGAGGCAGAGAGAGTGAAGGGGAGGGTGGGAGGCAGAGAGAGTGAAGGGGAGGGTGGGAGGCAGAGAGAGTGTTGTATGTTTTTGTTTAGATAGGTAGGTAGGCAGGTAGATAGATGGATAGATAGATAGATAAAAATAACCCCAAGTTGCACCCTATCAGCCTGTCCCCTAACACCGTCCCCCCATCGATTATAGCAGACTGTTCACATGTTCACAAGTAGAGTTGCACAGATATGGGCGAGGAGAGTTACAGTACACAGAAATTTACACAGCCGATGAAAACACTCCCTTACGTATCCCCATCACCATTAAAGCGTCCAATTCACAGGTAGGTACGTAGGTAGATAGGTAGGTAGGATGAGGTGCACAGATTTACACAGACACTACAAAGAATCCCCAACTTTCATCTTATTCATCGTTACACAGACAGTAACAGTCAGCCCAATAATTCACAAGCGAGGTTAGACAGCCAGTTAGATGCGTAGGTGTTGTTAGATATGCAATTAGAGAGACATGCATAGGTGAAGTTAGACAGGTAATTAGAGAGATAATTAGTGCACAGGTGGAGGTAGACATATATATTTAGACAGATAATAGAATCCCAAACCTCACCTTTGTCCTTTTGTCTCTCCAAACTCCCTATTGACTATACCACAGGCTGCTCTTGTGTGTGTGTGTGTGTGTGTGTGTGTGTGTGTGTGTGTGTGTGTGTGTGTGCTGAGTTTTCTTCTTCACCCCGTTTGAAAGTTGTCTTGTGTGGGTTCTTTTGAGACAGGTTCGATGTCTTAGGAACTTCCCTCTTGTACCCACACGCAGACTCTCTCTCTCTCTCTCTCTCTCTCTCTCTCTCTCTCTCTCTCTCTCTCTCTCTCTCACACACACACACACACACACACACACACACACACACACACACACACACACATCAAAGCCTCCCTGGCCTCCTAGTCTTTCCTTGATGTCATTTCCTTTTGTTTTTTTATATAATATTTCAGATGTCTTTCACGTTAATTTTTTTCTTTATCATTTCACACACACACACACACACACACACATACACACACACACACACAGATCCTTTCCCTTTGGATCCCATGTTAATCATTCTTTTCATGTTTTCTTTGTCACATGTTTGATTTTAGCTCAGTGTTTCTTTGTTTCTTTGTTTAGCTCAGGCCCCTGTGTTAATCCTAAATCTGTAATCCTTTGTTTACTTTGTCCCTTCACTCCGATGACGCCTTAATCCATGGTACCCTTCAGCGATTTTATGTACTTAAGGAAATCTCTTTATCTTGAAGGGATTAATAAGAATTGCATTTAAACTTCCGGTCAGAAAAATCCCCCTTCACCTGAGCAAAATCGTCTGGAGGAGGCAAGAACGAACAGGTGCAGGGGAGAGGGACGACTTCACGTGGTGGCACTGATATAACTGGGTGAATCCGCTGCCCTGTTATACAAACGTCGCACAACTCCCTCTCCCTATCCCCCGAAAGGAGGATGGTGGCTCACAGGAATAGGGCAGCATCCGTCTGACGTTCATTAGGTTGACGTTGTAGATGAAGAAGAAAAAGGAGGAGATGGAGGACAAGGAGGAGGAGGAGAAGGAGGACATTAAAAGCTGGGGTTAATGATCTAGGTTTTCAGCGTCACTCCTTGATCTCATTTCCCCTTTGTACCCACACGCAGCTTCCTCTCCTGCACACACACACACACACACACACACACACACACACACACACACACACACACACACACACACACACACACACACACACACACACACACACACACACACACACACACACACACTTTATCTCCTCTCCACGTCCTTTCTGAATTTCCTCTGTGTGTGTGTGTGTGTGTGTGTGTGTGTGTGTGTGTGTGTGTGTGTGTGTGCTTGTTCATATTTCTTAGCTGCAAAAATTAGGTCAGAATGATTTTTTTTTTTCGCTCTAATTTTGTCTGATCTCTGTTGTGATGTTCTTGTGGCTCTGATTCTCTCTCTCTCTCTCTCTCTCTCTCTCTCTCTCTCTCTCTCTCTCTCCATATTTTGTCATATTTCCATCTTTTTACATGTCCTACCTTTGTTTTTCCTCCGTTTGTTTTATCTTCCTGTTTTTTTTCCTTAACTTCTACTGTGCTCTTATCTTCGTCAACTACTTCCTGCTGCCATCTTTTCCTCCTTATCTCCTTATCAGCATCTTCCTAAATCTTCACTTATCCCTATCTCGTCTGTACTCTTCATCTTTACTTCCTGTTCCTTCTCCTTCATTCTATCTTTCCCCTATCTTCATCTTTCTTCATCTTTCCCTCATGCACCTCTTATCATCATTCATTTTTCATTATCATCTTTTCATTATCCTCATCTTTTTTTTATATGGTAATCTGTTGTTCATTTTTACAGCTCCTTATCATCTTCATCCATCTGTTTCTTCGTTCTTTCATTTTTCTTCTACATGTATTTTCATTGTCTTCATTTTATCCTTCTTCCATCATCACCTCTGTCTTCATTCATCTTGTTTCACCTTCATCTTCATTTTCGTCTTCATCTTTCTTTCATGTTCGCGTCATTGTCTTTTCATCTTAATTCCATTCGCCTTTCATCCTCATTATTTCTTTTATTTTCCTTTTTAACGTGGCAGCGTCTGGATTGACTCTGTCGGATACGATTGTGTGAAGCTACAGAATGTGGTGAATGTTTTTGGCGTATCCGATAGAGCCAGGATTCCGGGGGCTTGAATGATGAGTGAATGGAAGCGTGGCCTATTGGATTGGGCAATTTTGGGCTGTCTGGACATTGCTACTCCTCACCCTGCCCTTGGGTGGGAAGGGAGGTCCAGATGATGATGATGATGATGATTTCCTTCTTTCATCCTCATCCTTCTTTCACGGTTGTCCTTCTTTCATTCTCATTTCATCCTGCCATCTTTATCATTTTCCCTCCTCCTCCTCCTCCTCCTCGTGCCAAACTTTTCCACCTCTCCATCCTCTCCCCTCAACCACTCACCCTTTGTCTGCCCTCACTGCCCTACCTCTCCCGTCTCATCTCTCTCCTCACGGCCCTCTTCTCTCCCCTCTCTCAACTCCCTGCCCTTCTCAGAGCGTTTTCAGTCCGCTTTTAGCCCTCTCTTTTTCCCCTCTCTCGTAGGGTGAAGTCATAGGGTGGTGAGGATGAGAGTAGGATGGATACAACACACTGACGATGGAACGGATGGTGGTGGTAGTTGATAGTGGTGTGGTGAGGCGTGGTTAGGAGGAGAGTTGAATAGATACATAACACAGGCGGTGAAACGGAAACTAGTGACAGTAGTTATCGATATGGTAGAGGTTATCAGGAAGGAAAGACTGATACAATTCACGATGACAAGATAACAAGGAAGGAAAGACTGATACAATTCACGATGACAAGATAACTATGGTAGAAAGTGGTATGGTGTAGGTTTGGTGAGGGTGTTACGGGCTGGTGTGAGATTTTAAGCGTCCACTGACATCTGGGCACGAGAAATTAAGACATAGCATTCTCTGGACGTGAGGCTGTTCCCAAATCGACCGAGCCACCGAATACCCGCTGGTTCCTTTATTTTCCCTCTGTCTTTCTCACCCTGTCCCCCAACCTCCTTCCTATTTTTTTTTTTTTTTTTTTTCCATTCTTGACAGGTTTTCCCTCACGTTTCTAAGTTCTCTCTTCCGTCTCTTTTCCCCTTCAGTTCCTCTGTTCTCAGTCGTCACACTCCTTTCTCTTCTTCTTTCGTTTCCCATTTTAAAACTCTCTCCCACTCTCTTTCTTCTCAACTCTCCTTATCTCCCAGTCTCTCTTTTCACAGTCCTTTCACCCTCTTCTCTTTCCTCTCCTGCCCTTTTCTTATTTGCTCTAATTTTCTCGGCTTCCTCTCTCATTTCTCACCTGTCTAAGCCCTCTCACCTTTCCGTTTTCCCTTTCATTTTCTTTTCTCACTCCTCTCACCTCTTTATTCTTATCACTCCTCTCTCTCTCTCTCTCTCTCTCTCTCTCTCTCTCTCTCTCTCTCTCTCTCTCTCAACACATACATTTCATCCCACCCATTTCCTCTGCCTTCCCACCTATTTCGTAATCTTTCCATTTCATTCCACTTGTATCTTGTTTAATCACACACCCCATTCCCGCCCCATCTTCCCTCTCCAACTCCTTCTCATTCCCCTCGTCTCTAACACATTGCGTCCAATTCCACCTTGTTCCCTGCTGTAGGCTCTCCTCTCATTCCTGCCCGCCTCGCTTCTCACCCCATACCTACGTGTTCCATTTCATTCCACCCTTTTCCCCTCCCCACCCCTCTCTCCACCCTTTTTTCAGGTCTTCCTTCTCATTCCGTCCTTTCCTCCATCCCTCTCCTCACCCTTCCCGCAAGCCTTGGTCCTCATTTCACCATTTTCTGAAGTTTGCCCGTCCTTTTCCCCATCTCTCTCCCCGCCCCTCTCCAGACCTTCCCAACCTCTCTCCCCACTCACTTCACCTTTTTTGTGCTCATTTCCCAGCCTCTTCCTTTCATTCTACCCACTCCCCATCCTCCCCTTTCCCAACCTTCGCATCTCATTCCATCCAGACCTTTCACCGCCTTCTCCAATCCTTTCCTAGCGCTTCAATCTCATTCCACTTTATACTCTGCCTGTTCCTTCTCCCCATGTCTCTCCCCACCCCTCTCACGGCCTTTCATTTCATTCCATCCTTTCCCCCACCCATCTCTCCGTCCTCAGCATCTCATTCCACCCTTTCCACCGCCCCTGTCAGCACTTAAACAGAGACGTCAGCAGCACCACTCCCCCGCCCACCGCCCCGCCCCGCCCCGCCCCAGCCCCGGCTTATCACGACGTCGTAAATATCACAAAGCGCAACCATCGGGGCGGGTGATTAGGGGCATCTGGGGGACTCTGAGCCTTATTCACGCCTTAATTAGAGGCGAATTCGACAGCGCCTTGCCTAACGAGACGAGGAGAGGTGTGTGTGTGTGTGTGTGTGTGTGTGAGAGAGAGAGAGAGAGAGAGAGCTGTTTCCCCACTGTGTATGTGTTTTTTCCTTTAGTGTTTATCTGGGCGCCACGTAAATCCGGATAAAGCATTTCGGGAAACAATTTCTTGGCGAGATAGAAGTGGATTTATCTGTGAGTAATTGACGTCTGTGAGCTCCCGCCACACTGAACCCCCGCCTCGTAACTCGGTGATTATCTTGGTGCATCTGGCTTGAGGGAAGGAGGGAGGAATATGGAGAGAAGAGGGAGGGAGGGCGGGAGGTATACCCAGGCGGAAATTTCTCGAGGCAGGGGGTGAGCGAGAGGATTTATCATTTTTTACATCCGCCATATCTGTCTCGGTGTCTTGTGTCTTATCGCTGCATCTCTGGTTTGTGTGTGTGTGTGTGTGTGTGTGTGTGTGTGTGTGTGTGTGGCGTCCTCATGTCGGGTGGATCTCTTATCTGTGTGGTGATGGAGGAGTTAGTGGAAAGGGTGAATGAACATACTCGCCTCTCTCACATCCCCCTCTCATTCCTGTCATCATTATTCCACTTTATTTACCTGTGTTTGCAAGCCAGGATGTCACTGTGTTGCTCCTGCTTTGTGTTGCTCCATGTTCTTATTTTTCCCTGCAATTTAAGACGCCTGGTACAAGAGAGCATCGCGTGCTCAGTTTCTGGTAGTTGGTCTTGAAAGTGTGTTAATGTTTTGAACCATCATTATTGTTGGATGTATTACCCCGTCCGACCCCACCCATCCCACCCACCACCCCCGCCCATCCCACCCACCTTCCCCCTAACCCATCCTTTCTCTCTCTCTCTCTCTCTCTCTCTCTCTCTCTCTCTCTCTCTTTCTCCCCATATCAAACTTTTAAAGATAAATCTGCACCCACCCGCCAATGTCGCCCTTCATGCAACGTCCAATTTTGCAGGGTGTGTCGTCTCTCTGTACCCCACCACGATCTTAGCCTATCCCGCCCACTCCTTTCCGCCCACTCCACCCATTTTTTGCTCCCACACTTCAGACTTACACCCTATCTGTCTACCACACTACCCTTCTTCATAGATACACAGCATTTCCCCAACCTGTCCCCTGCTCCATCCACTCCCAACCCCCCACCCATCCTGCCCACTCCGCACCACCCACTCCACCCATTTTTAAGGTGGTGAATATCAAAACAGTGACTATTATAACCATCATTCAACTTACAGTGTCCTTCACAGGGTGTACTTCCATAGATACCTGTAGGTAGGTAGAGTGATAAATAGGTAGGTGGAAAAACGAATAAATAAATGGATATACTTGACTTAAATCAACCCTCCTCCTCAGTTTCTTCCCTTTCTCTCTCTCTCTCCCGTCCTTCTTTTTCTGTCCTCTCTCCCTGCCTCTCCTTCTCTCCTCTGCCTGTTGCTCACTCCCACGGGACCGACTTAACCGTGCGGGCCAGGCGGGAGGAGGGAAGGCAGGAAGCTTTTAAGAGCCCCGCTGCTTTAAGTCTTAACACACTGACCTCACCGCCTCACTCTTCCAATGAGTACATACCATTTCCACTGTACCCCTTACCATCCTTATACCCTTCCATCAGGCGACTTATTCTTACTCCTTACTCCTCACAGAGGGTTTTATTAATCTTAGGGAACGTCATGTGTAATAAAGGAGTTTGATGAGGAGTAAATTTAATCCCTTCAGTTCAAAGTCTCGCCTGAGCTGAATAAAATCGTCTGAAATGAGCCAGAACGTAATCTTAGAAGAGGTTCTTGGGGTAAGCGAGTTAAGAGTATCACTGTTTTAAGGCGTAACCCCCTGACCTCCCATCTGTGTGTGTGTGTGTGTGTGTGTGTGTGTGTGTGTGTGTGTGTGTGTGTGAAAAGAAAGAACCAAAGGATGGAATTCTATATAAAATCATCCTTTCCAGAGAATATTGAACGAAAGAGAGCTAAATTGAGGAACAGTTCATTTTGAGATCACTACGTTTATAAGACTGTAGTGGCAGAGGGAGATGCAGATTAAGGAAGACAGTTTCTCTCTCTCTCTCTCTCTCTCTCTCTCTCTCTCTCTCACACACACACACACACACACACACACACACACACACACACACACACACACACACACACACACACACACACACACACACACACACACACACACACACACACACACACACACACACACACACACACACACACACACACTTACACACACACACACACACACACACACACACACACGTACACACACACACACACACACGTACACACACACACACACACACACACACACACACACACACACACACACACACACACACACACACACACACACACACACGGTTAAACAATGCCTCTGTCCACAGCCAACAATTGCGTAGTGAAAAAAAAAAATATGGAGTCGGTTTAGCACACCCAATATCTGGGAAGCGGAGAACGAAATGCCAAGGATATTATTTAGTGATAATGAAGGAAGAAGTTGTGTGTCGTCGAAAATCAAGGGATACTCATGTGTAAAACTGCGAATGGATTTTATTATTATTATTTTTTTTTATGTACTAAACCATCTCACTTTAAATCCAGCCTCTTAGATCATGTGAGCTTCTTGGAATTTAGTCTATAAGATGTACGGCGTGTGATGTATAGCGCTTTGAAATTTTGGAAATATGTCGACAAGGAAGAGTATGAATTATCGTTGAGGAGTTTTTTGTGTGAGGTAAAAGTCAGCATTCGAAACTAAATATTTAATAGGATTTTTTTTTTTCATCTTAGTACCTGCGTGTCTGTTTAATTAGTTGTTGATCGTGTGTGAATTATTTATAAATGTTTCTTTATCTGGTCCTGATTCACCCCGCTTGTCTGGTGCACTCTGGCTCACTCTGCCTCATCTCTGTCTCACTCTGTCACATCTCTGCCTCACTTTCCTCATTCTTTTCTCACTCTGTCTCATCCTTTCCTCAGCTGCCCTCATCCCAGTCTCACAGTGTCCCATCCCTGCCTCACTCTGCCTCATCCTTGCTTCACAATGACTAATCCCTGCCTCATTCTTCCTCCTCCCTGTCTCACTGTGCCTCATCTGCCTTACTCTGCCTCAGCCCTGCCACGCTGCCAAAATCCTGCCTCACTGCTGCCTCGCCCCTGTCAGACCCCAGCCCTTCACTGCCTGACACCCTTATCTTACACTGCCACGCCCTGCCCTATTATCCCCTGACCTCTGGCTCTCCCCTGCCTCGCCCTGCCTCAACACACACCACACCCCTGCCTCAACACACACCACACCCCTGCCTCAACACACACCACACCCCTCCCTCACAACACACACCACACCCCTGCCTCACAACACACACCACACCCCTGCCTCACAACACACACCACACCCCTGCCTCACAACACACACCACACCCCTTGCCACAATACGCACCAAACCCCTGCCTCACAACACACACCACACCCCTACCACAACACACACCACACCCCTGCCTCAACACACACCACACTCCTGCCTCAGCACACACCACATCCCTGCCTCAACACACGCCACACCCCTGCCTCAACACACACCACACCTCTGCCACAACACACACCACACCCCTACCTCAACACACGCCACACCACTGCCTCAACACACGCCACACCCCTGCCACAACACACACCACACCCCTGCCTCAACACACACCACACCCCTGCCTCAACACACACCACACCCCTGCCTCAACACACACCACACCCCTGCCTTAACACACGCCACACCCCTGCCTCAACAGACACCACACCCCTGCCTCAACTGACACCACACCTCTGCCTCACATATATCCATCCCCTGCCTCCCCCCTGCCACATCTCTCATCACAGTCCCTCATGTCCCTTCCCTGCCCTACGGCTCATCCTAAACCTCACCCTTGCCTTACCTCACTTCACCCCTTTCCCTCTCTTGCTTCGCGCCTCAGACCATTCATCCCTCTGCCTCACCCTTTGCCTTACCTTTGCCCTGCTTCACCCATCCCTTGCCTTACACCTACCCTGCTTCACTCTTACCTTGCCTCACTTTGTGTCACCCTTCCCTCACCCCTTCCCTGCCTCACTCTGCGTCACCCCTGCTTCTCCCCTCCCCTGCCTCACCCCTCCCCTGCCTCACTCTGCGTCACCCCTGCCTCACTCTGCGTCACCCCTGCCTCATCTCTCACCCCTCTCATACCCCGATCGCCTCAGAGCATCATTTGGCGCCCAGCAACTGCCACAGTGAGACGACCCTGTGTGTGTGTGTGTGTGTGTGTGTGTGTGTGTGTGTGTGTGTGTGTGTGTGTGTGACATCAAATGCGTTATATATACTGTAGAATGGGGGGATGTAGAAAGAGATCGGAAGTTATAAATGAAAATAGACTTACACACACACACACACACACACACACACACACACACACACACACACACACACATACACAAAGGTTGAATGACGGCAAATGGTTTTATTAGTAAGTCAGATCCTCATACGATGAGGGAGGAGGGTAGGTGGGGGGGGGAGGGAGAGAGGGAAATAGGGAGAGAAAGGAGGGAGAGAGGGAGGGAGGAGTGGAGGTAAAGAGAAGAAAGGGTGGAAGGAGAGGAGGAGGAGGAGGGGTGGAGGGAATGGAGAGTTATGGAGGGAAGAAAGGGGAGGAGGATTGAAGGGAGAGAGGGGGGTAAGAAGAAGTTCAAAGAGGGAGGATGGATTAAAAATAAGAGGATAAATTTGATATGAATATAAGGCACAGAGATACGGAGAGAGAGAGAGAGAGAGAGAGAGAGGGAGACCATCAAGTGCTGTGGGTCATCCTTCCTCACGCACATATAATTGTTTACAATGGTGGTGGAATGAGATAATTGGCGCTGCTGTGGAGGCTGCCAAGTGGACGCGAGATCCAGCCCACAACACCACACAAACATCTCAATTTCATGACGTGCCCAAGAAGGGTGTACTGCCAGGACTAGAATCATCTCCGGGAAGTTAGCACGTCAGGTCCTGAGACACCGTGCACTATCGTATATATATACTGTACATACATACAAATATAAATACACTATATATATATATATATATATATATATATATATATATATATATATATATATATATATATATATATATAGGTAGATATTGATATGTTACAGGGAATTTGTGTAACCAGTGATTTTCATGAAATTCCTAGTGAACTCATGAATTGAGTTTAAGCTGGGATGGGTTAATTTAGGTTAATTTAGGCAGCGTTTAGGTAAGACTGACATAATCTGCGTTAAGTTTAGGTTAGGCTACGTTAGTTAGCGTAGGGTAGGAAAGGTTAATTTAGAATTTTAGATGAACGTTTACCATCACTTAGCATTCATCAAAATCAATCTAACCCAACTTAGCCTAACCTAAACCAAACCTAGATTATGTCAACCTTACCTAATCTAACCTAACCTAACCTAAATTAACCCATCCAAGTTTAAACTCTTCACGATTTCACTAGGAATTTCATGAAAATCACTGGTCACACAAATTCCCTGTAATATATATATATATATATATATATATATATATATATATATATATATATATATATATATATATATATATATATATCATTTCCTGTGGCACCCCACGGGATGCATAGGGCCTCAATGAACTCTCTCGACCAATATTTGTCTCTTGCCATCTCCTTCAGGTCCCACCAACACTCCTCTCCTGCTTTTTTTCATTGTTCTCAACCAGGTTTCCCTCGGCCTACCTCTACCTCTTCTTCCTCTAGCAGTCCACTCTGGCACATCCTGTATTAAACTACCTTCTTTTCTGTATATGTGCCCCAGCCACTTCCAGCGAGACACTCACATATTCATTAACTGGTTCCACTCTCGTAATATCCCTTACTCTTGCATTTGTAACTCTGTCTTGCCACTTTACCCCAAGAATCCTTCTCAGTATTTTATTCTCAAATCCTAATACTTTCTGATCTGTTGCAATTGTACTGTACCATGACTCATGCCCGTAAATTAAAATGGGTCTAACCATGGACTTGTAAATTTTCACTTTAGTGTGTACCGAAAGCATATTATTATTCCAAACATATTTCAACATTCCAACTGCTCGCCAAGCCTGTCTAATCCTGTCCTCAGTTTCATTGTTTAATGATCCATTAGATGATGCAATCGTTCCCAGATATTTAAAGTTTTCTACATTCTTCACCACATTATTCCCAATTACACAATCGATTTGGTTCTCCACGTTCATATTAATGATTTCAGTCTTTCCACAATTTATTACCAATCCCACTTTTTCTCCTTCCTCCACCAGACAATCAAGCATCCTCTGCATCTCGTAAATTCTTCCGCAAATCAGTACAATATCATCAGCATAGTCCAAATCCATCAGCTTCTTATTTTCTTTCCAGTTAATTCCTGCACCTGTTCTCCTTACAACCTTTTTCATAACATAATATATATATATATATATATATATATATATATATATATATATATATATATATATATATTACACGCACACAGTTGGCGGAAAAAAAGTTAAACTGACACATCACAGTTCAGATAAGCAGAGATAATCACAGGTATGTAAGGGTGAGCAGGAGGCAGGGCGGGCTGACTTGTAATTTGTCCCTGTGATGTGTGTAGTCCCGTCACTGCTGCTGGTCCACCACACATACACCCTGCCCTTATATCACCCCCAACCCCCACCCCCACCCACCACACTCCACCACGACCCCGTCACTACCACACAGAACACCACCACGCAAAGGACACGCTGACTAATACACTGGGGACGGCTGCTGCGAATACTAACCACTTCTCAGCGATGACCTGTTATTGTCGTTTATTCCTGGTACTGTCAGAGGATCCTGTTTATCAAGCGAGACTCCCTTGCCAGTGATTTGGTTAAAGAAGGGCTGTATCGAACCCCCTCCCATCAGGAAAATTTCTCCCAAGCGGCATGTAATCGTCAGTAGGTAGACCAAGATATAAAAGACGTCCTCTGGCTGAATGGGTTAACGCGGGCACTGGGAGTTGTATAGGTGATGCAGACACAGAGGGAAGGGTTGATAAGCTATACTTCCTTTACATTAACTTGGCCCAGATTTTCGTCCTTTTGCAGCTTATTTCACGTAGCTCAGCGGCAGTATATGTTATGGTGTTGCATCGTTTCCATAGCACTTCTTCCTGACTAGCATCCTATTCTTATGCTAAATTTTTTATTATAACTCAGCATTCAAGATGGAGAGATGGCAATTTTAGGCCAAGTTAAAGTAAAACGGGTATAGACGAGGAGGACGCTAGGAATTGTATGGATAAACACGGAGGGAGAAACACACAGGCCGTCAAATTAACATCAGGTCCTTACGTTCCTTGTGTGTGTGTGTGTGTGTGTGTGTGTGTGTGTGTGTGTGTGTGTGTGTGTGTGTGTGTGTGTGTGTTTTCTAAGTCTCCCTCTTTCCTCCATACGCTTCTCCACCACAGGCTTTGAGTGAAGTAGCCAAGGAATAGAAAGAAAACATCATCGTACTGAAGGGGTTACTAGTTCTCTCAGCCCCAGCAGTCCTCCCACACACACACACACACACACACACACACACACACACACACACACACACACACACACACACACACACACTTCATAGACGCTTATCAGGTGACAGGAACAGACAGACCAGGGACCACAAACCGGACCTACATGCGTACTCTGACACTGTCGCACACACACAGACGCACACACGGATGCACACACACAGACACACACACGGACGCACACACACAGACACACACGCGGACGCACGGTCATAAATTAAGACACTAAGTACCTAGACCCCAAAACACACACACACACGGACACAACACTGAGACGCACACGTGGCCAGGAAAAGACGTACACAACCGCGAGATTGACACGCACACAGGGTTAGAAACAGACCTACACGACCACGAAACTGAGACGTGTACAGGGCCAGAAGCAGACACACGGCAACAAGACAGACGCACACAAGGCCAGAGATAGACACACGACCATGTTACAGAGGCGTACACAAGGCCAGGAACACACACACACACACACACACACACACACACACACACACACACACACACACACACACACACACACACACACACCGATAAGGCAGGGGAAGGTGCAGCAGGTGAGGCGGGTCTGTCATGTAACGAGGCAGGAGACATCCACCACGGGGGGAAGGACCTGGGTGGGGACGATGGGTGGGGGAGAGCCGGGGTGATGCTGGGGAGAAATTGAGGTGTTCTGGGTTCATGTGGCGTGGAAATTGAAGTGGATGTGAAGTGGAGGTGAAGTGGATCGAGTGGGATGGGGTCGGGTCAATTTGGGTGGCGAAGGTGGTGTACAGGTGGAAGGGAAGGGAGTTTGAAAGGTGGATTACTGTATATTCTTTGCTCTCTCGCTCTCTCAGGTTATAAGGTGTTGGAGTCAGAGTGGGTCGTGTGAGGTGGATAGGGGTCAATGTGGATGGTGAAGGTGGGGTAGCGGTGGAAGGAAGGGAAGTTCAGAATGAGTGGATTATATAAATGGGTGGTTGGGGAGATGGGTGCTCTCTCTCTCTCTCTCTTTGTGATGTGGAAGTGGACTGTTAGAGAGGAAGTGATACTTAAGGATGAAAGGTGGAAGGGAAAGAGGGAAGGTGGAAGGGGTGGGGGTTGGAGTGGATCAGAAGAAGTGGAGTGGCAGTATTTTCGATGTGGAGGTGGACGAGGAGTTTACGAAGTGGAGTATTGATTTTTGGCTGCTAATAGGAAGAAAGAGATTATCAGTGTTCTCACGTTCTGACAGGGTGAGGTGGAGTGAAAGTGGACGAGAAAGAGTGGAGGAGAAGATTACATATTAGGATGGAATGTGGAAGGGCAAGATGGTTAGGAAGTGGAGCAGTGGATCAGGGGTGTTGTGGAGAAATAAAAGGTCTTTCGTGTCCTCTTGTTCTCTGAGCTTTATGTGGCGTGGACGTAAGTGGATCTGAAAGAGTGGAGTGAGAATAATGTGCTTGTTGAACGGGGTTAGGGGTTGAGGGGAAAAGTGTAGTAAATTATGCGTTTTAAGTCGCTGTTTGGTAGGAATTAAGAGATCTTCAATGTTATCTCAGTCTCCTATCTCGATCTCTGAGGTTAATGTGAGAGTCAGTGTGGATCAGAAGGAATGGAATGGGAATTAAGTGGAGGAGGTGGAAGAGGAAAGGTGTCAAGAAAGTGGATGGTTAGAAATATAACGTATATTTCCCCTCTTTCTCTCTTATGTGATATGGAAGACGAAATGAGTAAGAAAAGAAGCAGTGAGACTAATATGGAGTGTGAAGACGGTGTGGGAGGAGGAGGAAAAGATCTTAAGATGTCTGGCTGTGGGTCTAAGCTCCTTGAGATTATGTATAACGTCTTAATTCCTCTCGTTCTCTCTTATGTGATGTGGAAGACGAAATGAAAAAGAAGCAGTGAGTCTAATGTGGAATGTGAAGGTGGTGTGGGAGGAGGAGGAGGAGGAAAAGATCTCATGATGTCTGGCTGTGGATCTAAGCTCCTTGAGATTATGTAAGATGTCTTACAGCCTAAAAATGATCCCTTCCCTAAACTTTCCCTTCCCGTCGAAGGAGTTTTGATTTCCGTCGGTAACCAGATTCCCATGGAAGGGAAGGGAAAATGTTCAGGTTGGTAGCCGCGTTAAGCTAAAACGACCCATCCTGCTGATGTTTGGTATGGTGGAGCGTTAGATTCATAAACTGATGAAGCACGCATATCTCTTGCTAGATACGAGTAATGAAAGCACAACACATCTGAGATGTGGAAGGTCGCCACCACATCCATACGGTTGGTTTGTATTCATCCATAAATGCTATTCTGGCCAACACCTCAGCGGTGTTCAGTCCTGAAGGCAATATTTTGATGATAAATTATATTCGAGGAATGTCATGACCTTTAATGTTGTTATTCGTAAGTGTAAGAATCACTTGTTAACGTGCATAACATGTACTCCTATGGCGGCGTTCACTTATTTTCTAGCTGGAAGTCATGAGCCGAACCACTCGTGTGACTTTTATGGCAGATTTTCCTTTTCCGGGCAAATTAACAAGCAAAATGTTTCTTGAAAAAAATCGTCGTGTGACCCCGGCCATAATGTATACGATTTGTCAGTGGCAGATCATAAGACTTGTTGAATATCGGAGGTAGTTCGATGTCTTTGGCTTAACATCTCAGCCGACATAGGTAACACTTAAAGAGATACAAATAGCACTTGAAAATCGCGGTAACGTAAATCGCATTAATAAACTGTAAAGTACCATTAATCAACACTTTCAAAATGTATTTAAGACAATAAACTACAAAAGAACGCACAAACATTGGGAAGGGATTTTTGAAGAGACGGGTCAAATGATTCCGTCAAGTTTCAATAATTTCGGCTGCTTGAAGGGAAGACCTTGCCCTTCGAGCGGATTGGATTTTTTCTTTTAAATACCCCATCAGCGAAGGATGACCCTCTCATGCATCCAAAAAGAAAGGAAAAGTTTTAAAATTCGGACGTTAATTCCTTCCATTTGGCGACTTATAATTTCATTTTGTTCTTGCTTAGCCTACACTATTTTTAGCTCAGGAGAATTTTTTTTTTTTTTTCAGACTTTAGAGGTGAGATACAGGCCCCTGTTCTAAGGAAGCCCCCTAACGCCACTTCTTAAGAGATTTAGTTTGCTTATTAAACCTTGCTCTCTCCTTTTGTGATGTCATCCTAATATCACCCTAATCTTCATAAATAACCTACAACATTATATTAACCTGCCGTACACAAAAATAAATCGGTAAGGAAGAGGTGTTAGGGAGTCTCCTTAAACGACGAGAATACCCCTTAAGTACGAGAGGCCATTTCTAACTTAAAACCATCTTCGGGTAACTTAGGTAAAAAAGAGATAATTAAAAATCGTAGTGAAGGAGTTTAAGTTCTTCATGTCTCTGCCGTATTTTTTTTTCCTTAAGCGATTTATTTTTCTTATTACACTTTTACTGCCCTCCTCTGTGTAATATAAATCCTTCCAACGTCGCCATACTCTGCAATAATAACGTACAAAACGGTATTAACCAGACATATCCAAAAATAAATCGCTAAAGAAGAGCTGTTAGGGAGCTTCCTAAACTGACGAGAACACGAGTCCTATATTATTGAACGAGGTAATGAAGACTCTCTCTCTCTCTCTCTCTCTCTCTCTCTCTCTCTCTCTCTCATGGACCCAAGCCGAGGTGATGGTGGAGAAAGGGTGGACTGTCTTGGGCTTTGTGTGGAAGGTGGAGGGACATAAAAAGTGGAGGGTGGAGGGGGTCAGGAGAGGTGGAGAAGATAAATAAACCTTCATTATCTCTTTATTGATAAGGAATATGGACGGGAAGTTGATAATGGAGATTGATAAATGATAAATGGACTGAAGAGGTGAGTGGTAATGGAAGGAAAAGCAATAAATTAGATGGAATAATGTTCGTGAAAATTATAGGAGGTGAAAGTACATGTGGGTAAGATAGAGATTAATGATGGGTGGGTCAGTGTTAGAGAGAGAGAGAGTAGTGTTGGTGGTGGGGTCAGACAGCCAGAATGAGTCAGCAATCAGCAATTCTCTCTCTCTCTCTCTCTCTCTCTCTCTCTCTCTCTCTCTCTCTCTCTCTCTCTCCCCACAGTAACATATAAGAGGATGTTGAAGAGCAGTGTACAAAATAAGCCGCAAAGAGTCATGTGTTAAGTAATCCCCAGTGTTAGGCACAATACGTCTGCCATAACAGTAGTAGTGGTAGTAGTAGTAGTTGTTGTAGTAGTAGTAGCCCCAGGTTCATATGCAACGTACACCCGGTGGACCGCAGGCTGAAGCTCCCCCCTTATCCTCTAGGCCACCATCTTCCCTTCAGGGCACAGGGAGGGCGTTGAGGGACGTCTGTATAACCCACCTGAGGAGTTTCGTCAGCGGTTAACGAAGATCCCCAACACCTCCTCCTCAGCGATTTATTTTTGGATACGGCTGGGTAATATCGTTTTGTACGGTAATTATGCTGAGTATGGTGATAGTAAGACCGATTTAAGTATCAAGGAAGGGGACGGCAAGGTGTAATGAGCAGAATAAATCGCTTAGGAAAAGGTGTTAGGGAGCTTCCTCAACCGACGGAAATACCGGCTTACGTCACATACTGATAAACAATAAACAGGGAACGATTACCGATAAATATTTACTTCTCGTTTTATTCGACGTTTATTCCTCCCACCAACTTGTTTTTGTTGTGTGTGATGATGTGATGCTGTAGGTTGTCGGGTACGTGTTTGTAGATAATATACTAACTTCATCTGTCCCAGCATAATGTACATAGTTAAGGGAATCAGGTCGTTTTGCTGAGGGATATTATATTAACCTCATCTGTCCAAGAATAAGGTACACAGTTAAGGGAATCAGGTGTTTTCGGTGACGGATGGCCGCCTTTGTTCCGTCTTGTGAAGTACTGTCATCAGAATACGCTATTATCCCCTTTGGGTTTGGTTAGAGGAGGCTTGTTAACTGTTTAAAGACATGTTTTTGATCACCTTCAACATGGCCTGCGTATGTTATAAGTTAGTAGTGACAGACCCGAGATAAGGAGCAGAGGTAGGTTCTCCCCCTATATACGGGGAGCGACGAAACCTCTCTTTTAAAGGGCGGAGAGGTTAAATAGAGGGAGGGATGTGCTCTCCCTTTAATACGGTGGAAGGAGTGGGTTCTCCCCCTATATAGGAGGAGGGACACGCCTTTCCCCCATAGATAAAAGAGGGGAGGTAGGTCCCAGCCCCTTTAAAGGGGGAGGGAGGGGCCCTCTCCTATATAGGGCGGAGAGGTATACAGGGAGAGAGATGTGCTATCCTCTCATATATATAGTTGTAACTACGGCCTCAGAGGCCGGGTGATGGCGCTCCTGGAGGCGACTCAGGGTGGCGGTTAGCGACCTGGGCGAGAGGACAGCTGGTCCAGCTTGGCGTACATATCATGAACAGCGTCAGCGTAATATTCACTCAGCTGCTTCCGGCGTAACTTCAGCGCCGCCGTCACCAGGCCACTGTCGGGCGTCCACTCGTCCGTGGTGAGGCAGACGGCGGCGGGGATCTCCCAGCTGGTCAGGCCGCACTTCCTGCCGTAGTTCTTCAGCTGCCCAAGGAAGGCCTCCGTCACCCTATCGTCCCGACACAGTTCATCGATCGTCAGCGTGCCCTCCTGGATGGCCACGTCTGCCGCCACCTGCTGCAGGTAATGTGGCGGCGTCACCACCACGGCCACTGTGCTGGCCTTGGTGGAGTCGGCGAAGACGCAGATGTTGTCCACGCCAGGCATCGCCTTCAGGATGGACTCAGTGTTGCCCAGGGACACGTACTCGCCGTGTTTAAGCGTTACTAAGTCCTTCATACGATCGATGATCCTGACGCAGCCCAGGGAGTTGATCTCGCCTATGTCGCCCTTGCGGAACCACCTGACGCCGTCCTCCTCGAAGAAGGCTTCCTTTGTCTGGCGGGGCAGCCTGAAGTAGCCCTTGGCCACGACAGCACCGCCCACCACCAGTTCGCCACGAGGGTTGGGCTGGTCAGTGACCCGGTAGTCGCCCTCCTCCCAGTCCTGCAGGCGCAGCAGCACCCCCAGGTTGGGCCCGCCCGTCTGCCCCGTCACCACGTCATCCTCGTCCATGCCGCTGATGCACGAGGCGGTCTCGGTGGAGCCGTAGCCCACCTGCAGGGACACGCCGAAGATGGCCCGGATGGCGTCTTTTGGTCTGGGGTGCCAGTGGGTCGCCCCCGACTACTATCCGCCGCAGCTCGCCCCCTAACTTCGCCTGCACCTTCCGGAAGATGAGGGCGTTCACCAGGCGGGAGGCGAAGGGCACGTGGTCCAGCCAGAACTTGGTCCTGACGGCCGTTCTGAAGACCCAACTCTGGACTCTGCCCTGCTCCTCAGCCTTGGCATACACCTGCTTCAGGATCCGGTCCAGGATGAGCGGCACGGCGTTGAGCACTGTAGGGCGCGCCACCTTAGCGTCCCCGTCGCAGCCGGCCTTCACCTTGAGACTGGAGGAGGTGAGGGTGTGTGGGGAGGAGTACGGGACACCGACGCCCAGGGAGATAAGGGCTATCTCCGTGGCCAGCTCCATGATATGGGCCAGCGGCAGGAAGGCCAGGTACCGGTCCTGTGGACCAACATTCATCTGGACCGAATACACGATGACACTGGCCAAAATATTTGTGTGGGTCAGCTCCACGCCCTTGGGTGTACCGGTGGACCCGGAAGTGTACATGACTATGGCAATGTCGTCTGCCTGAGGCTCTACTGCCATTATGGAGGCCGCCCGCCGCTTCGCCTTCAGGAGGTTCTGGAAAGGCACGACTGTGGCTCGCCCAGGCAGCCCAGTCTGGCTGCCAACCCCCTCCAGCTGATCCTCCATAACCACCACCGTTTTAACCCGACGGCACTGGCCCAGTATGCTCTTGAGCCGCGGCAGAAGCTGGTGGGTGGTGAACACGCAGGACACCCGCGTCTCCCTGATGCCATGACGGATGCCTTCGTCAGGCAGGATGGTGTACAGCGTGGCTACAGTGATGCCATGCTGCACACACGCCAGCGCCGCCACCAGCCACTCCGCCCGCGTCTCGGCGAAGAAGGCCACCCTTTCAAAGGACCTGACCCCCAGCAGCTTAATTCCCTGGCCCACCTTGGTGACGATCTCCTGCACCTGCAGGTAATTCATCCAGGTATATTCCCCCTGCAGAAGCTTCTCCATCTTGACGCCGTCGCCCCTGTCCTCCCACTCCCTCGCCAGCAGCGTCCGTGTGGCCACGCACGGCTTGTCGCCGTGCCGCTGGGCGCCGAACCTGATGGCGTCGCCGAGGGTGGTGACTTTGGCCTGACGGAACAGCGGCGCCAGGCGGGAGTCGAGGGGGTAGGGCGCGCCGGAGGGCGTGGCCTTCACCTACCAACCTTCTTTTGTTTGCTCTCCGCGGACTTTCATTTTTACTGTTTTGTCTTTTGCTATTTATACTTTTGATCTGTGCGTTCAGAAGGGTTCTCTTCAGTTTGGCCGGAGGGAAAATACGAATGGAGGCGAGGAAAAGGAGAAGGAGCGCGCGCACGCACGCACACACACACACACACACACACACACACACACACACACACACACACACACACACACACACACACACACAAAGTGTAAGGTTGTCAACAATATATATCCTGTGAGAGAGAGAGAGAGAGAGAAGAGAGAGAGAGAGTGTTGTGTAAGGTTGTGTACAATATATATCCTGTGTCTGGTGTGCATCCATGGCACTTTTTCTCCCTCGTCAGAAACACGTTAGGCGAGAATATTGGAAAGAGAGAGAGAGAGAGAGAGAGAGAAAGAGAGAGAGAGAGAAATATAAGTGTATGAGTCAAGTCTTTGTGTGTGTGTGTGTGTGTGTGTGTGTGTTATAATCGCCTTTAGTCTGTTTACACTCTCTAATGCACCTTTATCTCACTCTCAGGTGCACAGTAACACCTGGCTAATTAAACAGAATGATGTACCCTTTTCACTCTAACTTGGCCTAAAATTGACATCTCTTGAAAACTGATCTCTAACAAATTAATGCTAGAATATGATGCTAGTCACGAAGAAGCGCTATTGAAAGGATATAGAGCCATAGTATTATCATAGCCAGTGACCTACATAAGTTGCAGAAAGACGAAAATCTGGACCAAGTTACGGTGAAAGGCGTATAGTATTATCTTGAATGAGAGGGAATATATGTCAGGTACCCGGAAGTATGTGTTCCTTGGTTGAAGACAAGGATGGAGAAAGTTTTAGCCTTGTATTCTCGTCAGTTAAGGAAGCTCCCTAACATCTTTTCCTAAGCGATTTATTTTGGTCATTACACCTTACTGTCCTGGTCTGTGTAACATAAATCCTTCAAACTTTGCTATACTTTGCCTAAATAACCTACAAGAGATCAACCAGCCACATCCGAAAAATAAATCGCTAAGGAAGAGGTGTTGCGGAGCTTGGATACCCAACGAAAAATACTGGCCTAGGTGTGAGTCGTCGTCTATCAGGTGAAGGGATGGTTGGGGTGCTTGAGGCCTGGGGTCGAATTTATAAGTATTCCTGTTTAGTGATAGAGAGGGACGCCTTCACGTGGTGGCACTGATGTAACATGGAGGCTCCGCTGCCCTGGTATATAATCGCCTAACTCAATCAACTCCCTCCCTATCCCATGAATGGATGGTGAACCGCCGGGGAAGGGCATTTTCAGCCTGCAGTCCACTGAGTTCACGTTTTAGAGGAAACTAGGGCCATAACTGCAATTACTACTACCGGTACTACTACTACTACTACTACTGCAACTGCTTCTACTAACACTACTACTACTACTACTACTATTACTATTACTATTACTACTACTACTACTACTACTACTACTACCATATACAGGATAAAATAGTATTCATAACAACTAACAATCATCACAGATAGTTTTGGCTATAAAGTTAGTGTTTGTGAGAGTAATGACGAACGTATACATAATCCATCTTAAATATAACTGAAGTCTAGTGAGCTTTATAAATATGAGTCCTGGGTAAGAGTGGTTTAAGAGCCCTTCCCCTCGCCTGATAACACACACGGTCAAGGTACTGCACGGTGGAGATGGAGGTGCAGGAAGGGAGGTCTGAGAGAGAGAGAGAGAGAGAGAGAGAGAGAGAGAGAGAGAGAGAGAGAGAGAGGATAAAATGAAAGTTGAAGTTATTAAAGAAGTAAAATAAGGAAAAAGGCGAAGAGTAGGAAGAAGATACCAGTTAAAGAAGAAGGGTTGATTAGTTGGATTAGTAAGAAGAGAATTATTAGAGAGAGAGAGAGAGAGAGAGGCAGGAAGGGTGCAGTGGCAGGAAAAAATGGATGAGGAAGGAGGGGTGAGTTACGACTGGGATAAGGAGGGGAGGAGGAGAGAGGAGATGGGAGGGATGGTGGGGAATAGAGAGTGGATGAGAGGAGATGGAAGGGAGCTGGAATAGGGAGGAGTTGTTGTTGTTGTTGTTGTTGTATAACTTCGGTCTATCTATCCGAGCAGACCCATCAACTGCAGGCAAGCTCCAACATACTTGACCTCTTCCTCACAACTAATCCTTCTGCTTACTCTGTTAATCTTTTCTCTCCGTTGGGCTCCTCCGATCACAACCTTATTACCTTAACCTGTCCTATCGCTCCAGTACGGCCTGCGGACCCTCCAGGGAAACGTCGTCTCTGGCATTTTGGAGCCGCGGACTGGGAGGCCCTCAGGCAGTACTTCTTTGATTTTCCCTGGAATGATTATTGCTTCCATGGCCGTGAGCCATCTGAGTGTGCCTTGCGCATTACGGAGGTTATTCTCTCGGGCATGGAAGCATACATTCCTTTCTCATATCCTTTGACTAATGCAAGAAAGCCTTGGTTTAATCACGCTTGTTCTAATGCTGTCCGCAACAAGGAGAGGGCCTACAAAAGGTACCGGAGCCAACCCACCCCTGAATCACATCATCTTTACGTTTCTGCCCGGAATCGTGCTAAGTCTGTTCTTCGCTCTACTAAAAATAATTTCATCCATACTAAATGCTCTCAACTCTCCAACTCGAATTCTTCCCGCTCCTTCTGGCACCTTGCCAAAAATCTTTCTAACAACTTTACCTCATCATCCTTCCCTCCTCTTTTCTACTCTGATGGTTCTGTAGCTATTTCTTCTACTGATAAAGCAGATCTCTTCGCACAGACTTTCTCCTCCAATTCCACCTTAGACGATTCCGGTGCTGTTCCTCCATCACTTCTCCCCTCTGACTTCCTCATGGCTGACATTAAAATTTCTTCAGTTGATGTATTTTCTGCCATTACTGGCCTCAGTACTAACAAGGCATATGGGCCTGATGGGGTCCCTCCTGTTGTTCTCAAAAACTGTGCTTCTGTGCTTACACCCTGCCTAGGGAAGCTATTTCGCCTTTGTCTGTCAACTTGTACCTTTCCTTCTTGCTGGAAGTTTGCTCTCATTCAGCCAGTCCCAAAGAAGGGTGACCACTCCCAACCCTCCAACTATCGTCCAATTGCTTTAACGTCCTGTATTTCAAAAGTTTTCGAGTCAATTCTTAATAGGAAAATTTTAAGGCATCTTTCCTATCACAACCTTCTTTCCGATTGTCAGTATGGGTTCCGTCAGGGACGCTCCACTGGCGATCTTCTCACCTACCTTTCAGACTCCTGGTCATCCTCCTTTCGGGACTTTGGCGAAAGCTTTGCCATTGCACTTGACATATCAAAGGCTTTCGATCGAGTCTGGCATAAATCTTTAATTTCCAAACTGCCCTCCTACGGTTTCTATCCTTCTATCTGTACCTTCATCGCTAGCTTCCTTTCTGGTCGTTCTATAGCTGCTGTCGTAGACGGCCATCGTTCTTCTCCTAGATCTATCAACAGTGGTGTTCCTCAGGGCTCTGTCCTATCACCAACTCTCTTCCTTTTATTCATCAGTGATCTGAGCTGTACATCTAACCCTATCCACTCATACGCTGATGACTCCACCCTTCACCTTTCCATTCGGTTCCCGCAACGCCCATCTCAACAGTTACTTCAAGAAACAAGGGATGAGGCTATGGCACACCTAATGTCTGACTTGGCTCATATCTCTGACTGGGGTAAAAATAATATGGTTGTCTTTAATGCATCTAAGACTCAGTTCTTACACCTATCAACCCGACAAAATCTTCCACAGGTATACCCACTAATGTTTAATAATATTCAGATTAATCCTGCATCATCCTTGAACATGCTTGGGGTTTCATTTACTCGGGACTTATCTTGGAAAGATCATATTACATCTCTTGTAAAATCTGCTTCCAAGAGATTGGGTGTGCTAAGCCGACTCCGCTCTTTCTTTACCCCAGCACAATTGTCCACTCTATACAGGAGTTTTATCCTCCCCTGTTTGGAATACAACTCTCATGTGTGGGAGGCTCCCCACATACACTCTTCTCAATAGGGTGGAGTCAAAGGCTTTTCGTCTCATTAACTCTCCTCCTCTTACTGACTCCCTTCAACCTCTGTCTCTTCGCCGCACTGTTGCATCTTTATCTCTTTTCTATCGCTACTTTAATGGTCACTGCTCCTCTGAACTGTCTGCTTGCATTCCTCCACCTCTACGACGGGCGCGTAGCACCCGTCTGGCAGCAAACTCTCATCCCTTTTCTGTCCAACTCTCTAATGCAAGAGTTAACCGTTACTCCCAGTCTTTCATTTATGCAACAGGTCAGCTCTGGAACTGTCTCCCTCTGTCTGTATTTCCTTCTGCCTATGATCTCCAGTCTTTCAAACGTAGTGTGTCCAGGCATCTCAAAATGATCGGATCTTGAATTTGGCTCTCTATTGTATTTTGTTTTTCTCTTGGAGGGAACTGTTACTGCGGGCTCATGGCCTTTGGTTCCTTTTTCCTCGCATAAAAAAAAAAAAAAAAAAAGCAACCGCCCCTGCAAGGTCCTCCCGTACATTAAACAGGGCCTTGCAATAACGAGGCGCTGATAAGCATGCGGAGCTTTGGTTCCTGGATGGACGCCGCATTCGCGTCGCCACTCACTTAAGAGGGGCGCCATTGTGGGCTCCACATCACCCCATTATTTGATTATATGGTTACCACCCAACGTTATAAATGGTTTCCTGGGTTACAGGAAATCATTAGGCGTGTCACTCAGTGCAGAGTCACCAAAAGGGGAAACAAGACTAATCAAAAGTGACAGAAAGAATGGGAGAGATAGGAAGAGAGGAGGCAGACACAGAGAAAAAGAACGACAAAGGTGAAGGAAAAGTAGGCAGCACTACATAAAGTGAGTGGATGATGGTCGCCACCACAGGGAAGAATTAAAGAAAGAATAAAACAAATGAGAGAGGAGTGAGAGCGAACAGGAATAAGGAAGGGAAGAGGAGAGGAGAGATGGTAGGGAGGGATGGGAATAGAGTGGAAGAGAAAAGAGAGGAGACAGTACAAGAAGGAGAGGAGAGAGAAATGGAAGAGGGGTGAGAGATAAATGGAAGAAGGAGGGAGTGGAAAGAGAAAGGCAAGAGGGAGAAGAGGAGAGAGTTATAGAAGAGGAAGGAGGGAAAAAAAGTAAAGAGTGGAGAGGAAAGAATTATTAAAGATAAATGGGAGAGGCGGGAGAGCAAGAGATAAGAAAGAGGAGAAATAGAAACGAAAGAGAGAGAGAGAGAGAGAGAGAGAGAGAGAGAGAGAGAGAGAGAGAGAGAGAGAGAGGAGATGAATAAGAAATGAAAGAGGGCTGAAAGGTGCATGAAAAGGGAGAGAAATAAAAGAGAGAGGGAAAAAAGACAAATTAAAACAAGAGGAGAGGTAAGAGAAATTAGAGAGAGATGGGGGAAAAAAATGAAAGAGTGGAGAAGAATGAGAAATGGAAGAGAGGAGCAGAAGAAAGGAAAATAAAAGAGGGGAGGAGGAAGAGAAATGAAAAAGGAATGAAACAGAGAATACAAGAAGGAGGAGTGCCAAGGAAAGTGCCATAAAATTACCCATTGTAGAATCTATGATAATTGGGTGTGTAGTGAAGGATGGCGTTGGCGATGAGGGAGTGTCTGTGTGAGTGGGGCTGTTATGGGAAAATTATGGGTTGGTAGAGTGTGAGTAATGAGCGAGTGTTGGTAGAGGGAATGAGGGATTGAAGAGGGGGGGTGTTGAGAATTTAGGAAAGGGTGAGTGATGTAGATGTGTGTGTGTGTGTGTGTGTGTGTGTGTCTGTGTGTGTGTGTTAAGGAAGCTCCCTATCTCCTTTTCCTAAGCGATTTATTCGACTTATAACACCTTACTTTCCTCTTCTGTATTATATAAATCCTTCCAATATCGCCCTACTGAGCATAAGTACATAACGATATCAACCAACCATATCCAAAAATAAATCGCCAAGGAAGAGTTGTTAGGGTCCAGATGTGAAGTGTGTGTGATGAAGGAGACGATAGTGGTGACAGATACCTGCTTGTGTGGTGTAACTTGAGTCGTGGTGGTGATGAGTGTGATGATGGTGGTGATGACAGCGGAAAGGCACAGCTGAGGCGGAGGGGGGAGGAGGAGAACGAAGAAGAGGAGGAGGAAGAGGAGAGAAGAAGAAGTAGAGGGAAGAAGAGGAGGAGGAGGAAAGAAGAGAAGGAAGAGGGAGATGAAGGAGTAGGAAGATGGGAATGGAGGACGGGTGAAGGGAAAGATGAAGGGGGGAGGAAGGAAGGCTGGAGGAGGAGGGGGAGAGGGGGGGAGGAGGGGGCTGGAGGAGGAGGGGGAGAGAGGGGTAGGGGGAGGGGACAGTCAAGGGGGACGCCAAGTTGTAAGTGAAGTTGGATGGCGTAGTTGCAGGCGAAGTTAAGATGGAGGGGGAGGGGAGGGGAGGGGGGAGAGGGAGGGGGAGAGGGAGGGGGAGGGGAGGGGAGGGGAGAGGGAGGAGGAGGGGGAGGAGAGGGGGGAGAAGGAGGGGGAGGGGAGACTTGCAGGGGGAGAGGAAGGGGAGGGGAAACTTTGTAGTGGGAGAGGAGAGGGAAGACTGAGGGGGGAGGAGGTGAGGAAGGGGATACTTGGAGGGGGAGAAGGGAGGGGGAGGGGAGACATATTAAACACGTACCCCATTTCCACTTAACCACTTCAGCCCGAGAACCTGGATTTCACCGAACTACCAGACGAAAGTTAAATCAGGGAAAGCCCCAGGAATTGATGGAGTGTGTGGTGAAATGCTGAAGCATGGGGGAGAGATAGTAGTAGAATGGATGTGGAAGATGTGCAGATTGGCCTGGGAGGAAGGTAGAGTCCCGGAGGATTGGAAGTCAGGTATAATTATTCCCTTGTACAAAGGAAAAGGGGAAAAAGAAGTGTGTGGTAACCATAGGGGCATTTGTCTTCTTAGTATTATAGGAAAAGTGTATGGTAGGATACTTATTGACAGAGTTAGAGAAAGAACAGAGAAATTAGTTGGAGAAGAACAGGGAGGCTTTAGGAAGGGAAGAGGTTGTGTAGATCAGATATTCATTCTCAGATCTTTAGTGGAAAAGTTTCTAGAGAAGGGAAAGAAGTTATATGCGGCATTCATGGATTTGGAGAAAGCATATGACAGGGTGGATAGACAAGGATTGTGGAAAGTGTTAAGAATATATGGAGTAGATGGAAAGTTGTTGAATGCTGTGAAGAGTATGTACGATGGTGCGAAGGCTGCAGTGCGTATGGATGGTGAACTAAGTGAATTTTTCTCTTTGAAGGTTGGGTTGAAACAGGGATG
>NC_136967.1:59383389-59403389 GCF_032717465.1 Coenobita brevimanus | reverse complement strand
ATTTATCTGGCATTCACTGAGTATTATCTGGTATCTCATTTTATCAGGGCTGACTTAGATAAATTTACTCTTGCTAATTTCGTGTTAATAGAGGCTATTGCAGTTAACCATATATTTAACCTGTTTATTTGCCATCACATTATCCTTATGAGTCCTGAATGTTTTGTTGTTAGTTTAAGCATTAAACTTTAACTTGTAATTTTACCTAACTCTTTTGTTTTGAACCTGGAACTTTACGGGACAGTAGTGATTTTTAGCATTCTCACTTAAAGTGTACATTATCTTTCTCTGTTCCGTAACAACACACACACACACACACACACACACACACACACACACACACACACTTTTTTCTCAGATCATTTCACCCTCCTTCTCCATGTCTTCATACCATTTCTTTTGGCCTTTAACCCCTTCAGCCCGAGAACTTTGTAATATATCATGCTTGCTGCTTTGGTCGCCTTTTTTTCAAGTTTGCAAGAATGTTTGATATGGTGAAGGGAGGGAGAGTTAATGAAGTCTCTGTCCAACCCCTCGCCACCTCGAAAAAAAAACCCTAAAGATGAATAAAATCGTCTGGAGATAGGAAGTATAAGCAGAAGATTGGGTTACCAGATTCAGTGGATTAATGTAGCCTTCTTCTCATCTTGCAAACACTTCCTCTTGCAAACTCTTCCTCTTGCAGGCTCCTACAGTGTTGTCTTATCATCATCATCTTTTAATTTCCTCCACTTAATTCTTCCATGTGTCCTTCTTTCATGTCGGTCTTCCAGTCTTGCTCCTTTCCATCATTATACGCTAATTTCCATACATAATTCCCTTCCAGTCAGCTCATTCGATGCCAACAATTCATATAAGTGTTGCCTCCTTTTCACCATCATCCTCTTCTTCCCTTCTTCTGTATAACTTTTTCCATGCATATTCTTCATCATCATAATCTCCTTCCTTTCTTTTATATAACTTTTTCCATGCATCTTTCCTGTCATCGTCTCCTCCTTCCTTTCTTTTATATAACTTTTTCCGTCTTCTTTTTCGTCATCATCTCCTTCCCTTGTTTTATGTAACTTTTCCCAACTTCTTTATCATCATCATCTCCATCTTCCCTTTTTTTTTTTTTTTTTTATGTAACTTTTTCCTTGCGTCTTTTTCACCATCACCTCCTTCATCCCTTCTTCTGTATAACTTTTTCCCTGCATCTTTTTCATCATCATCATCATCATCTTCTTCCTTTCTTTTACATAACACTTTCTTTGTATCTTTCCCATACAATTCTTTCCCATACAATTCCTTCAGTGTCACTCCATTTTTATCACCACCCTTTCTTTCAGTATCGCTCTTCCTAGTTTATTTCATCGTCTTTATTTATCCTCTCACTCTGCCGTCTCTCTTCTTCGTAGGAAAAGAGGAAGAGAGGTGGAAGAGGGAGAGAGGGAGAGGAGAAGAGGGAGGGAAGTAAGGAAGGCGAGGAGGAAGAGAGGTTGGGGAGAAGAGGAGAGAGAGAGAGAGGTAGGAGAAAGGAGGAGGAATTGTAAGAGAGACAGAGGGAATTGTAAGAGAGACAGAGGGATACGGGAAAAGAGGAGGGAGAGAAGATGAGGAAGTGAGGCAAGAAATAAGAGGGGAGGTGTAGAGAAGAGAAGATGGGGTTGTAGGGAAGAAGAGAAGGGGAGGAAGAGGGGGGAGAGAAGAGGTGGAAAGGAGGTAAGAAAGAAAAGGAGAAAGGTAGAGAAGAAGAGAGGGGAGGGGAATGTAGGGAAGAAGACGAGGAGGGAGGATGTAGGGAAGAAGTGGAAGGAGAGAGGTAGAGGAGGAGTGGGTGGAGGAGAAGGATGGATAGTGACAGAGTGAGCTAGATAGAGAGAAGGGGTGAAGGGGGAGGGAACAGGAAGGCTGGAGGGGAGGAGTTTATGGGGACAAGGAGGACATATGGAGGGGGAGGAAGAAGTAAGAGAGGCTGGTTGTGGAGCAGGGAGGGAGGAAGAACAGTAGGAAGAAGAAGAAGAGGAAGACTAAGAAAGAGGGAGAGGAACAAGAATAAAATTGTTGAGAGATAAACATCAAAATACGGCACTAGTCACGAAGAAGTGCATTGGAAAGGATGTAGAATCGTATTGTTGTCTTTTACTGTCACTAAGCTACGTGAAATAAGCTGCCAAAGGACGAATATCTGGGCCAAGTTAAAGTGAATGGAGTATAGGTATGAAGTATTAATTGGTATGACCTGTATTATTATTATTATTATTATTATTATTATTATTATTATTGTTGTTGTTGTTTGACGGATTTCCGAATAATCGCATTCTAATTTTTTACTACATTAATTTTTCGTTTTCATTTCTCCCCACAGGTGAGAATGCCAATCCATCCAGGGCGTCAGGACAGGTAAGCTGGCTAATTGGTGTTTACCTGTTGACCGTTTTTGACAGGTAGAGGCCCAGCCAATTTTCTAACTTTTCATTTTATTTATTTTGTATCCGGTTGTTTTTCACATCTGACGTTTGGTGGATTAAATTTCATATGGATGGATTAACAGATTTATAGACACCAATTAAGATTGATGAACAGATAAATTAAGATATACACATACAGTAGTAATATTAGACATGTGATATATTGAGGACATCGTAAAGTCGTTTGTCATTGCCGGAGGTGTGCGCACTGTGAAACTAAGAGGGCAGAAAAACACCGTAGAATTAATTGACTAGATATTCGTTCTCTGAAATTTTGAAACAGGGCAGACCAACACCGTAGAGTTAATTGATTGTGTGAGGCTGGAAAAGTATTCGTCTGGTCAGGAAAAGTTGCAGTGGTATGTCGTAAACATTATTGGCGTTAGCGGAGGTATGTGCTCTCTGAATGCTCTTTAGTTACAATTATAGTATTTAATTCAGAGTAACTTTTCACCCTTCCATCGTGCTCAATAATAGTTTCATTTTCATATTCTTAGTACAATCATATGATTGAATAATCCTCTCTCTCTCTCTCTCTCTCTCTCTCTCCTCACCTCTTCCATTTACGTTATACTCCTCCCAGCATACACACTCCTTTTTCCTTCCCGTCTCTTTCTGTGTCTTCTCTCCCTCTTGTCACTCCACTTCTCTCCCTCCTCCTCCTCTCTTCTCTCCCTTTTCTCTCCCTCCTCCCTCTCTCTCTCTCTCTCTCCTCTCTCCCTAGCATGTGAGGGTGGAATTAGGTTGGTGGGCAGGGCATCTCCATCCATCCCCTCATTCGATGGATTAAATTGACCTTGAGAGTGAAGTGGAGGGGGGGATAGGGTTGGGGTGGGGGACGGCAGGATAGAGGGAGTAGGGGGATACGGAAGGAGAGGCAGGGATGAGGGATAATGGGGGGGGAGACACAGGACGAGGATGTGGTGTATGTCTCAGAGGATAAGGGGAGGGATGAGGGATAAGGGGGAAATATCAGGATAGAGGAAGATATGGGAGTCTGGGCGGATAGGCGAGGATAAGAGACAGATGTAAGGCTGCTTGGCGGCTCGGTGGGTTTGGCATTAGTCTCACGTTCCTGGGTCGCTTTGAAATGGGAATAAGGGAAATTGAGAGAGAGAGAGAGAGAGAGAGAGAGAGGAACTACACATGAGGGAATAAGGAGAGAAGAAGAGGGAATAAAAGTGAGATAGGGGATGATAAGAAATGATAGTGTAGATAGAGAAAGAGGGAGATGAAAATAGGAGGCATATAAAGGAACATTCATGTGTAGAATTTCGTAGACAAAATATGCAATACAGTGGGTGAAAATTCGTCTGTGATGTGCATTGATTTAAACATCATTTAAATAAACATTGTAATTTATTTAAACATTTTTTCTATTAAACATGATTATTTATGTAAACATTGACATTTAAACATTATTATTTATTTAAACATTGACATTTATTTAAACATTATTAACATAATTATTTAAACATTATTATTTAAACATTACCATTTATTTAAACATTTACTTAAAATTCATTTATTTATTTAAACATTATTATTTATCTAAACAGTATTATTTAAAACATTATTTACTTAAAGATCATTTTTTTAAGCATTATTATTTAAACATTATTATATATTTAAACATTATCATTTATTTAAACTAATTTATTTAAACATTATCATTAATTTAAACGTAATTTACTTAAACATTATCATTTATTTAAACATTATTATTCTACACAGCTTTTTATAGTGACGATAATGTGAGTAGATAGATGTTTATCTTCCCTTTATTCCTTTACCATATGCTTTATTTTTTATTTTTTGTCTTGCTGCCTTTACACCTACTCAAGGACGACCCATTTAATATACTTAAAGTGGGAGAAGAATGTCGAGAATGAGATCTGTTGACAGTTAGTGTACAGTGTAATTCCTTCTTGTTACACCCCTGCCAACTGCGTGAGAGAGAGAGAGAGAGAGAGAGAGAGAGAGAGCGAAGTTGCGTGGTGTGTGTGTGTGTGTGTGTGTGTGTGTGTGTGTGTGTGTGTGTGTGTGTGAGAGAGAGAGAGAGAGAGAGAGAGCGAAGTTGCGTGGTGGTGGTTGCGTGTGTGTGTGTGTGTGTGTGTGTGTGTGTGTGTGTGAGAGAGAGAGAGAGAGAGAGAGAGAGAGAGAGCGAAGTTGCGTGGTGGTGGTTGCGTGCGTGTGTGTGTGTGTGTGTGTGTGTGTGTGTGTGTGTGTGTGTGTGTTCGTGTGTTCGTGTGTGCGGCTGCAACTTGTGCATGGATGAATATGAAGGAGTGTGCTTAAATGTATGTAAAATGTATGAATGAGGATGAATATGTATGAATGTATGCGTGTGTGTATTCGTGTACGCGGCTTTAACTTGTGTGCGGGTTTAGGTCACTTGCTAAACACTGACCAAACCCCAGAGCTGAATAACTTTGTGTAGGTAGGGAAGGGATGGGATGGGGTGGGATGGGACGGGATGGGATGGGAGGGGAGGGGAGGGGAGGGGAGGGGAGGGGAGGGGACGGGAGGAGAGGGAATGGGAGGAGATAGGATGGGAGGAGAGGGGAGGGGAGAGGAAGGGAGGGGAAAGGAAAAGCAAGGGATGGGATGGAATGGGAAGGGAAGGGGAGGAGCAGGAACTAAAGGAAAGGGTGGGAATGAGAGGAAGGGACAGGAAGGGGTAAAATGGGAGGGGAAGAGATGGAAAGGGAAGGGGTGGGAAAGGGAGAGCTAGGAAAGAGGTAGAAAGGGAAGAGAAAGAGCAGGAAAGAAGAAGGAAAGTGGAAGGAACGAAAAGCGAAGGGAATGAAAGGGCAGGGGAGGAAAGAGGAGAGGAAGGGAGGGGAGGGGGTAGTAGATGAAGAGTTAGGAAGGGAGGGGAAGGGGAAGGAAGGAATGAGAAGGGATGGGAAGGGAAGTGAGAGGAGGGGGGGGGAGGGACGGACGGGGAAGGGGAGAGAGGAGAAGAGGCAGGCAGAAGGACAGAACAGAAAGAAGGAAAAAAGCAGAAGAAGGATGTCCAGCAGGAGAAGTATATAGGAGCAGACAAAGCGAAAGAAGACACTAGAAGAAGCAGTGAAAGAGGAGGAACATAATGTAGGAAAAAAGTGAAATGAATAAGAAAAAAGATATATGAAAGAAGGCAAGAGAGACTAAGATAAAGAGATAAAGACATAAATATAGAAAATGAAAGATCGCAGACAAATTAATGGGAGAAATGAACAGGTAGGGAAATGAACGAGGAATAAGACAAGCAAGTATGGAACGAACAGAACAAGAAATAAAAACAGGAAAAGGGGAGGAAAAAGGGAGAGAAAGAGGGAGGAAAGAGCAGAAAAAACTGGTAACGCGACAGATGGAGAACCCCCCCCCAAAAAAAAAGGGGGGGGGGCCTGGGAGAAAAAGGAAAAAAAGAAAGAGGGGAAAAGCAAATGAGAAAGGGAGAGAGTTGGGTAGACGAAAAGACACAGGGAGAATATACCATAATAACAGGAATGGAGGAAAAAAAGGGGGGAAGGGTAGTAGAGGTGTTGACGAGAGAGACAGGGAGAGAGAGGTGTAAAAAGGGAGAGAGTGTAGGTAGTAAAGTAAATGAAAGGGCAGAATGGTGAGAGAGAGAGAGAGAGAGAGAGAGAGAAGATAGTCCCTGAGAAATGTAATGTGGTGATGGTGGAGAGAATGGATAGAGAGAGACATGAAAGGGTAGAAAGAGGGGTAAGGAGAGGAAGGGGGATGAAAGCGAGGAGGGGAAAGGGGAATAAAAAGGAAGAACAGAAGGGGAAGAATACGATATGTGATGAAGGGACAAAAAACATACGCAGAAAGAGACAAGAAGAAAAGAATGAAGGAAAGCAAGGGGGAGAGGGGAAAGGACCGGCACATGGGGGAAGAAAAGAGGAAGAAAGTGTCAAATTATAAGAGAGAAGAGGGAAAGGGGCAGGAAAAGGGAGAAGAGATAGATGTAGAAGAGAGGAGAAGGGAACAGCAGGAGAGGGTGTGGTGGGAAGGGAGGGAGGGTTGAAGGGAGGATGAGGAGGGCAGGAAGGGGTGTGAAGGGGACAGGAAGGGAGGGTAACGGTGAAGACCAAAGACAAGGAACTGACTGTCGCCAAGGGAGGCTGGGTGTGACACTAATTGTGGAGGGGTGGGAAGGGTGGAGGGACAGAGGGCGGGAGGGAAGGAGGTCTTAGTAGGGGAGAGAGAGAGAGAGAGAGGACGGGAGGGGAGGTGTTTGCAGGAGTGAGAGACGGAGAACGAGAGGGAAGATATCAGGGAAGAGAGAGACAGAAGATGGGAGCGAAGGAGGTTTTAGCAGGGGAGAGAGACAGGACGGGAGGGAAAGAGTTGTTAACAGGGGGAGGGAGACAGCGAGATAGAGACAGATGATGAGCATTGGCGAGAAGAGGAAGAGGATAAAGGAGATAGAAACATAGAGGGTGTGAGAGAAGGAAAGCTTAGACGGAGAGGGAAATGAGGAAAAAAAATAAGATAGGGAGGGAAGAGGGAAGGAAAGACGGAGGAGCAGTGGAAAGGGAGGGAATGGAGGAAGGAGAGAGACAGGAGTGGAAATGGAAAAGAGGAGTAGCTAGACATTCTGGGGAGAGGAAGAACGCAGATGGGAAAGAGGAAGAGGAGGGAATGTATAGTCGATCGGAGAAGAAGAGAGGAGGGGTTGTGAGAGAGAGAAAGAGAGAGAGAGAGAGAGAGTAGGCAGATGTAAGGAAGAAGATATGAAGGCTATTAAAGAAGATTGAAAGAACAGGAAGTAGGAAAAAGTGAAAGGAAATTCATAAAACACACACACACACACACACACACACACACACACACACACACACACACACACACACACACACACACACACACCTTTTTTACTCTTCTCTCCCCTCTTTTCCTTACCCTTCTTCCATGTTTACATTATTTCCCTCCCACACGTCTCCCCTCTCCTACTGTCCCAATTCTATGTATTATTCTCCCACTGTTTTTTTTTTTCTTGTTTTTCTCGTGTTCGTCTGTTTTTCCTCATTACTTCTCTCTCTCTCTCTCTCTCTCTATTTCCCTACTAAATATCTCTCTCTTATCTACAATTTTCTTTCATTTTCCTTTTCATTAAAAATGTGTGTTCTTCTCTGCTTTTCTTTATCATCTTTTTTTTATGCAACATCATCTCAGAAGTCCATCCTCCCCCTCCTGCTCCTGCCCCTCCTCCTCCTCCTCCTCCTCTCCAAGTCAGTCTCTCATTCTTCCCCTCCTCTCTTCCTCCCCGTTTATCCAGCCTCTTAACCCATACTCCTTCTCCCTCTCCGTGACTCACCTCTTCCCCACCGATCGTATCAGGACGTCAGTGATCCCTTTCTTCACCACCTTATTTTATTTTAGTCTCTCTCTCTCTCTCTCTCTCTCTCCTCAACCCCTTCAGACAGAGGACATACTTGTATTTTATTCGCTCTCTCCAAAAATTTGAGTTCCGAGTTAAAGAGAGCGAAAAAAAAAAAAAGGAGGGGGCGGTCCCGTGGGGGGTGGCCCTCGGGAGTCTTGCCTTGCTTAAAATCTGGTCCGGGTGGAGGTTTGCCATTGTGCAAAATTTCGCATTCCAAACACACCTCCTTTTAGTGAGTGGGTGGGTGGTGGATTAGTGACTGTGGGAGTGAGGGAGTGGGTGGGTGAGTGAATGAGTGAGTGGGTGGGTGAGTGAGTGAGTGAGTAAGTGAGTGGATAAGTAAATGAGTGAGTGAGTGGTTGAGTAAATGAGTGAGTGAGTGAGTAAAGGAGTGAGTGGGTGGGTAAATAAGTGAGTGAGTGAGTGGGTGAGTAAATGAGTGAGTGAGTGAGTGGGTGAGTAAATGAGTGAGTGAGTGACACAGTTAGGGACAGGCACAGTATTTGGCCGGTCCAGTGGGTGCGCCAAAAAGAGAAAAGTTGCAAAGAAGGATCGGGTGGCAACGCTGAAAAATGGTGTGTGTGGAGATTGTGGGACGAGGTATACACACCCACCTTCCTATCCTGACACCCTGTACACTCGCGGTAAACTCACACACACCATAAATATTACTCCGAACCCCGCTTAAAATGCATTGGACGTATACCATCGGCTTTGTCTCGCCACTGGGAAGCGGGGGGAGAAGCGGGAGGTGTAGAACGAGGAAGGAAGGAAGGAAAGTTGAGAAAGGTCGTATGGTGAGAGGTTAGCGTGGGAATCAGGAAGTTAGGGGAGAGAGAGAGAGAGAGAGAGAGAGAGAGAGAGAGAGAGAGAGAATGAATGCGATAAAGGATGTAATATGTGTGTGCGGAAAAGGTTAGTGAAGAAGAAAGATGATGATGATGATGATGATTGAGAAGAAAAATAGAAGGGAAAAGGGAACAGGGAAAGGGAGAAGAATGAAATGGATGTCTTGAAGAGAAAGGAAGAGAAATCGAGAGCGGAAGAGAGAAAAATTGATGAAAGTTGTGGAGTGTGGAATGGGTGGATTTGTTTGAGCAGAAAGGTGGAAGGTGGAGATTGATAGGGCGATGGTGGTGGTGGTGAGGGAGGGAGAGAGAGAGAGAGAGAGAGGGAGGAAAATCATCTGAAGGCAGCAAGAATATGACTCCAACTTAGACGTCCTCAGGGTGAAGGGGTGAAAGAGATCTAAAGCTGTCACACTAATCGACAATAAACAAATAACAAAAACAATAAAAACAAGAAGTAAAGACAGACAGACAGACAGCTAGATAGATAGATAGATAAGCGCCAAGGAGACAAGTTACCTGTCAAGATTAATTAAGATGCTTTATTAATATCTTACCTGACTTCCTCTCTCTCTGCTCTTGACGTTTTTTATAAAGTAATTGTTGTTGTTTTCTTCGGTGTTATTATCCATTCAGTTATGTCGCTTTCTAATTCTCCTTTATTCATTTCACCTTTCTCTTTCCCATCCTTACACTCCTTCCCATGGTTCGCACACACACACACACACACACACACACACACACACACACACACACACACACACACACACACACACACACACACACACACACACACACACACACATGGGGGGAATCTCACCCCTTTCTTTACCTGCCAACCCCCCACTCTAATCTCTCTGCCACAGTCGTAAGAAAGGTGCTGAAGATTCTCTCTCTCTCTCTCTCTCTCTCTCTCTCTCTCTCTCTCTCTCTCTCTCTCTCTCTCTCTCTCGCACCAAGAGAAAAGAAAAATTGTCACAGAGGGCTTTCCTTTTTATATTTTTTTTCATGGCACCAAAAAAGATAAAGAAAAGGTAAAGAAGGTTAATTAATCCCCATTTTCTTTTCGAAATCCCTCCATGACAAAGAAAAAAAGAGAAAGAAAATTAGGTACCACGAAGACATTTCTTTTTCTCTCTCACTTTTTACCAAGGAAAAAAAATATTAGATACCACGGCTTTTCTTTTTCTCCCTTTTATTGACCAAGAAAAAAAAAGAAAATTAGGTGACATGGAGTTTTTTTCCCCCTTTTTTTCCTCCCTTTTTTCCCCCTTTTCCTGTCTCTTCTTATTTTTTTCTTGCAAGGAACCCCAAGACAATTTCTCGTGAATCTTGAGGTCGTGATGTCCTTACAATTTCACCTTAAATTTGGAGCAACATTATCTTTAGGAGTGACGTCCTTTGGGGGTGATAGGGGGGTCCTGGGGGAGGGGAGAGAGAGGGGGGGGGGAGGTGGTGGAGAGAAGGAGGGAAGAGGGATAGGGGGAGATTAGAAGCAGTGGAGAAGGGGAAGTTGTTGGTGATTGTGTGGGACTGTGAGGGAAAGGGGAAAGAGGAAGAGGAGGAAGGGTGTGTTTGAGAGGGAGGGGAAGGGGGAGAGATAGGAGGAAATGGGGAGGAATGGGAAGGAGAAAGGGAGAAAAGGAGGGGTGGAGGACACGAGAGGGAGGGGAGAGGAGGAAGATGGGGAGAAGTAAGAAGCGTTGAAGGGGAGGAAAGCTAGTGACTGTTCTGAGAGAGGGGATGAGGCAAAAGGAAACGGATTGAAAGAAGGTTGCTGTTGACTGTGAGGGAGAGGGGAAGAAATGGAGAGAAGGAAGGTGGTTGTGAGGGAGAGGGAACGAGAAAGTAGGGGAGAGGGGAGAGATGGTTGGAGGAATGGGAGACTGAAGTGGAAATAGAGAGAGAGAGAGTGGAGGGAAGACATTAAAGGAAGTGGAGGAAGGGAAGTTAGTGAATATGAGGGAGAGAGGAGGAAGAGGGAGGGAGGGGGAGTGGGAGGAATAGGAGGCGTTAAGGGAGGTAAGAATTTTGGAGGGAAGAGGAGAGAGGAGGTAATGGAGAGAAGGATGCTAGGGAACTGTGAGAGAGAGGGGAGGGGGAGGGGAGAATATATGTAGGAAACTGTATGAAAGCTGAGTCTAGAGGTAATGGAAGGAAGGAAGGAAGGAGAGAGGGAAGGGAAGGAAGAGGATTGGACGAAGGAAGGGGGAGGAAGGAGACAGTGTGCGAGGGAGGGGGAAGGGGATAGAAGACGTGTGGGAGTGAGGGAAGGAGGGAGGGACGAAGAAGGATATTGTAAGGGAAGGGGAAGGAGAAGGGAAGGGGGAAAAAGAAGGGGAGGGAAAGAAGCAGGGAAGGGGAAGGAGAAGGGAAGGGGAGGGGAAGAGTAATGGAAATGGAGAGGTAGGGTATTGGAAGGGGAAGGAGAAGAATAAGGGAAGGGAAAGGGAAAGAGTATTATGGCTTTGTGGGTAGGGTAGGGAGGGGGAGAAGCAAGAGTATGGGGAGAGCTTATGTGGAGAAATTATAGAGGGGGAGAGGAGGATAGTTTAGTGAGAGTGATGGTGGGGAGAGGTGGAGTGTGGACGGGGTGAGAGTGGAAGTGGAAATAAGGGGGTGGTGAAAAGCTAATTGCAGGGGGTTGTGAATGGAGGGGGTTTGGGAGGTGGGGGGATGAATGAAGGAAGGAGGAGGGGAAGTGGTGGGGGTAATATTAGGAGGAAGGGAGGGGGAGAGGAACATGTGAAGTGAGAGGGAGGGGAGAGGGGGGGCTTTGGCAGGAGAAATACGGGGAGGGGAAGGAAGTAATGTAGGGGGGATTGACGGGGAGAGAGGGGATCATGTGTGAAGGGAGAGAGGGAGGGGAAGAGGGGGAAGGGGAAATTTAGGAAGTTGGGGGGAACAAGTGGCGATCGTGAAAAAGAGGGAGGGAGGGAGGGAGGGAGGGAGGGAGGGGAGAGGGTAATATTAGAGGGGGAGGGGAGAAAATCTTGTTCTAGAGGGAGGAAAGGGGAGGTGAAGCGAGGTGGTAGGGTAGGAAAGTGGGAGGGGAGAGAGGAAAGAGAAATGAAGAGGTAGGGAAGAGAGGGCGGAGAAATGGGCAGGTAGGAAAGAGGGAGGGAAGAAGGGGAGGAGAAATGGGGAGGTAAGGTAGGGGAGATGAGGGGTAAGGGGAGGAGATTGCCGGTAAAGACGCCAACTTTCTTCCAAGGAGATATAACCCTCGAGGTAAGAAAACGAGCCTGTAATCTGAGGAGTGAGGAGCGTCGGGAACCCTTTCATTGCTGCGTGCCCTCCTTAACGCGGGAGATACCGCCGGACCTGCGGACGGACGGCCATGGTGCGGATATCCTCTCCTGTTTTTTTTTGTTTTTTTTTTCTGCTTCTGAGGATTCCCCTGGTGAATTATTATTATTATTATTATTATTATTGTTATTATTATTATTATTAGTAGTAGTAGTAGTAGTAGTGTTAGTAGTAGTAGTAGTGTTGTTGTTGTTGTTATTATTATTATTATTATTATTATTATTTTTATTATTATTATTAGTATGGCATTATTATCCTGTTGACTTGACGATGGGTGGTTGGCGACTTTCCCAGTGATGTCCGAGTGTTGTGACGGCTAATTTTGGGTTATTTCGGACATATTTGGATATTTCGGACTTTTTTTTTATATTTCGGACACATTTTTTAGTATTTCGGACATTTTTTGATATTTCGGACATATTCGGATATTTTGGACACTATTTGATATTCCGGACATTTTTGGATATTTCGGACACTTTTTTTTGGATATTTCGGACACTTTTTGGGTATTTCGGACGCTTTTATGGATATTTCGGACACATTTTTGAATATTTTAGACACTTTTTTTTTTTTATATATTTCGGACAGTTTTAGTGATTGCAGACTGGTTATTATTTCAACGTTATTTTGTGGTTTCAGACGTATTTTGGGTGATTTCAGACTTAGTTTTTGGTATTTCGGATATCATTTTGGTTATTTCAGACATTTTAGTGATTTTATTTTTGTTTTTGGCGATTTTCCTCATAGATTTTATCATTAGTAGTTTAGTGGATTAACCTCTTCAATCTAGTATCGTGTTTTTAAATAATATTCTTGCCATGTAAATTATATTCTTTTCATTTAAATTACATTCTTGCCATTTAAATCATATTCTTGCCATTTAAATCATATTCTTTCCATTTAAATTACATTCTTTGCCATTTAAATTATATTCTTGTAATTTAAATCATATTCTTGCCACTTAAATTATATTCCTGCCATTTAAGTTGTATTCTTTCCATTTGAATTACACTCCTGCCATTTAAATTACATTCTTCCCAATTAAATCATATTCTTGCCATTTAAAGTACAGTATATTCTTGCCATTTACATTGTATTCTCACCATTTAAATTATATTGCCGTTTATTTATATTCTAGCCATTTATTTATATTTTGCCATTTATTTATATTCTTGCCATTTGTTTATATTCTTGCCATTTAAATTATATTTTTGCCATTTTTTCTTGCCATTTAAATGTATTCTTGCCATTTAAATTACATTCTTACCATTTAAATTACATCACTGCCATTTAAATTACATTCCTGCCATTTAAATTACATTGCGCCATTTAAATTACATTCCTGTCATTTAAATTATAGTCTTGCTGTTTAAATTGTATTCTTGCCCTTTAAATTAAATTCTTGGTTGGAGATTTTGTAAGACCCCTGCGGTTTCTTGGAAGGATGTCTGTCTCCTGCACCGTCAGAAAAATGAAGGAGAGATGGAAGTGAAGGAAGGAAAGAGGTCACGGAGCGAGGAAAGGTGGGAGAGAAGAGAATGGATGGGAAGGTGGAGAGGGAAGGAAGGGGAGGGATGGAGAGAGGAGAGATTTGAGAGATTGAGGGAAGAAAAGTGAAAGGAGGGAAGAGTGAGAGTGTAGAGAAGGAGGGATGGAGGGAGAAAATGGGAGAGGAAGGAAGGAAAGAGAGGACAGGAGGGAGGAAGGAAAGGGAAGACATTAAGGTGGGGGAGGAAAGGAGGGAGAGAAGGGAAGAAGACGAAGAAGGGGAAGGGAGGGAAGAAGGGAAGGAAGGGGAGGGAAGAAGGAAGGAAGGAGGGAAGGAATGAAGGGAAGGAAGGGGAGGGAAGAAGGGAGGAAGGAATGAAGGAAGGGGAGGGAAGGAAACTGAGCCGTGTTGCCTAAGGTGCGCTAACAGTCTCCACTTTGTCCTTTTAATTATCCTCCCCATTTGCTGCAGGGAGGCAAGAGGAGGGGAGAGGAAAGAGGGAAGGAAAGGAAGAAGAAAATGAAGAGAGGGAGGAGAAGGAGGGGAGAGGAGAGAAAGAGGAAATGGAGGAAGAAGAAGAGAGGGAGGAAGAAGTGGTAGGAGAAGGATGCAAGGCGAGGAGAGGAAAGAGGAAGAAAAAGAAGAAAGGAAGGATATGGGGGAGGAGAAAGAGGAGGGGATGGGAGGAAAAGAAATGGAGGAAGAAAAGGAAGAGGGAGGAGAAAGAGGCAAGAGGAGGGGAGAGGAAAGAGGAAGAAACGGAGGAAGAAAAGGAAGAGGGAGAGGAAGAAAAGAGGAGTGTCAGATAAGAAAAGGAAAAGAAGGTGGACAAAGAGGAAGGGAGTTAAGAAATAGGAAGGACAGAGAAGGAAGGAAAGAAGAAAGAGAAAGAGGAGAAAAAGAGGAAGAAAATAAGTAAGGGAACGAAAGAAAATAGGAGGGAAGAAAGAGTAAGATGAGGAAGAGGGGAGAAAAGAGAAGATGGAAGAAAGAAAAGGAAAAATGGAGGAGGGGGAGGGTTGAAAGAGGAAGCTAAGGAGGGGAAGAGGAAAGAGGAAAGAATTGTGAAGCGGGGAGAGGAAGAGGGAAGGAAGACAGAGAGGTTTAGGAGGAGGGGAGAGGAATATTATGTTGTGGAGAGGAAGAAGAGGAAGAAAGTAAAGGAAGAGGAGGGAAAGAGGAAAGGCAGAAGAGGAAGATGAAAGGTAGATGAGGAAAAGAAAAGGTAAAAGAGGAAGAGGAAGTATAGAAAGAGGAGAAAGAAAGCGAAGAATTATTTGCAGAGGGAAGAGGAAAATGGAAAGGAGGGAAGGAAGGAATGACAGGGAGAAGAGAGAGAGGGGGGAAGAAAGAGGAAGAGGAGGTGATAAAAAGAGGAAGAGGGAAGAAAGAGGAGAATCGTTGCAGTGACGGGATAAGGGCGAGGAGAAGAGGGCAGTTCCAGAGTCGACCTCCTATTGCATACAGGAAAGACGTACCACCTTCACCTGAGTCTACCTTGCCACTTACACCTGAGCCCACCTGTAACACCTGTGACCACACGTGTAATTAGTCCCTTAGTGTGATTACTTCTCACTTCAGGAGAGAGAGAGAGAGAGAGAGAGAGAGAGAGAGAGAGAGAGAGAGAGAGAGAGAGAGAGAGAGAGAGTTACGATACGAGGCAGAGGTAGAGAAGACAAAACGAGAGTAAGAGATAGCAGTTAGAGAGAAGAGTGAGTTTAGACGAGAGAGAGAGAGAGAGAGAGAGAGTGAGAGAGAATGCGAAGGAAGGGAAAAGAAAGAAGGAAAGAAGAGGGACAAAGGACAGATAAAGATAGGAAAGAGAGAAAGAAAAAAGAGAAAAAGAGTAAGAGAGAGAAAAAAAGGAAGGAGAACGAGAGAGAGAGAGGGAGAGAAGGAAAAGAAGGAGTGAAAGGAGAGAAAGAAAGGAAGGGAGAAAGGGAGAAAGAAAATGTTGAAGAAGGAAGAATGAGAGAAAGAAAAAGAAAGAGAAGTGAAACAAGGAAGAGGAAAATTGAGAGGAAGAAAAATGGGTGAAAGAAAGAGAAAAATGAAGAAAGAAAGTAAAATGGAAGTAAAGATAAAAATAGAGGTAAAGGAAAGAGAGAGAGAAAGCAAAAGGAGAAGAAAGAAAAAGATATAAGTGATAGAGAAGGGGAAGAAGACGAAGAAGAAAACAGAAAAAGATGAACGGGAAGAAGGGATGACTGAACTATATTTATACTGTGAAAATAAAGTTGAGAGAGAGAGAGGAAGGAGAAAGATCTTGAATTTGCCTCTCTTCTTTACTTTTAGAGAGAGGGGGGGGGTAAGAAAGTGTATAAGGAAGTAGGACAAGCGAAGCAGGATATAAAGATGAATTGGATGCGGAAGAGTAAAAGTTTGGAGGGTAAAGTTGGAGAGACAAGAAGAGAGGATTAGGGTGATGGAAGAGGGGAAGAGGAAAGAGGGAAGAGAGGCTAAGGAAGAGGGAAGAGAGGCTGAGGAAGAGGGAAGAGAGGCTGAGGAAGAGGGAAGAGAGGCTGTGGAAGAGGGAAGAGAGGCTGTGGAAGAGGGAAGAGAGGCTGAGGAAGAGGGAAGAGAGGCTGAGGAAGAGGGAAGAGGGGTTGAGGAAGAGGGAAGAGAGGCTGAGGAAGAGGGAAGAGAGGCTGAGGAAGAGGGAAGAGAGGCTGTGGAAGAGGGAAGAGAGGCTGAGGAAGAGGGAAGAGAGGCTGAGGAAGAGGGAAGAGGGGCTGAGGAAGAGGGAAGAGAGGCTGAGGAAGAGGGAAGAGAGGCTGAGGAAGAGGGAAGAGGGACGGTACAGGGAAGTGGAAGAGCAAAAGGAAAATGGAAAATGTCAACCCTTTCAATAATGTTTTTGCTTTTGACTCCTATTTTATTTATTTTTGTATTTATTTCCTTCTTGCTAACGTCATCCCGAAGAGAGAGAGAGAGAGAGAGAGAGAGAGAGAGAGAGAGAGAAGGAAAAGAAGGAAAGAAAGGAAGGGGAAAGGGAGAAGGAAAACGATGGAGAAGGAAAAATGATGATGTAGTTCTTTCTTATCGTTCAGACTGACCGTAGAATTTTGACTTCTCTCAGCATTGTAATTCTCTTCCCATTGCTTTTAATTCTTGCATTCTTAATTCTTCGTGCTGTATTCTCTTTTGGTTGGGATGCTCACTAACACCTCCCCCTTAACGATTTATTTCTGATTCTGCTTCGTTCGTATATTCTTGTGTGTTATTTATGCAATCTATTTTGATACTGAAAAGACAGAAGAAGGAAACCAAGAGATGTTGATGGGTAGTCTGGAAAGTAAATCGCTAAAGAACAGGTGTTAGGGAGCCTCCTTATCCGACGAAAATACGGGCCAAGGAAGCTCCCTAACACCTCTTCCTAAGCGATTTAGTTTGCTTATTATTCCAGACTATCCTCTTCTGTGTCATATTAACCATTCACATACACCATATTCAGCATCAGTTACATACAAATTGATATTAACTAGCCTTCAGAATAAATCGCTGAGGAAGAGGTGCTAGGGAACTTCCTTAATCGATGAGAATTCGGACCCAAGAGTGGTGTTCCATCCACTCACCAGATGTACTTCGAATTCCTTCAACACCCTTCAGAGCTGCTGATTATTCCACCCCTCACACCACCTCGTCTCCCACAGCATACACCTGAAGTTTCTGTTTTTCTTCCCCTTTACGGCGGACACACAACACACACCAAGCTTCACACTCTAACCCCCTTTTTCTGTCCAGGTCTGTTGCAAGAGTCAAAAGGTACTTCGTTTTTTTCATATATGCAATCCGGTCGACTCTGGAACTGTCCTCGTCAGTTTGTCTTTCCAGCTGTCTTTAACCTCGAGGGAGAGAGAGAGAGAGAGAGAGAGAGAGAGAGAGAGAGAGAGAGAGAGAGAGAGTTTTGTGCAAGTTTGGAGAAATCTCGTTGAATGAAGGAATTAAAGGAGAAAGAAAAATATCACTGACAAGGAAGATAAAGCGAGATGAGAAGGGAGGGATGAAAGATAAAAGAGAGAGAGAGAGAGAGAGAGAGAGAGAGAAATGGGAAAATGGAACAATGGTAAAAAACGGAGATAAAAGATGATGGGAGCAAGGAGGGGAGAGGTAGGGGAGAAGAGAGGGTGAGGGGTAGGGAGGGGAGAGAGGAGAACGAAGGGAGAGAGACACACACAGGAGATTAGGAAGAAGGGAGAGATAAGGTAAAAGTAAAGTTGGAGAAAATGGCTTGGAGAGAGAGAGAGAGAGAGAGAGAGAGGGGGGGGAGAAGGCAAACAGACAGACAGGGAGAGAGGAGGAAGGAAGAAACGGAGGTAGAGAGGCAGGGAAGAGAGAGAGAGAGAGAGAGAGAGAGAGAGAGAGAGAGAGAGAGAGAGAGAGGAAAAAAAAGAGGGAGAGAGGGAAGAATGGTGATTGCAGACGGGAAGAGAAAATACCTGAAAGAGCAAGGTAGAAAAACAACACGAAACAGGGAACTAGGAAATAGCGTTGAATATTGAAAACTCGATTTGACAAGAATTACGAAAGAGAGGAGGAGGAGGAGGAGGAGGAGGAGGCAGAAGAAAAAGAAGAGGAAGAGGAAGAGCAGGAGGAAGAGGGGAGGAGGAGGAGGAGGAGGAGGAGGGGGAGAATGAAGAGAGGACAAAAAGGAAGTGACGTGGATGAAAGGAAAGGAAAAAGAAAATTGAGATAGGAGAAGATAAACACGGAATCGCTTTGTGCAGAACGAGAAAGGGGGAAATGGAAGGAAAACACGAGAGAGAGAGAGAGAGAGAGAGAGAGAGAGAGGGAGTTGGGAGAAACAGAGGGATTTGTAGCGAGAGGATAGAAAAATGAAAACAGGAGAGAGAGAGAGAGAGAGAGAGAGAGAGAGAGAGAGAGAGATTCAGCTATTTCACACTGGATGCTGTATGTAGGTGGAGTGGGCGGAGAAGAGTGGTTGGGATGGGCTGGAGTGGATGGTGGGGAACAAAAGGGTGAAGTATACCCTGTGAAGATGACGAGAATTAAGTGGTAGTCGAAGCATTTTTTTTAAATGCAAGGAAGAAGGAACCTAAGGCCAGAAACCCACTTTTTTTTTTTTTTTTTTAGCAGTTTAACCTTAACTTATCCCAAATTTTCGTCTTAAAATTTATTTCTCACAGTTCAGAATAAGACAATACTTGAGCTGTAACTCCTTTCTATAGCACTTCTTCGTGACTAGCATCATATTCTAGTGTTAAACTTTTGCTGCAACTCAGTGTTCAAGATGGAGTGATAGCAATTTTAGGCCAAGTTTGAGTGAAAAGGGTATAGTGTTTTATTCACCACATGAGAGCTTTAATGGGAGGGGGTGGGTGGACGAGAGTGGGTGGGATGGGGTGGGATGTTGGCAGGTGGGTAGTGGTAAATAATTAAATATCTCAAATACTTGATGGTAGATGGATGGGATAGGCGAGGATAATGGTGGTGGGTGGTGTAGCAGGGCGGGATGAGTACACCCTGTTAAGATGAGCAGTGTAAGGGGCGGTGATTGCTTTGGGACCAGAATTATATTAACTTTTCAGTGTAGTGGGTGGAAAATTGACAGTGTGGGTGGAAAGCAAAGGGTGGAATGGGCGGGATGGGTGGGTAGTTTGGTTAGGGAGGGAGGATTACACCCTGTTAAAATAGGCGTTGTAGGTTGATCGATATGGGCGTGGTGAGGGTGTATGTCAAAACTTTCCCCTAGAACAACAGCAAAGAAGTAAGCACGCATCACTCTCATACCCATCACCCACGAAGGAAATACCATGTGCATCCCCAGTCCTAATGAGAGACGTGGATTTTCGTCTAGATAAAAAATAAATAAATAAATCATCCCTCGCTTCTGAAAATAAATTACAAGATATTTATAGATCTAAATGGGATGTACTGCAAGAGTATATATCAAATCACGGTTTTTTTTTTTTTTTTTTTTTTTTAAGGGAAAAACTCTACGGTTCAGACTCTCCATTTTTCATACCCTGATCGAGCGTAGGAGAATTTTCGGCCTTTCTTAATTGGACGGGAGGTTGTTAGGAGAATGAGAGGATTTAATCAATCCCCCCCCCGTCCCCTCTCTCTCTCTCTCAGTCCTGTATACAAATGAAGTCTCAGATCATCATCATCATCATCATCATTTTCCCCATTTCCCACCAATTTACAAAGTGGGTATGCTCCAAAAATAGGAAACAATTTTTACCCTTGTATTAGTGGTAAGTAGGTTAATAATAATAATAATAATAACTCCTTCCACCTCAGCTAACCCCTTCCATCTCAGCTAACTCTTCCACCTCAGCTAACCCCTTTCACCTCAGCTAACTCTTCCACCTCAGCTTACCCCTTCCACCTCAGCTTACCCCTTCCACCTCAGCTAACTCTTCCACCTCAGCTAACCCCTTCCACCTCAGCTAACTCTTCCATCTCAGCTAACCCCTTCCACCTCAGCTAACTCTTCCACCTCAGCTAACTCTTCCACCTCAGCTAACCCCTTCCACCTCAGCTAACCCCTTCCACCTCAG
>NC_136967.1:59348389-59378389 GCF_032717465.1 Coenobita brevimanus | reverse complement strand
TCCCTACCTACCTACCGACCTACCTACCTACCCATTTACCCACCTACATACCCATATACTCACCCACTTACCTATTCATTTCCCCACCTACCTACCCATCCACTCCACCTACTTCCCCTCCTACGTATCCCAGATTCGCCCATCAACTTCCAGACCTACTTACGCACCTGCTTACGGAGCTACTTACGTGAGGGAGGAAGGAAACACTTAGGCTGGGATGGTTTGCCCTCAAGACCTCGCCTCCTTAGATCTTATTTATTTCAAAGGGGGTTTTTGTGCGGGAAATTGTAGCTCATAACAGAGAGTGGTTGGCCAGAGAGAGAGAGAGAGAGAGAGAGAGAGACAGACAGAGACAGAGAAGAAGGGGGTATTAGAGAAGAGAAAGGAAAAGATGAAAGATAGATATGCAGAGAGAGAGAGAGAGAGAGAGAGAGAGGACGGAAGGAAGGAAGAAGAGGATATTAGTGATGAGAAAGAAAAAGAGGGAGGTAATAGATGGATAGATAGATAGATTAACAAATAGGTAGATAGGTAGGTAACTAGGTAGGTAGGTAAGGGAGAGAGAGAGAGAGAGAGATTACATTCCAACCAAGACCAGTGAAAGCTCCTCTTACCTCCCAGCATCAAGAATTAAGAAGAAAAAGTGAAAGGAATTTAAAGACAGCAGGGAGAGGAGGAGGGAGAGAAAAGAAAAGGAGAGGAGGAGGAGGGAGGGAGGGAAAAGAAGATGACAGGAGGAGGAGGAGGAGGGAGAGAAAAGATAATGAGAGGAAGAGGTGGAGATGATAGGCGGAGGAGGAGGAGGGAAAGAAAAGATAATGAGAGGAAGAGGTGGAGATGATAGGCGGAGGAGGAGGAGGGAAAGAAAAGATAATGAGAGGAAGAGGTGGAGATGATAGGCGGAGGAGGAGGAGGGAAAGAAAAGATAATGAGAGGAAGAGGTGGAGATGATAGGCGGAGGAGGAGGAGGAGAAGGAGATGAGAAGAGAATGGAATGGGAAAGAGAAAAAAAAATAGAGTGGAAATGAAGAAGGTAATGAGCGATGAACATGAGGAGGGAAGGAGGTTGGGGGAGATGAGGGTGGGGAGGAAAGACAGGGAAGAAGGAGGAAGACAACTGAAAAATGAGATTGAGAGAAGAAAATGAGGGAAAAGTGGAGAGAATGGAAGAGAGAGAGAGAGAGAGAGAGAGGTTAAGGGAAAGAGAAGAAGGAAAAGCAAGAGACGGAGAGAAGAAGGAAGTAAGAGAGGTGGAGAAAGGAGAGAGAAGGAAGGAAAGAGAGGAGAGGGAAGGGAAAGGCACAGATGTGTGTGTGTGTGTGTGTGTCTGTGTGTGTGTCTGTGTGTCTGTGTGTGTGTGTGTGTGTGTGAGAGAGAGAGAGAGAGAGAGAGAGAGAGGGAGGGAGGAATTACAGCAGGAAGACTCTAACATGGTTCCTCTTAAGTTAGTGGTGATAGGGAGCCCAGGGGAGAGAGAGAGAGAGAGAGAGAGAGAGAGAGAGGAGGAAACTTGAGGTTAAAGGATAAAAGATGGAACTGGGGAGAGGAAGAGGAAAGGAAGGTGTGGAGGGAGAGAGAGAGAGAGAGAGAGAGAAGAAATGGAAGAGTTATTTGGTGATCGGAACTATTCTCACGGTAGTGCGACTGTAAGTATAGTTCTGACCGTGACATGACTCAAAGTAGTTTTTATCCGATTTTAACCAAACTCGGTGGATAGGTTGAGGGTCATCCAACGAGAAAACCCTTTTTTTTTATATATTTATTTTTTTACTTTTCCTTGTGACTGTCAGGCTGCCCTCTCTCCACCTCACGCCTCTATCATATCCCCCTCCACCTCACGCCCCTCTCATATACCTCTTCACCTCATGTCACAGCAGCTCATCCTCGGTCTTCGCCTCCCCCTCTTCACCTCACTCACATACACTCTGAAGGATGTACTGAATTTCTACCCAGAGTCCTTTACTGGGAGGCCTTCCTTCCTTAATAAAAATAAAGAAGGTATGATAAAAAATAATAAAGTATGACGAAATAAAGAAAAAACTAAAGGACTCGGCGTAATAAAATGAGTAGATATAATAAAGGTGTAGAGGTAGTAAAGGTGTAGAGGTAGTAAGGTAAGTCCAGTAAAGGCGTAAGTAAAATAAAATAAAAGGGAGAGGCAGTAAGGTAGGAAATGCGGCTCCCTAGATGATACCACTTACTGGATGTGGGTTGGCGGTGTAGGGGAGATGGAAGGGAGGGGAGGGGAGAAGAGGTAGAGGGGAGGGGAGGGGAGGGGGAGTAGTGGAGGTAGAGAGGAGGGGAAATGGAAGATGGGGGGAGGGGGAAAGGAGGGAAGATGGAAAAGGAGAGGGAAGGGGAGTGGGGGAAGATGGAAGGGGGAGGGAATGCAAAGGAAAGCAAACAACAACAGCTCTGTTTGTCCTTTCGAGGCTGTTTGTTAGAGGGTAGACTGTAATAACGTAACTATCTATCTGTCAAATGCAAGGATAGGAAAGCAGGATGGCGGGGGAGAGGATGGAGAGGTAGGGGATGGTGGTGATAGGGAGGGAGGAAGGAAATCAAAGGAGTTATGGAATGGTAGTGATGTGGATGGGGAGGGGAGGTGGAAGTAGGTGGGGAGAAGGTAGGAGCTATGTTGATTGGGAGCAGGATGGGGAGGGAGAGAGAGAGAGAGAGAGAGAGAGAAGGAGGGAGGGATGGTGGTGGGGAGAGGTGGAGGGGATAGAAAGAGGCTGGGGAGATGAGTGTGGGGAGGGAGGGAGAAGGGGAAGGCAGGGAATGGTGGTGATGGGTAGGTGAGAGGGGGTGGGGAGGGGGAGGAGATGACTGGTGGAGAGAAGCAGAGGAGAATGAGAGAGTTGGAGAGGTTAGGAGAGGAGAGTGTGGGGAGATGAAAAGGAAAGGGAAGGATGGAGATAGATGATGATGATAGAGAGATGGTGGTGATGGGGAGGGGTAGGAGAGGTGGAGGGTCGTGGGGAGGGGTAGGTTGTTGGGGGAGAGGATGGAGAAAAAGGGGAGTGGTGGGGGGATGGGGGAGGGTTGGGGAAGGGACTAGAGGGAGAAGAGGGTGGAGGGGAGAGGAGAAAGGGGGAGGGGAGGGTTTTAGGTTGAAGAGATAGGGATGAAGTGGAAGGAGAGAGAGAGAGAGAGAGAGAGAGAGAGAGAGGGGGAAGAGTCTTAGTGGAAGGAAAAAAGGGAAAAAACGAAGATTGAAGATAGGGTGAAGAGAGAGTGTAGGGTGGGCAAGGGTGAGAGAGTGATAAGGGTGGAAAAGGGAGAGAAATAGACATAAGGAAAAAGGGAGGAAGATAGGGTGAAGGGAGAGTGTGTAGGGTGAGTAAGGATGAGTGTAGTAAGGCTAGTAAAGGGAGGGAGAGAGAGAGAGATGAAAAGGGAGGAAGATAGGGTGAAGGGAGAGTGTGTAGGGTGAGCAAGAGTGAATAAGAGTATGGGTAGTAAAGGGAGAGATAGATAAAGATAAGGAAAAAGGGAGGAAGATAGGGTGAAGGAAGAGTATGTAGGGTGAGTAAGTGTGAAAGGAGAATGTGTAGGGAGAGTAAGGGTGAAGGGAGAGTGTGTAGGGTGAGTAAGGGTGAGTTTGTAGCAAGGGATCGATTCCAGATTGAGGTGGCAGGTGTTGGCCTGCCCCTTCCTTCCTTCCTTCCTTCCTTCCTTTTCTTCTTCCTTCTCTCCTTCCTCCCTTCTTTCCTTCCATCCTTCCTTCCTTCCTTCTCTCCTTCCTCCCTTCTTTCCCTCCATCCTTTCTCCCTACCTCCCTTCCTTCCTTCCTTCCATCCATCCATCCTTCCTCCCTTCCTTCTCCTTCCTTCCTTCCTTCCTTTTCTTCATTCATTCATTCATTTCTTTCACCTCTTCTAAACTTAATCTCTTTTCCCACTTTTACTCTCCCGTTTTCCACACACACACACACACACACACACACACACACACACACACACACACACACACACACACACACACACACACACACACACACACACACACTATTTTCCTCTCTTTCTCTTCGCAGTGTCTCTTTACATACACTCTCTCTTCTCTCCTTCCCTCTCTCCATCGACTCCTCTCTCCCCTACCTATGCTCCTCACACACACTCTTCTCTCTTTCCAATCTCTTTTCTTCCTTTCCTGTCTGTATCTTCGTCTTCTCCAATACCTTTTCTCTCCCTCTTGCTTTTTCCTCCATCCTACTTCTTTCATTCCTCTCTCACGCTTCTAAAACTATTTTTTTTTTGACGAGACAAGGTTTTGAATTTTTAATCTGTCTTCATTAATTTTTTTGAGATAGAGACTCATAATGTGGACGCTTTTTTCATTTTTTTTTGTATTAGTCTTATCGTTATTGTAATTATTTTTTTTTATGGCATGTGTTAGTCTGCATATCTAAATAGTACTTTCATAATGGTTAGTAATGTGTGTGTGTGCGTGTGCGTTTTTTGTTTATTCATGGTGTGTGTATGTGTGTGTGTGTGTGTGTGTGTGTGTGTGTGTGTGTGTGTGTGTGTTGTGTGTGTGTGTGTGCGTTTTTTGTTTATTCATGGTGTGTATATGTGTGTGTGTGTGTGTGTGTGTGTGTGTGTGTGTGTGTGTGTGTGTGTGTGTTGTGTGTGTGTGTGCGTTTTTTGTTTATTCATGGTGTGTGTGTGTGTGTGTGTGTGTGTGTGTGTGTGTGTGTGTGTGTGTGTGTGTGTGCGTTTGTTGTTTATTCATGGTGTGTGTGTGTGTGCGTTTGTTGTTTATTCATGGTGTGTGTGTGTGTGCGTTTGTTGTTTATTCATGGTGTGTGTGTGTGTGTGTGTGTGTGTGTGTGTGTGTGTGTGTGTGTGTGTGTGTGTGTGTCCCTCCCTTAAGCTGTCCATTAGGAACCCTTGAAGATGGTTGAAAGGGGGAAGGAGGGGAGAGGGGAGGAGATCACAGCTGGAGAGAGAGAGAGAGAGAGAGAGAGAGAGAGAGTCATGTGTGGTCAGTGGCTGTTTCTCCTCAGGTAATGGTCACTAAGGGGTGGCATGCAGGAGGGGAGGGAGAGGAGGGGGGAGGAAAGGAGGGGAGAGGAAGAAGGGAGGAAGGATAGTGGATAGGAAAAGCGAGGGAGAGGGAGAAGGGGAAAGGGAGGGACGGAGGAAGGGGAAGAAATGGAGGGAAATGGGGGGGAAGGGTAAGGAGGAGGGGGATAGGGGAAGAAAGGGAGGGGTGTGGGTGAAGAAAGGGAGGAGAAGGGGGAAAGGGAAGGGTGTAGGGAGGAAAAGGAGGGGAGGGGAAGAGTGTGAAGGGAGGGGAGGGAGAGAAAGAAAGTGAGGGGAGGGGAAAAAAAGGGAGGAGAGCAAAGAAGTAAAATGAGGGATAGTGAAAGTAGATGGGGGATATGGAAGACGAAATTGGGAGGAAGGACACACTCTCTCTCTCTCTCTCTCTCTCCCTTTCCTCCTATCTTCCTTTCATTTCCCCCTTCCAATCCTCCCTTCTCTTCCTCCCTTTTGATGTCTTCGTTTCCCTCCATATTCAATTTCCTTTGCCCTTCCCATCTTCTATCTCCTTCTCATTTCCCTCCTCCCTCTCCTCCTCCCTTCCCTCAGCATTTCCACTTCCTCTCGTTCCTTTCAGTTTCATTCCCCCCCCCCTCTTTCTCTCTCTCTCTCTCTCTCTCTCTCTCTCTCTCCCTTCCACTCTCCCTCCCATTCTCTCTCTCCATCTCTCTCCCTCGCTTCAATTCCTCCAACTGCATCCTCACTTCGGTCCGAAAATACGAGGCAGATCCTACTGTAATTATCTTCTTTAGTGGGGGAGGGAGGGAGGGAGGAGGGAGAGAAGATTGAGGGAGAGAAGATTGAGGGAGAGAAAGTAGTAAAAAAAAAGAAAAAGAAAAAAGACAAGTTAGAAGCAAGACATCCACTGGTCCTTTTGATCTCTCTCTCTCTCTCTCTCTCTCTCTCTCTCTCTCCCCCCTTACCCACCACTTCCTCCAGTCGAAACCGGTAGGAAAAGATAAGAAAGACTAACAAGGAGAATACAAACGAAATATTTGTAAAACATCAAGAAAATACTGAAGGAAAATGATATCGTTCGCCATAGTTACCTGTAAAGAAAAATGACGCTGAAGAAGAGTTGTGGATTACTCAGGTGTGTGTGTGTGTGTGTGTGTGTGTGTGTGTGTGTGTGTGTGTGTGTGTGTGTGTGTGTGTTAAAAATTTATCCATGCGAAATTTAAAATATTTTTACCTTATCACAGTCTATCAAACTCTAAGGCAACTTATTTTTCATGTACATAAATTCATGGGAAAAGAAATGATTTGCAACACTTACCTGAAAACGTTTGCTACACTTAACTGGAAACGTTTGCAACACTTACCTGGAAACTTTTGCTACACTTGAGTGGAAACGTTTGCTACACTTGACTGGAAACATTTGCTACACGTAACTGGAAACGTTTGTCACACTTAACTGGAAACGTTTGCAACACTTACCTGGAAACGTTTGCTACACTTGAGTGGAAATGTTTGCTACACTTGACTGGAAACATTTGCTACGCTTGACTGGAAACGTTTGCTAAACTTAACAAGAAACGTTTGCTACACTTCACTGGAAACGTTTGTTACACAACTGGAAACGTTTGCCAGTATTTTTACAACTAATTTAGGCGTGGAATAATTTAGGCTCGGGATAATTCGACCCTTTTTCCTGTGACGTATTAATCAGTTTACAGAATTATTTTGTCCTGTGGGTCCTTCGTGTATAGAATCAGATCCTCTTATACTCTCCTCGGGTACTGTTAAAGAGATTCAATTCTAAACGTTCCTAGTATGGCATCTTCTCCAGTCTGGCTTTCATTTTTAACATCCCTTCCTGAAGCGTCTTAATCCAGCTGTATTTTTGACATCCAGTGGTGTATTGCCTTCATTTCCTCCATATATCATCGCAAATATTTACCAGAACTGAACACTGCACTCCAGATTGGGTCTAACCAGGGAATATGATAAGGATGATGTGTCCTGATTGAGATGCTGTGTTTATATGTCCAGTTGATTATTTATGATGCCATCTAAATCTTATCATCAATTTCCATCCTCAACTTTCATATAATTCACAGTGTACCTCTTTATTCGCTTATTTATGTATTTATTTATTTTTACCGCCAATATTAAGGACTTGCCACTAATTATACATATCCATTTTCAGTGCCTCGTCTCATGGGAAAAAAATATATTATCAAAATCCCTTTAAATCGTCTGTGTTTCTAAAGATTTATTGAAAGAAATGGAGGGACGAGGATGGGAGAAAGAGGGGGTATAAAAGGTTAAATTAAGGAAGAGGAGGAAGAAGAAGAAGAAGAAGAAGAAGAAGAGGAGGAGGAGGAGGATAAACAAGTAGAGAGAGAGAGAGAGAGAGAGAGAGAGAGACAGACAGACAGACAGACAGACAGACAACAGACAGACAGACAGACAGGCAGATAGAAAAAATAGGATAGATGGTGAGGGAGGAAGAAATGGAATGAGACAGACAGACAGACAGCGAGGTTGGAGAAAATTCGATAAAAGAAGGAAGAGGAGAGAGCATTAACAAAAAAAAAAAAAAAAGAAGCAAGAAAATATATGGCAGGAGGAAAGGAGAGGAGGGGAAATGGAAGGAGCAAAATATAGATGATAATAAAAAGGGGAAGAGACATTAAGAAAGGAGGAAGGAAGGGGAAGAAGTGAGTAAGAAAACACGAGAAGGAGGAAGGAGAGGGCAGAAGAGAAATACAAAGGAAAAAAAAAAAGGTTGGAGAGAGAGAGAGAGAGAGAGAAGAGAGAGAGAGAGAGAGAGAGACAGAGAGAGAGAGAAAGAGAGAGAGAGAGAGAGAGAGAGATGCAGAAGAAAATATAGGATAGAGGACAAGGAAAGTAATGGAATGAGAGAGAGAGAGAGAGAGAGAGAGAGAGCACTGAGACGAGAGAAGGGGAAGTTGGGAAGACATATGGGGAGAGGGTGGGAGAAAGATGTGAGAGGGGGAGAGGAAAGGGAGAGTTGTGAGAGAGGAGGGAGAATGGAGGGAGGGAGAGGCCGAGGAGTTGAGGGAGGGAGGGAGAGGAGAGAAGGAAAGATGGAGGGAGGAAGGGAGAGGAGAGAAGGAGAGGTGGATGAAGGAGGGAAGGAGTGGAAAGACTGAGAAGAGGAGAAAGAGTGAAGGACGAGAGAGGTTTAACGGAAAAGGAGAGAGAGAGAGAGAGAGAGCAGCGATTCCTTTCTGGCAAATCAGGTTAGTGCAGAAAGTGCCACAACCAATTGAAGTGAGAGAGGGAGAGAGAGAGATGGAGGGAAGGAGGAAAGAGGAGAGGAGGCAGAGGCATGGAGGAAATTGAAGATAGGAGTGGATGGAATGAATCATGAGAAAAGGAAGGAGTTGGAGGGAAGAGGAGAGGAGGCAGAGGAAAGGAGGAAATTGAAGATAGGAGTGGAAGGAATGAGTCATGAGAAGAGAAAGGGAGGTGGAAGGAGAGGAAAGAGGAGGTTGAGGGAAGATGGAGGGGGAAGAGGAGGAGGAGGAACAGGAGCATGAAGAAGAAGAAGAAGAAGGAGAGGAGGAGGAGGAAGAGAAGAAAAAGAAAACATTGTAAAGAAAAAAGAAAAAGAACAACAACAAGAAAAGGAAAAAAAAAGACAGGAAAAATAGACAGCACAGAAGCAGAACAGAAAAAGCACAGTTAAAGAAGAGAACAACTCCCTCTGGTCATTACAGTTATTACATTAAGTTGTACAGCGTCGCGTTACCCAGTGTACATCGTGGTACAAGAAGGGGGGGGCTGGGTAGGTTGGGGGTGTAGGTTGGGTGTAGGATTGTAGGTGGGAGTGAGGATGGGGGTAGATAGGGCGTGGGTAGAGGGTATATGGGGGTGGATAGGGAGTGGATAGGGGGCGGGTAGAGGGTAGATGGGGGATGGGTAGGGGTAGATGGGGGTGCGTAGGGAGTAGATGGGGGGTGAGTAGGGGTAGATGGGGGTGCGTAGGGGGTAGATGGGGGTGGATAGGGGGTAGATGGGGATGGATAGGGGGTAGATGGGGGTAGGTAGGGGGTAGATGGGGGTGGATAGGGAGTAGATAGGAGGAGAGTAGGGGATAGATGGGGTGGATAGGGGGTAGATTGGGGGTGGATAGGGGGTAGATGGGGGTGGATAAGGGGTAGATAGGGGTGGATGTGGTAGATGGGGAGTGGGTAGGCGGTGGATAGGGGTAGATGGGGAGTGGGTAGGGGGTAGATGGGGGTGGATAGGGGTAGATGGGGGGTGCGTAGGGGCTAGATAGAGGGTGGGTAGGGGTAGATGGGGGTGCGTAGCGGTTAGATGGGGGTGGATAGGGGGTAGACAGGGGGGTAGATGGGGGGGTAGGAGTGTAGGTGGTAGATAGCAGTGTGGAAATGCTGGAGCGAGATCTGTGGAGGGGCGTAGATTGAAGAGAATGGCTGAGAAGAGGGTCGTGTGGAGGGAGGGAAAGGTGTAGAGGGGTGTAGGAGGTGTAGAGGGGTGTAGGGAGGTGTAGAGGGATATAGGGAGGTGTAGAGGGGTGTAGAGGGATATAGGGAGGTGTAGAGGGGTGTAGGAGAGGTGTAGAGGCGTATAGGAGGTGTATAAGGGTGTAGGAGGTGGGGAGGGGTGTAGGGAGGTGTAGAGGGGTGTAGGAGGTGTAGAGGGGTGTAGAAGGTGTAGAGGCGTGTAGGGAAGGTGTAGAGGGTTGTAGGGGAGGTGTAGAGGGATGTAGGGAGGTGTAGAGGGGTGTAGGGAGGTGTAGAGGGGTGTAGCAGGTGTAGAGGGGTGTAAGGAGGTGTAGAGGGGTGTAGGAGGTGTAGAGGGGTGTAGGAGGTGAACAAGGTTGTAAGGGAGGCGTAGAGGGGCGTAGGAGGTGCAGAGGGGTGTTGGGACGTGTAGATGGGTGTAGGGAGATGTAGAGAGGTGTAGGGAAGGTGTAAGTGGGTGTAGGAAACTGCACTGAAACGTGGAAGGGTGTAGGAGGGAATGGAGGGGTGATAAAAACTTTAGAAGGGTGTAGAGCGGTGCGGGGAGGTGTAGAGGTATGATGAAGGGATGTAGGAGGGTGTAGGGTGGGGTGATGAGGTGTAGGAAGGTGTGGAGGGAAGGATGTTGAAGAGTATGTAAGTGTAAAAGATAGGAGAATATCATGGAGGGTACGTGGAAGGTGTAGAAGGGTGTTTGGAAAGGTGTAGAAGGTTGTAAAGGGGTGTAATAAAGTGTACTGAGTTGTAGGAAGGTATAGATGATTACAGGAAGGTGTGCGGGAGGCATAGAAAGGCGAAGAGAGGATTACAGTGTTGTGGAAGTGGGTGTACAAGGGTGTAGGATGGTGTAGGGGGTGTAGGAAGGTGTAGTGCAGTGTAGGGAGGTGTAAGAATACGTAGATTTTTTTTTTAATGCAAGGAAGAAGGAACCAAAGGCCATGAGCCCGCAGTAACAGTTCCCTCCAAGAGAAAAACAAAATACAATAGAGAGCCAAATTCAAGATCCGATCATTTTGAGATGCCTGGACACACTGCGATTGAAAGACTGGAGATCATAGGCAGCAGGAAATACAGACAGAGGGAGACAGTTCCAGAGTTGACCTGTTGCATAAATGAAAGACTGGGAGTAACGGTTAACTCTTGCATTAGAGAGTTGGACAGAAAAGGGATGAGAGTTTGCTGCCAGACGGGTGCTACGCGCCCGTCGTAGAGGTGGAGGAATGCAAGCAGACAGTTCAGAGGAGCAGTGACCATTAAAGTAGCGATAGAAAAGAAATAAAGATGCAACAGTGCGGTGAAGAGACAGAGGTTGAAGGGAGTCAGTAAGAGGAGAGTTAATGAGACGAAAAGCCTTTGACTCCACCCTATTGAGAAGAGCTGTATGTTGGGAGCCTCCCCACACATGAGAGTTGTACTCCACACAGGGGCGGATAAAACCCCTGTATAGAGTCAACAATTTTGCAGGGGTAAAGAAAGAGCGGAGTCGGCTTAGCACACCCAATCTCTTGGAAGCTGATTTTACAAGAGATGTAATATGATTTTTCCAAGATAAGTCCCGAGTAAATGAAACCCCAAGCATGTTCAAGGATGATGCAGGATTAAGCTGAATATTATTAAACATTAGTGGGTATACTGTACCTGTGGAAGATTTTGTCGGGTTGATAGGTGTAAGAACTGAGTCTTAGATGCATTAAAAACAACCATATTATTTTTACCCCAGTCAGAGATACGAGCCAAGTCAGACATTAGGTGTGCCATAGCCTCATACCTTGTTTGTTGAAGTAACTGTTGAGATGATATGCAAGGGAGGCGAAGATAAGGGAATAACGGTGTGAAAATGAGTGTACGATCGTGTGTGTGTTTTTTTTTTTGTAAAGGTGTGTCAAAAGTTGTACTGCAGTGAAGAGGTGTACTGAGGTGTAGGGAAAGACGGACTGATTCCACAGAATAAACAGGAAGTGAAACTGAGCTTGGAAGTGTATAGACAGACGAGGAAGTGTGAGTAAGGAAGGATCAAGGAAGAAGCATACAGGGAGTGATGGTGGGAATGGGGGTGTATTGACAGGTGTATTGAGGGGGGACTAAAGTGTAGTGTACAAGGAACAGGTGGGAAGTATCGGGTTCCGTAGATAGGTATTGTGTAGAGGGGGTATAATGGAGAGGGTGTGGGTGTAGAGGGATGTAATGGTGAGGGTGTAGAGGGGTGTAATGGAGAGGGTGTGGATGTAGAGGGGTGTAATGGTGAGGGTGTAGAGGGGTGTAATGGAGAGGGTGTGGATGTAGAGGGGTGTAATAGGGGTGCGGGTGTAGAAGGGTGTAATGGGGGTGTGGGTGTAGAGGGGTATAATGGGAGTGTGGGTGTAGAGGGGTGTAATGGGGTGTGGGTGTGGAGGGGTGTAATGGGCGTGTGGGTGTAGAGGGGTGCAATGGGGGTGTGGGTGTAGAGGGGTGTAATGGGGGTGTCGGTGTAGAGGGATGTAATGGAGAGTGTGTGGGTGTAGAGGGGTGCAATGGGAGTGTGGGTGTAGAGGGCTGTAATGGGGGTGTCGGTGTAAAAAGGTGTAATGGGAGTGTGGGGTAGAGGGGTGAAACGGAAAGGGTGTGGGTGTAGAGGGGTGTAATGGGGGTGTGGGTGTATAGGGGTGCAATGGAGAGTGTGTGGGTGTAGAGGGGTGTAATGGGGGTGTGGGTGTATAGGGGTGCAATGGAGAGTGTGTGGGTGTAGAGGGGTGTAATGGGAGTGTGAGTGTAGAGGGGGTGTAATGGAGAGGGTGTGGGTGTAGAGGGGTGTAATGGGGGTGAGGGTGTAGAGGGGTGAAACGGAAAGGGTGTGGGTGTAGAGGGGTGTAATGGGGGTGAGGGTGTAGAGAGGTGAAACGGAAAGGGTGTGGGTGTAGAGGAGTGTAATGGGGGTGAGGGTGTAGAGGGGTGAAACGGAAAGGGTGTGGGTGTAGAGGGGTGTAATGGGGGTGAGGGTGTAGAGGGGTGAAACGGAAAGGGTGTGGGTGTAGAGGGGTGTAATGGGGGTGAGGGTGTAGAGGGGTGAAACGGAAAGGGTGTGGGTGTAGAGGGGTGTAATGGAGAGTGTAAGGTGTAGAGGGGTGTAATGGTGAGTGTGTGGGTGTAGAGGGGTGTAATGGAGAGTGTAAGGTGTAGAGGGGTGTAATGGTGAGTGTGTGGGTGTAGAGAGGGTGTAATGGAGAGGGTGTGGGTGTAGAGGGGTGTAATCGGGGTGTGGGTGTAGAGGGGTGTAATGGGGGTGTCGGTGTAGAGGGGTGTAATGGAGAGTGTGTGGGTGTAGAGGGGTGTATTGGTGAGTGTGTGGGTGTAGAGGGGTGTAATAGAGAGTATGTGGGTGTAGAGGGGTGTAGTGGAGAGGGTGTGGGTGTAGAGGGGTGTAATGGAGAGGGTGTGGGGTGTAGAGGGGTGTAATGGAGAGGGTGTGGGTGTAGGGGGGTGTAGTGGAGAGTGTGTGGGTGTAGAGGGGTGTAATGGAGAGTTTGAGGGTGGAGAAGGAAAGGAAAGAATGAAGGTCCAACATGGAGAGGAGAAAATAAGGGGAGAGAGAGAGAGAAGGAAGTGAGGAGGAAGGGAGACACAGAATTCAAGGAAGAAGGAAGGGAGAGAGGAAACTTGATTGTTAGAAGAATTGGGGAAGAGAGTGAGGGAGAGTAAGAGGAAGAAGGAGAAGAGGAAGAAAGGCGATTAAGGAATGAGGAAGGAGGGAGGAAGAGAGAAGTTTAGGAGAGGGAAAATGTGGTAGGTCTCCATATTATAATTGCAAATCATAATAGATAGATAGATAAATAGATAGATAGAGAGACAGATAGAAGCAGGAAGTCAAATGATGAGAAGGTGTTGTGTCTGCGAGAATCGAGCAGTGCTAAGCATGCTTACACACTCTTAACACAGGAAAGCTGACGACAGCGGCCAGTAAGGAGATGATGCAGTTAGCTGTCAGCAGTCCTCTCGTGAACAAAGATCCACAAGGAACACACGTGACACACCCCTGCTACACCAGATTTTAGGAAAGAGAGGGTAGAAGGAGACAAGCGACCCTAGAGAGAGGTCCAGACGGAGATTAGCCTTAGAACAGAAAGAGAGAGAGATAGCGAGACAGGGAGGTAGCAACCCGGGACTTATACTCTTCCCATAGAGAGACCTGTTTAATATTTCCAAGACAAATAAAAATAGTCCCATACTATTCTTTACCTCTCCCGTCACTACATGACATCTGGTGGGGAAACTGCTACAAGATATAAATCCTATACATAGTAAGAGTATATGCGCACCTAGACCCCAAGCATATAGTACGACAAGGATGCCTCATAGCTCCAACGGCCACGACTACAATCGTCAAGGACGTCATGAGTACTGAAATAAGTCTAGATTACTTGTATGACTTACCTACTTATGTAGAAAGACTTGCGACGCCGATGCGAACTCTGGACTTCAAGATAGGGAATTATGTTTCACAAGCACATAACACCAAGGAAGTGGATGAAATGGTGAAGTTAGCGAAATGGAAACTAGAACAGGCGAAGTCAACTATGCTCGTCATGATCCAAGATCTCCCATCTTATGGAACGGAGGTACTGAGCGACAGGAACAATATCACACGTACTCGCCAAAAGCGCGGTTTGTTCGATCTGGGCGGCGCAGTTCTTGGGAACATCTTTGGATTGGCTACAGAGGATGACCTTAAAGAAATAAACAACAAATTTAATAAGATAGCTCAGGTACTAACATACCAGGATAAATTCATCACAGGACAGAACTCGGCAATGAAGACAATTGTGAAAAATCTGAAACAAGCAGAAAACGTAGCTCTCGAGAGTATAGATAAAATAAATGACTTAGAGGGCAACGTTACTCTTTTCCAGCACTTCTCCATCATCACAGAACATATTGACACGATTCTACTACAATTAGAGAACACTAGAGATCATTTCAGGGCACTTATGCAAGGAATTTCGAATGCTGGTGATGGCAAGATCACAAATGACTTACTCCCAGTTCATGAGCTACGTCAGATAGTTAGTCAAGGCATACATAAACATAAATTGAAGCCATTGTTCCGCAGTAGGGAATTTATGCAATATTACCCGTACTTAGAAGCAACACTAACACCAACATCAGTGATAGTTCATGTACCATTCATCACGGAAGACCTGTTCACAGTATACCAAATACACCCCTTCCCCTATAGAAACAACAACACTTTGGTCATCATCAACATCAACACAGACACCGAACTCATCATGGTCTCCAAGAGACGAGACACTGTCACTTTCGCAAGTGAGTCAACGATTGAGCGAAAGTGCCGCACATCCTTACATGCTGTTCATCTTTGTCCTGCGTACATTTTCACGTTTCAGCCTACTGATATGGTCCCTTGTGAAATGGCTATCATCAGCAATAACAATATTCATCATCATTGCAACTTCACTTTTGCTCCAGATAAACTTGTACACCATCAACGCATTGGACACTCGCAGTTTTTTTATTTCCCTCATAACACATCAGTTTACATAGTCTGTCCAGATATACCACCATCTCATACATCAGCCTCAGGATTATACATAGCACCAGACTACTGTGTGGTATTTACACCATCCATGTCTACTTTTTCCACCATCAGTCACTACGCCATTATCAACCATACACACAAACATTTCCACCCACTGCCTAATATGAACTTAAACATGAGCACAAGTATTAAGCTGACTTCACCTAAGTTTGAAACTATGCAGCTGATCAATGAAACAATGAAGCCCTGGGAAGATTTGAGTTTGAGTATGTTCAACCCATATTATGTGTATAGCCAAGCACCTTCTGTCTTTATAATCATCTGCATTGTAGTTGCAGTATTGCTGTTGGCAATGCACAGAATGCATGCAAGAATTGCTAATTTGGAGTCATTGTTTAGTGGGGGGAGAGTTAACATCACGGTTAACCACCCTGAATGAAGTGTATATATTTTTTATATAGTATTAATTACTGTATATATATATAAAAAAATAAATAAATAATAATAATAATAATACAAAGAAGAATGACCCATATATGACAGACCAGTACCATTATCTTTGAATGAAATATTAATAACTCTTACAATAATCTTAATTTTAAACTATTTTTATTCTTGCATGTATGCATTTCACTATAATATCCCAAGTACATACTGTATTACAGTTAAATAATTTACTTTAATGCATTTATTCAAATATGTATAGAACTTATTTTAAATGTAATATTACTGAATAATCACTATTTACTATGAATAATATATGTATACAATATTCATACAATTATATTACTTTACAATATTATGTATTTCACTTAATTAGCTTATAAGTTCATTATAATGTATATATAATATGTATTAATATGCTATGACTATTAAATGTCGATGGTACGCCATTTTTGCGCGGCCGAGCAATGTGGTAGGTCTCCATATTATAATTGCAAATCATAATAGATAGATAGATAAATAGATAGATAGAGAGACAGATAGAAGCAGGAAGTCAAATGATGAGAAGGTGTTGTGTCTGCGAGAATCGAGCAGTGCTAAGCATGCTTACACACTCTTAACACTGAGGAAAGCTGACGACAGCGGCCAGTAAGGAGATGATGCAGTTAGCTGTCAGCAGTCCTCTCGTGAACAAAGATCCACGAGGAACACACGTGACACACCCCTGCTACACCAGATTTTAGGAAAGAGAGGGTAGAAGGAGACAAGCGACCCTAGAGAGAGGTCGAGACGGAGATTAGCCTTAGAACAGAAAGAGAGAGAGATAGCGAGACAGGGAGGTAGCTACCCGGGACTTATACTCTTCCCATAGAGAGACCTGTTTAATATTTCCAAGACAAATAAAAATAGTCCCATACTATTCTTTACCTCTCCCGTCACTACATGACATCTGGTGGGGAAACTACTACAAGATATAAAAGCCGCTCGACCACAAGTCTAAAATATACTTCTCTACAAGTAACTACAAAGTTTTTATGACAAAAATAGATGGAGAGAAAAGAGGTGCAGTTGAGGATGGGAGGTTGAGATGTGAAGAAGTGAAGAGAGAGAGAGAAAGAGAGAGAGAGAGAGAGACATGACAGAAAGCCAGTACAAGGAAACCAACTAAAAAAAAAAAAAAAGTGAAAAACAGAAGCCAGGAAAGAAAAAATAATGCGGACAAAATTAGACCATACCTGAAATAAATAAATAAAATAAATAATAAAAATACAACTCTCAAAAATATCCATTCCCCATTCTCCGGTTTTCAATATCCAGGAAATTACAGGTAGAGTAACTTTCAATCTGGTTTTATTTGGCGTCCGCGTTAATGAGAGAGAGAGAGAGAGAGGAGGTCTGAATAATTATGACATAAATGCGTTAAAATAAATGCAATAAAGGATAGACTTGCAATAAAGGAATTGGACTTACTGATGGCCAATTGTAGATGAATTAGGACGACGTGTAATTGAAATAATGAAAATAATACTCTCTCTCTCTCTCTCTCTCTCTCTCTCTCTCTCTCTCTCTCTCTCTCTCTCACGTAACATCTAAAACAAATCGATTTAATCCGCCAGACGAATATTTCCATTTATTTTCGTCAGTTTTCGCAATGCCCTTCTTTTACCAAGTTATTTTAATTTTCTCTTCTTCATGGTGGTTCTTCTCACTGTTTCCTGCCGGCATTTTTTGGGAGAGTTTAGCCGGCGGGAGGGGGTTATTCTTTCCTGCATGCCTATCCTTGTCTTTAACTTACAGGATAGCGTTGTTATCATTGTCTTTAACTAATTGAATTGTTTTGGTAATTATCACCTTCTTTATGACAGACAGCCTCGAAAGGACCAATTGATATGTTACTGTTTGCTTTCCTTTGTAATCCTTCTTCCTCTACATCTCTTTTTTTTCTTCTTCCACTCTTCCTTCCTCTCTACCTTTCTTCTTCCACTCTTTCTTCCTCTCTACCTTTTTTCTTCCACTCTTTCTTCCTCTCTACCTCCTCTTCTTCTTCCACTCTTTCTTCCTCTCTACCTGTCTTCTTCCACTCTTTCCTTCTCACCATCTCCTCTTCCTCCATACCTTTTCTTCCTCTCCACTTCTTCCTTTCGACTTCTTCTTTTCTCCCTCTTTCTCTCCACTTCTCCCCATCCATCCCTTCCTCCCCTCTCCCCACTTCCTCTTCACCCTCCAATTACTCCTTTATTTTTCCTGTTCTCATCATCATTTATTTTTATCGCCCCACATCCTGCTGACTTTTTATCTTGCCTTCCTTTATTAACTCCTATTTTTATTATCTTTTATTCTCCCATCCTTTCTTTATCACGTTCCTGTCCCACCTCCTTTCATTCTCAGTTCCTCACTTTCCATCTCATCCGTCATTCTTCACCATTTCTTTCATTCTCGTCTTCTATTGCACCTTCCCTCATTCCACACCTATCACCATTTATCACACTTCCTTCATGCTTCATCCTTTCATTCTTTCCTCCCTTTTTCACCATCCATCTCACCTGTCATTCTTCATCAGTCTTTTCATTCCCTCTTTCTCCCCTCGCATCATCCTTCATTCCACATCTATCTACATTCATCCCACTTCCTTCATTCTTCATTCTCTCATTCTTTCCTCTCCTCTCCTCTCTCTCGGCCAAGTTACACGAAAGGAGTATAGTGCTTGGTGGTTGGGAGGGCTCTAGTGGGTTGATGTGTGTGTTGGTTTTCCCTGCTGTGTGTGTGTATGTGTGTGTGTGTGTGTGTGTGTGTGTGTGAGAGAGAGAGAGAGAGAGAGAGAGAGAGAGAGAGAGAGGTGGGGGAAGAAGAGAGGGATGTGTTTTAAAGCGCACGTGAAAAGAATTAAGGCAGTAATGAGAGAGAGAGAGAGGGGGGAGGGGAGCAGAAAAAATACCATAACAAATAACCAACAATTGAGAGAGAGAGAGAGAAAAGATGGTGAATTTTAAACTTAGGCAAAGTGTTGGGTGATGAAGATGATGATGATGATGATGGGGAGGCAGGAGGGAGGGGGATAATGAGGGGATTAGCGAGATGAGGTGAAGGGGAGGAAGAAGGCAGGCACGCAGGGGGAGGGAGGGGAGGGGAGGGGAGGGGAGGGGGAAGGAAGAGGGGAGCAGAAAAGAAAAGTTGGAGGGGAGAATTTACGTGTATGAGAAGAGAAATAGATGAGAGGAAGACACGTAGAAGTGAATAGAGGGGAGGTGATAAAGAGGGAAGAAGGGAGGGGAAATGAGAATGAGAAGTGATGTAAATGAGGAGAAACAGAAGGAAGGAAGAGTAAAGGAGATGAAACTAGGATGTGATAAAGATGCGGGGTAAATTAGACGAGACGAATTGAAGGAGGGAGGGAAGAGGAAAGAGAGAAATGAAGGAGGGACGAAGGGAAAGGAGAGGGAGGGAAGAGTAAGAGAGTGGTTTGGAAAGGAAGGAGAGGAGAAGAATGGAAGAAAAAAGGAAGAAGGGAAGGAGACCGGAAAGGGAGGGAGAGAGGGAGGAAGAGGGTACAAAAGGATGTGAGAAGTTAGAGGAGAAAGGAGGACTGAAATAGAAGGAGAAGAGAGGGAACTGAGAAAAACAGGAAGAAGAAGGGAGGAAGGAAGATGATGGGAAGAAGAGAGATAGAGAGAGAGAGAGAGAGAGAGAGAGAGAGAATGGGCAAGAGGGGGAGAGGAGGACGAAGGATAGATGATGATGATGGTGGGAAAAACCTGAATGAAGAAAGATGGGATGACAGTGATGGGGATGGAAAAGATGGTGATGGAGAAGAAGGTTATGATGATGGAGAAGAGATTAACGATGATGGAGAAGAGATTAACGATGATGGAGAAGAGAAAAATGGGAGTCAATGAGGAGGAGGGTAATAGGCAGTATGTATAATACGATAATGATGGAGACGAGGTAGATGATGAAGTTGAGGGTGAAGATGATGATGATAGGTAGAGATAGATAGATAGAACGGTAGATAGATAAATAGACAGACAGATAGGCGGACGGATAGATAGAAAGGTAAACAGGTAGATAAATTAATAGGTAGAACACACCTGTGCACACCTGTGAAGAGAAGTCATTAAGGTATATCATGCACCGTTACCTGAGCAGCAGAATTTAATACAGGTGAATTTCAGTCTAATTTATTTCATATCAGAGTCGTATATTTACGTGTAGTATACCTGAAGTGCATGAAAGTATATTTGTATTATATTTTTATGCATTGAGATATAACAGTTGGGATTTAATAAACGATATATTTTGGCCGAATATAATGTATTTCAATGTATAGTTATCATGGGGGAATGTGCAGTGACGTGGGTATATCAGAGAGAGAGAGAGAGAGAGAGAGAGAGAGAGAGGATAATTTCCCCCTTTTTTCCAGCTAGTAAGATACAGTTATGGAAATTTAATCGTCACAGTTCAAAAAGGATAAACAAGTTTTTATATAACAGGAAGCCTTTAAGAGAGAAAATAGAACGTATAAAATTGTGATTATATACGTTTTTCTAGAGATTTTTTTTTAAGAGCTTTGGGATTCATCTTTGAGACAGAAAAAAGGGAAATGTTGTAAAGAAGTCAAATTCCGTCCTTTGCTTGGTATTGAAAGAAGTGGAGATAATTCTGAGGTTAGTTGATTGAAGTATTCGTAGGTATGTTTATAGTGTGTTTGCGTCCTTGTACCGTGTGTTTATATTTATATAGTGTGTTTACATGTACATTTATTTATTTGAAGGACTTGTAAATCATCAGGGTGCTATTTCGGACACTAATATCGACCCACTTCCTTTCGATAAATTATGAGAAATCAACAGATATTTCAGAATTTCAGAATCGTTCGACTAAATAGTGGAACGATATTTTTGACCGCGACTGTACATTTGTGGTTGTATTTCGCCGAGATAAATTTACATTATCACAGACTCCCTTCTCTCCTTCCTTTCTTCCTTCCTCACTTGTTTCTTTCTTTTTTTCTTGCCTTCCTTCCTTCCTCACAGATCCCCTTCAGTCCTTCCTTCTGTCTTTCTGGTATCCTTCTTTCCTTCCTTCATCGCAGACCCCTTCAATCCTTCCTTCCATCCTCACAGACCCCTTCCTTCCATCCTTCCTTCCTTCCTTTCTTCATCCTTCCCTCCCTTCCTTCCTTCCTTCCTTCCATCCTTCTTTCCTTCCTTCCTGCCTTCCTTCCTTCTTTCCTTTTCCCTCCTTCCTTCCTCCCTTCCCTCCCTCCTTCCTTCTTTCTTTCCTTTTCCTTCCTTCCATCCTTCCCTCCCTCCTTCCTTCCTTCCTCCTTTCCCTCCTTCCTTCCTTCCACACAGACCCCCTTTCCTTCTTCCTTCCTCACAGACCCTCTTCAGTCCTTCCTTCTTTCCTTCCTTCCACACAGACCCCCTTCATTCCTTCATGCCTTCCTTCCTTCCTTCCTTCTTCCTTTCTTCCTTCTAACTTTCTCCTTCCTTCCACAATGCATCCCTCACCACCTTCCGCCATAGACAGCCCATCTCACTGCATCGAATTGTTATGGCTTTTGTTGTTATTTCCTAATTGTGTGTGTGTATGTGTGTGTGTGTGTGTGTGTGTGTGTGTGTGTGTGTGTGTGTGTGTGTGTGTGGTCATGGATGAGGGAGTAGCGGCCGAGTCTATAAGCTCTCAGGCCACACACACACACACACACACACACACACACACACACACACACACACACACACACACACACACACACACACACACACACACACACACACAATAAATTCTACGGACACTCACTCCACAGTTCGTCGACGCTGTTCACTTTGCCTCTTTCTAAGCCTCTCATTGAAATCCAAGTTACAGAAAAAGACAATGCTATGGCTCTACATCCCTGCTTTAGCACTTCTTCGTGACTAGCACTCTATTCTAGTGTCAGTCTGTTGTTAAAACCCAGTGTTGAAGATAAGAGAGATGGCAATTTTAGGCCAAGTTAAAGTAAAATTCATATAGATTTCTAAAAAAAAAAAAATGATTATACTTTTTCTATTCCTTCTACACTGAGGTCTGCCTTCACTGGATGATGGTATATTCTCTCTCTCTCTCTCTCTCTCTCTCTCCATTCCGTCTTCCCCTTCCTTTCCTCCCTCTCTCTCTCTCCTTTCCCTCCTTCCCTCCCTCCCACATCTCTCATCCCTCTCTCCCTCTCCTTTCCTCCCTCTCTCCTCTCCTTCCCTCTCCTCTCCTCCCTCTCTCCTTCCTTCGCCTCCCTCCCTCCCTCGCGACTCCAGCTCTCACTTCCGATAAATCATACTTGCCGGCTCACAAATGCTCGTCAAAGATATGCCATAAATCGGTACCTCTCTCTCTCTCTCTCTCTCTCTCTCTCTCTCTCTCTCTCTCTCAATTAATATCGCACCATCGTAGTGAAAAGGTTAAGGGTTAATATCAACATAGTATAAGTATCATAGAGGAAAATATTACCTCGCTGTATAACCTGGCAGATGCTTCCTAACACCTCTTCGTTAGCGATTTATTTTTTGATATTGCTGGTTAATATCTTTCTGGATGTTATTTATGCAGAGTTTGGCGATGTTGGAAGGATTAATGTAACACAGACGAGGACAGGAAGGTGTAATAAGCAAAATAAAATCGCATGAAGACAGGAAGGTGTAAGAAAGAAAATAAATCGCATGGGAATGGTGTTAGGGAGAGAATACGGGCCAAGGAGACGTGTTGCAAATTTCTCCTGAGGCCTCGAGAATATGCATAACATTCTTGCAAGACTCTATTCCGCGGAGGACATACTCTTGCAGCATACGACCGTGCAACATATTTCAACAAGACTTTTCAACATTAACCCTGCAACCCGTGACATCCCCATTTTTTCATTGCAACATTGGCCTCGCAACATCAGCATTTCTTTCACTGCAACATTGACCCTCCAAGCAGTGACGTCACCATTTCTTCACTGCAACATTGACCATTTTTCGCTGCAGTATTGCCCCTTCAAGCAGTGACATCAGCATCTTTTCACTGCAACATTATCCCTCCAAGCACTGCCTTAGTTTTTTTTTCTTTTTTCTTTTCACTGCTTGCGATCTCCAGACGATTTTTCCCAGTTCAAGACAGGCTTCTCGAGCTGAAGGGGTGAGGTTCAGTTTGTCTTAACCCCTTCACTACGATACGTTTTCTTTCTTTTCTATAATTTCCTTTTTTTTTTTTTCCTTCCTTCCTCCTCCTCCTCCTCCTCCTCCTCCTCCTCATCATCATCATCATCATCATCATCATCATCATCATTATCATCATCATTATCATCATCATCATCATATTTCTGCCTGGATCAATTAAATCAGTTCTGTCTCCTTTTTTTTCTTTATCACAAGACGATTTATGTGTGTGTGTGTGTGTGTGTGTGTGTGTGTGTGTGTGAATAAAATGGTATGGTAGTATCAAGCATGAGGTTAAACACACGTCGTGGTACTGAAGAGGTTAATGGATAGGTAGAGTAGGGGTAATACACACACACACACACACACACACACACACACACACACACACACACACACACACACACACACACACACACACACACTTCTCCCCTCTCTCCTTTCATCTCTCTTTCCCCTTGCCTATTTCCCCTTCCTCTCTCTCTCTCTCTCTCTCTCTCTCTCTCTCTCACCTCTCCCCTCCCTTTCTCCTCTCTGTTCTTCCATTTCTTCCCCCTCTTTTCTCCCTCACCCCTTCTTTCGTCTCCCTCTCTCCCTTTCTCTTTGATCTGAACTTATCCTCCCCTAGCGCCCTTGCTTCTCCCTTCACGGCTCTGCGCTTCTATCTATCGACCTAAAGCTGTCTATCTATCAGCAGGCAGCGACATGTGTATTTGTATATGTGTGTGGAAGGGGGAGGGGGAAGGGGAAGGGAGGGGAAGAGTGGAGGGGCGTCAAAAAGGATGAGAGAGAGAGAGAGAGAGAGAGAGAGAGAGAGAGAGAGAGAGAGAATAGAGATAAGGAAATATAAGAGTGAGAATGCAAGAGGTGATGAAGGGCTAGGAGGGGAATAGGGCGACGAGGGGAAGTGATAGAGATGGAGGAGGAGGAGAGGGGAGAGATGTAGTGAGGGGAGGGGAAGAGGGGAACGATGGAGGAGGGGTTGATGCAGTTTGTGTCTAGGTGAAAGAATACCAAAAGAACATAGAATTGGATGTACATTAATTTTTCTATACACATCAGCCATTAAAATCCCGGCCTTTACGATGAAGGTACACGAAAAGCAAGGTATTACTCACAACCTTAATTAAAATGCATCTTACCTGAGTTACCTGTCCATTCTTAGAAGCATAAACACTTCCGGAAAATTACCTTCTCGTAATTAACATGCATCTTACCTGGTTTACCTGTCAATTTATAGAAGCACAAGCACTTCCGGAGATTACCCTCTCGTATGTCCTTCTATCGACACGTTTCCGACACCATCTGGGACTTGAGGTGCCATACCCTCTTCCGAGAAACCATCCACTCACCCGATAGAGGCCCTTAAGAGGCCAACGATCCCCCTCAGCACCACTCCATCGACCGAACAACGATACAACTCACGTCACTGAGGAGGGATATCGCCGCCTGAGAGAGAGAGAGAGAGAGAGCAATAAAGAGTGGAAGGGTAGAGAGCAATTTAAGAAAGAGAGACAGAACTGTGTAAAGGAAAAGCAAAGTTAGAGACAGTGAAGAAAGTGTAAAGACAGAAAGAAGAAAGTTGGAGGAAATGAAGGTATGAAGAAACAGGAATTCAAAAGAGGTAGAGTAGAAATGAAGACGGTGAAAAGAGGCATAAAAATGAATAAGCCAAATAAATGTAAGAATATATATACATTAGAATTTTAGTACCGAAATGAATAACCTCCAAATGACCTTACGCGTCCGCCATTTTCCGAATTCGTTTTTGACTTAGTGAAGTGCTTTTCGAAAAAGGAAAATGACAAATGCACGGGTACAAGATCCTGCCTCAGTCGTCCACTTTGAAGACGGTCTAATCACTTCAGCCCGATGACGTGGTTTATGCACTGTTGCTTCATTTTATTATTATTATTATTATTATTATGATTATTATTAATTATTATTATTATCTTGCTTACTTTTGTCGGAGTCCCAAATGTGTAAAGAGATCATTGACTGCGACTGTACTCTCTCAGATAAGTAAGTAATGAAATGAATAAATGGAAGTGTGTGTGTGTGTGTGTGTGTGTGTGTGTGTGTGTGTGTGTGTGTGTGTGTGAATAACTGTCAGATGATTCTTGATTGAGCGCTATGGTTATTGTCATCACACACACACACACACACACACACACACACACACACACACACACACAATCACTCTTGCAATGTCGCGTACGTGTAGGCCCCGTCGTGGAATATTTAGCGTTATTGTAATCCCGGAGCGAGCGTGGACAAGTTGCAAATTGCACTTGATCTGCGACTGACGGAAAACCCAGTCGGAGCTGCAACGCGTCCGGCCCTCAGGATTTTGCAAAAGGATGTTCAGAATTTCACAAAGGGATTTTTTTCAATTTTATTTTATTTTAATTTATTTCTGTTCATGAAAATCGGATTGCGCTTCTGATTCTCGTATACCATTCCTTTTTTTCAATTTTCTGTTTTTTTTTTCTTTTTTAGTTTTTTGCTGTATTATGTAACTCCAAAAATTTTAGTTGGTTCTCAAAATTTGTCAAAGAATTTTCTGATTTTGGGATAGACTGAATTCTCTTTATATATACTTTTTTTTCCCCACAAATATTATGCATAAGATTTACAGGAATTCATGTTTTTTTTCTTTTTATTATTTCACATTTACCCTCAGTACGAGTGTTTCAAAAATGGAGAAAAAGTGTATATAGGATTTTTTCATTTTCGAAAAGGACCTGTCAGAATTTGGCAATGGAGATTTGGACCCGTACTCTCTTCATTTAATCCCTAACACCTGTTCCTTTGCTATTTATTTTTCGATTCGAGTGGGTAATGTTTGTATGTTATTTATGCTGCGTGTGGTGATATTGAGGGTATTTAAATGACACCGAGGAGGACATTAAGGAGCAGTAAGGAAAATAAATCGCTTAGGAAGATGTGTTAAGGAGCTTCCATACTCGGCGAGGATTTAGAGATTAAAAAAATCGAGTCGCCATTTTGATTTTGAAATAGAAATTCATATATATATTTTTTTTTTATTGGAGAATCACCGTTTCAGATTTGGTAGAATTAAAAATGTGAATATCAGGGCAGAATTATTGTTATTATTATTATTAATATTATTATTATTGTTATTGTTATTGCTATTATTATTATCATCGTTATTATTACTATTATTGTAATTACTACTATTAGTTATTACTTTTATCATCATCATCATCTTCATCATCATCAATCATCACCATTATTATTATTATTATTATTATTATTATTGTTATTATTATTATTATTATTATTATTATTATTATTATTATTACTAATTATTATTATTGTTGCTGTTAATATTATTATTATTATTTTTATTATTATTAGTGGGTAGTTGGCGCTCCAACCGGATTGAGCCGGTGAAGGTTTATATCCAGGGGGTGGTTGGGGTTTATTGCTCACGTAATTCCACTAAGGGATGAGTGAGGCTGGTCACTCTCAATTGTCAGGACCAACTTGCCTAGCCCCGGGCTTCTACGCTTCTCATGGAGCAATGTAGGACTGGATGATGGATGGATTATTATTATTATATGTGGAAAGAAAGAGAGAGGTGAAAAGATTAGTAAGAGAGAGTAAGAAGAGAGTGGATGAGGAATTTGGAAGGAATTTGAGTGTAAAGTGGAGGGACTGTAAGAAAATGTTCTGGAGAGAAGTGAAAAGAGTAAGACAGGGTGGAAGTGAAGTTAGCAGGGGAGTGAAAGATAAAAATGGTAGATTACTAGTGGAGAAGGGAGAAAAAGTGAGCAGATGGAGAGAACACTTTAAGGAATTGTTGAACATAGAGGATGGAAGTAATGCGAGTATAAGTGGCTGGGGAATGGCTGGGAGAAGGAGGGAGGTGAGAAGACAGGAAGAAATCAGTAGGATAGAAGTTGTGGAAGCAATGAAGAAAGTTAAATCAGGGAAAGCCCCAGGAATTGATGGAGTGTGTGGTGAAATGCTGAAGCATGGGTGGAGAGATAGTAGTAGAATGGATGTGGAAGATGTGCAGATTGGCCTGGGAGGAAGGTAGAGTCCCGGAGGATTGGAAGTTATGTATAATTATTTCCTTGTACAAAGGAAAAGGGGAAAAAGAAGTGTGTGGTAATCATAGGGGCATTTGTCTTCTTAGTATAATAGGAAAAGTGTATGGTAGGATACTTATAGACAGAGTTAGAGAAAGAACAGAGAAATTAGTTGGAGAAGAACAAGGAGGCTTTAGGAAGGGAAGAGGTTGTGTAGATCAGATATTCATTCTTAGATCTTTAGTGGAAAAGTTTCTAGAGAAGGGAAAGAAGTTGTATGCGGCTTTCATGGATTTGGAGAAAGCATATGACAGGGTGTATAGACAAGGATTGTGGAAAATGTTAAGAATATATGGAGTAGATGGGAAGTTGTTGAATGCTGTGAAGAGTATGTACGATGGTGCGAAGGCTGCAGTGCGTGTGGATGGTGAACTAAGTGAATTTTTCTCTTTGAAAGTTGGGTTGAAACAGGGATGTGTCATGTCTCCATGGTTGTTCAATCTGTACATGGATGGGGTAATAAAAGAGGTACAAGGTAGGGTAGTGGATGTTGGAGTGGCCCTGGTGAGAGAGGATAGTGTTTGGAAACTCCCTGTACTGTTGTTTGCAGATGATACTGTGTTGTTGAGTGAAGACGAAGGGGAGCTGCAAGGCTTGGTGGATGAGTTTGAGAGAGTGTGTAAGAAACGGAATCTAAAGGTGAATGTAGGGAAGAGTAAAGTGATGGTCTTTGAGAGAGGTGAAGTTAGTGAATGTACAGCGAGGTTGGATGGTGAGGAATTGGAAAATGTGAGTACGTTTAAGTACTTGGGTAGTGTGATGAGTAAGGATGGAGGTTTGGAGGGTGAAGTGCTTGAAAGGGTACAGCAGGGAAGAAAGGTTGCTGGTTCTTTGAAAGCAGTGATAAGAAACAGGGAAGTGAGCATGGAAGTGAAAAGGTTACTACATGACAGTATTGTGATACCAACTCTAACGTATGGAAGTGAAGCTTGGACGTTGTTGGAAGGACACAAGTCAAGAGTGAGAACAGTGGAAATAAGTTATTTAAGAGGAGCCTGTGGAGTCACGTGGAGAGACAGGCTGACGAATGAGGATATAAAGGAGCGTTGTGGTGTGGATGTGGATGTGATAGGAAGTGTTATGAGGAACACACTGAGGTGGTTTGGCCATGTGGAGAGGATGGAGGGTGAAAGACTGACGAAGAGAGTGTATGTGAGTGAGGTGGAGGGGGGAAGAGGGAGGGGGAGGCCGAGGATGAGATGGAGGGATGGGGTGGAGAGGTATATGAGAGAGGGGGGTGTGAGTTGGGAGCAGGGCAGTGAAATGGCGGGGGACAGGGCGACTTGGAGGCGATTTGTTTGTGGCCACCCCAAACGGGATTGAGGCGTCTGGCAATAGATAGATAGATAGATAGAAGATTAAGCTGGGAAAGGCCCCAGGAATTGATGGAGTATGTGGTGAAATGCTTAGGTATGGGGGTGAGATTGTTGTGGAGTGGATATGGAAGTTGTGTAGATTGGCTTGGGAAGAGGGAAGGGTTCCAGAGGACTGGAAATCAGATATAATTGTTCCTCTGTACAAAGGAAAAGGGGAGAGAGAAGTATGTGGTAACCATAGGGGTATTTGCCTTCTTAGTGTGACTGGTAAAATATATGGTAGAATACTCATTGATAGGGTTAGGCATATGACAGAGGAGCTAGTTGGAGAAGAACAAGGGGGATTTAGGAAGGGAAAAGGGTGTGTAGATCAGATATTTGTTCTAAGATGTTTAGTGGAGAAGTATCTAGAGAAGGGAAGGAAAGTGTACGCTGCCTTCATGGACTTGGAGAAAGCTTATGACAGAATAGATAGGAAAGGTATGTGGAAGGTATTAAGAATATATGGAGTGGAGGGGAAATTGTTGAGTGCTGTGAAGAGTATGTACGAGGGAGCTAGGGCTACGGTGCGAGTGGATGGTGAGCTGAGTGAGTTCTTTGATCTCAATGTGGGACTGAAACAGGGGTGTGTAATGTCTCCATGGCTGTTTAATATATATATGGATGGGGTCGTAAAGGAGGTACAAGGTAGGGCAGTGGATGTGGGGGTGGCCCTAACGAATGAGGGTGAGATTTGGAAGCTTCCGGTGTTGCTGTTTGCTGATGATACAGTATTGTTGAGTGAAGATGAATGGGAGTTGCAAGGTTTGGTGAATGAATTTGGGACAGTGTGTAGGAGGAGGAAGCTGAAAGTTAATGTAAACAAAAGTAAAGTTATGGTGTTTGAGAGGAATGAAGTCACAGAGTGTGCAGTGAGGTTGGATGGTGAGGATATGGAGAATGTGAGTGCATTCAAGTACTTGGGTAGTGTGATGAGTAAGGATGGAACTTTGGGGGATGAAGTGCGTGAAAGGGTACAGCAGGGAAGGAAGGTTGTAGGCATGCTGAAAGCAGTGATGAGAAATAGGGAAGTGAGTATGGAAGTTAAGAAGTCTCTGCATGATGGTATTGTGATCCCTACCCTGACGTATGGAAGCGAGGCGTGGACCTTGCAAGAGGGGAACAAGTCAAGAGTGAGAGCAGTGGAAATGAGTTACTTGAGAGGAGCATGTGGAGGACATGGAGGGACAGGTTGACGAATGAAGAAGTGAAGGAACGTTGTGGGGTAGATGTGGATGTGGTTGAAAAGATTAGGAGAAATACACTGAGGTGGTTTGGACATGTGGAGAGGATGGAGAGTGAAAGACTGACTAAGAGGGTGTATGTGGGTGAGGTGGAGGGAGGGAGAGGGAGGGGTAGACCGAGGATGAGGTGGAGGGATGGAGTTGAGAGGTATATGAGGGAGGGGGGGGTGAGTTGGGGGGAGGGGAGTCAAATGGTGGGTGACAGAGTGACTTGGAGGCGTTTTGTCTGCGGCCACCCTTTGCGGGATTAGGGCGTCGGGCTATAGATAGATAGATAGATAGATTATTATTATTATTATCATTATTATTATTATTATTATTATTATTATTGTTATTTCTTTTCGGGTTATGGAAGTCGAGTGATTTTCGAATGGGACGTAATGTGTATGTGTGTGTGTGTGTGTGTGTGTGTGTGTGTGTGTGTGTGGTTTGGCGACCTAATTTATTTCCTTAACTAAATATTATTATCCTACGTTAGAATAAAATATTAGAGACAGCATGACCACGAGATTAGTAACTCTCTCTCTCTCTCTCTCTCTCTCTCTCTCTCTCTCTCTCTCTCTCTCTCTCTCTCCAAAATTCCGTCCTTGTTTTCAGATGCGCACGTTTGGCTAGACTGACCTGGGGGAGGG
>NC_136967.1:59325889-59343389 GCF_032717465.1 Coenobita brevimanus | reverse complement strand
GGTTGTGGTGTGTGTTTGAGGGAGGATTTGCCTGTGCCACCACCACTACACCTTACATATATACATATATATATATATATATATATATATATATATATATATATATATATATATATATACAGTGGATAGATTGATAGGTAGGTAGGTAGGAAGATATATTATAGATATACTGGTACCGTAGGTAGATATTTTTGAATAGATACATAGATCGATAGATATTAACCAATATTTAATGGTTTTGTGTGTGGGGGGGGGGGTTAGCATTGATGTACTTCGTGGCTGCTTCAATTTAACAGGAATATACAATTCAACAGGTACTCACTCATTTGATAAACCATTTACTAAACATCAACCATTGGCGATATTTGTCCACGAATGATAAGACATTAGAGATATTAGCGTATATGATGAAAGCATTACTTGTGTCAGGAAAGGAGGGATTAAATTCAGTTGTCAGATGTGTTACATTTTCCTTGCCCAATCTGTGGGTGAAATTTTAAAAGGTCAGTGTGCAAAGAGTATAATGAATGCAGCGACTGGATTGTATGACTTAGTTTTTCATTAAATGGGACAGTCAAAGAAATAACTCTCATCCCAGTTCCGTCTGAAGGTAATTTACAGCTGGCGAAGTACAGTGAACACTCCATCTCTCCTAGTGCGTGTTGCAGATGCTTTGATTTTTCCTCAGTGTATTCGTCAGAGTTAGGGAAGATGTTTGTGTCTCTCTCTACCTGATTTATTTTATCCACTTATAAAAAAAAATCCTTACACTGACTTCTCATTACAATAGACAAGTATATTTACACAATATATATATATTTTTTAACAAACCTCCTTACCTGAAAATAATACATTTGTACAAAACTCGTAATTGTGATGTTGATATATCTCGTGTCTTTTCACAGTATATTACATTTAGCACATCTTATTACATTTGGAGTACATTAGATGAATATTAATGTACCCACGTGCCCAGAGTCTCCCTAACACCTCTTCCTTAGCGATTTATTTTTTGGATATGGGTGGCCAGGATCCTTTTGTACGTTGTTTATGCAGAGTATGGGAGTAGTTTAAGGATTTATATAGGGCTTAGTAGAACAGTGGGGTGTAATAAGCAAAATAAATCGCTTAGGAAAAGGTGTTGCGGAGTTAGCGGAAGAGAATACGTGCCACGGACTCCGAGGACTAATGACATCAACAGGTGCTAAAATTCCCCCAGGTATGAAGGTAATTAGAGCCGAGCATGTGTGCGTAAAAGAGCTTGGCGATCGTTGCATGACCCGTAAGTACACACACACACACACACACACACACACACACACACACACACACACACACACACACACACACACACACACACACACACACACACACACACACACACACACACACACACACACACACACACACACACACACACCTCTTGCTCTCTCACTTTGTCTTGAAGTGGTTTGTGATGGTGGTTGCGTTATTTTGGTGATGGTTTTGATTGTGGTGATGTGATGGTGTTGGTTTTGGTGATGTAATGCAGTGTTGGTGTTAGATGGTGTTGCTGGTATAGTGTTGGAGTGGTGTGTGTTGCGGTAGACTTGGCCCTGGTGTGTAGTGTGGTGTGGTGGTGTTGGATAGAATATAGTATGGTAATGTGGTGTGTAGTGTGATGGTGTTAAGTGGTGTTTAGTGTAGTGTGGTGGTGTTGGGTGAAGGTGTAGTGTGGTGTGGTGTAGTGTGGTGGTGTTGGGTGAAGGTGTAGTGTGGTGTGGTGTAGTGTGGTAGTGGTGGTGGTGTAAGTGAAGGCTGCCTGTGCTCCTGCCACCTCGACTTTACCCAACTGTTTCATAAAAGTCAAACACAAGCTCACTCATATTTTATGTTACGCCGGCTTGCCCCTGGTGCCGCCTCTGTACGACCCTGTGTAGGTGTCCAGCGGCATGTGTACCTGTGGGTGTACGTGTGTGTATCTGCCTTGCCTTCAGTGTTGTCATAGATCCGTATTCCAGTGCCCCAGGGAGACATCAAAGCACATGTTCCTAAGCGATTTAGTTTTTATGACTAACTTACCTGTATCTTTCAAACCTCGACATAGTTTGCATCAGTAACGGGATATTGAAATGTAGTGTGCAGAATGAATCGCTCGGTGAGAGGTGTTGCTTAATTTCCAGAAGCACGTATAATACGCCCCTTCGTGTTTATATTTGTGAGGTTCTTTACAGTGTGCTACATTTCAACTTGGTACAGCATCATTATGTAGCAGAGGTGTGGCAATTAGTACACCCGGCAGCCTTGACTAATTCACAGGTGAGCTGGTGCCAAGGTAAATGAAAGAGGATGCTAATTATTAAGTGCAGTGGCCAGGTAAATGTGATGCATGAACGTTGGCAGGTATTATGAGACCTCTGCTGTTCATGTGTTCATCTTTTACCTGTATGTTTTAATGTGTTTGTTACCTGACTGTTTTTGTTCCAGCATTATAGATAGATAGATGGATTGATAGATAGTTTACTTGAACACTTTCGTACATGTAGTGAAGTAGTGAAGGATCTTTTTCCCTTTATTTCTTTGCTTGCTTATTTGTGTTTGATTTTCTTTTTTTGAGTGTGTGTTTGCTTCAGCACGCCTCTTATTTCTTCATATTTATTTTCTTGTTTATCTGTATGTGTTTGAGTATTTGTGTGCATATTCTCACGTGTGTACCTTTACTGGCCGAAGACTATAGTGTGTGTGTGTGTGTGTGTGTGTGCAGGTAACTAAGTGAAAGAAACAAGCACAGGCACCCCCTTACACACACACACACACACACACACACACACACACACACACACACACAGAGGAGCGTAATTAGACGAGAGAGAAGCAGGTAATCCAGGTGGGGCGTAAGAGAAGATTGCCCCTCCACCCAATTACAGTCGAAATACCTTTGCTATTATCGGCGTAGTACCATCGCCCCGACAAAGCCCCGCACGTGTAGTTATGTTACGGCACGACCCTGCACGAGTGGTTATGTTACGGCACGACCCTGCACGTGTGGTTATGTTACGGCATGACCCTGCACGTGTAGTTATGTTTCGGCATGACCCCGCACGTGTAGTTATGTTACGACACTACCCTGCACGTGTGGTTAAGTTTCAGCATGACCCTGCACGTGTGGTTAAGTTTCAGCATGACCCTGCACGTGTGGTTATGTTACGGCATGACCCCGCACGTATGGTTATGTTCCTGCATGACCAACGGCACGACACTACCATTTGCACCGTTTAGTGTCGCTGTTATGTAGTGTTACCATTATCCTGCGGGTCCTCGGGGGGGTAAGGTGGAGGTAGGGTTGGGAGGAGGAGGTTAGGAGGATTAGGGTGACGATAGAGGCTTGGGAGAAGGAGAATAGGAAGGTAGGGGTGGAGATGAGGTTGGGAGGAGGATTGGGGTGGCGATGTGGTTGGGAGAGGAGGATAGGTGGGTAAGTGTGGAGATAGAGTTGGGCGAAGGAGATTGGAGGAGGGGAGGTGGGAGGGTAGGGGTGGAGACAGGGTTGGGAGAAGGAGAATAGGGGGGTAGGAAGAGGGGAGACTGTGGAAGGAGAGAGGGCAGGTTGCTGAAGACAGGTAGAAGTGAAGGTGTGCAGGGGGAACAGTAAGATAGGATGGGTTGGAGAGGAGGGAGACAGGTTTGCTGACGGTTATGAGAGGTTGAAAATGACAAGGGAAAGGGAGGAAGTGCGGGTGCGAAGACAGGAGAGAAGTAAAGGAAGAAAAGAAGAAGGGAGGGAAGATAAAGTGAAGGAAGGTTACGTAAAATAGGAGGGGTGAAGGGGAAGAAGGTAGCGGAAGTTGTAATGCATAAGGAAGGTTAAAAAAAAAGAGGAGACTGAAGAGTAAGGTTGCGGAAGAAAGGAGAATTTGGAGAGAGGGTGACAGAAAGTGAGGAGGTGGTTGGTAATGGATAGAAATGAAGAGAGCTAGAGGGAGAAGGGGAATGCAGAAGAGACACGGAAGAGGGAAAGAGGAGAGGAGGAGGGAGATTAAGGAAAACAGGATGAAGTGGAGGGGGAAGAGGTGCAGGGAGATTATGTTTGATTGGAAGGGGTGGAGGGAGAGATTTGTTGAAGGTTAAGAGGACGCTGAAGAAGACAGAAAGGATGAAAGATGAAGGGAGGATGTGAAGACAGGAGGGTAAGGTTGAGGAACAGGGAGAGAGGAGAAGCAGAGAGGGTAGGGGAGGGAGAAGTGGAGAGAATAGAGGTCCAGGGAGAAGTGTATCAGAGTATGAAGGTGTGGGATAGGGTGAATAGGGTTAGGTGAAGAAACATAGGGAATGAAGAAGGCAGGTGTTGTTAGTTTAGGCTGGATAAGGTGAAACAGGTGGAGTTAGGCGGTTTGAAAGGGGCAACAGACCAAAGGAAAGCAAACAGCAACAGACCAAAGGAAAGCAAGCAATAACAGACCAAAGGAAAGCAAACAGCAACAGACCAAAGGAAAGCAATCAGAAACAGACCAAAGGAAAGCAAGCAATAACAGACCAAAGGAAAGCAAGCAATAACAGACCAAAGGAAAGCAAACAGCAACAGACTAAAGGAAAGCAAGCAGTTACAGACCAAAGGAAAGCAAGCAGTTACAGACCAAAGGAAAGCAAGCAATTACAGACCAAAGGAAAGCAAACAGCAACAGACCAAAGGAAAGCAATCAGAAACAGACCAAAGGAAAGCAAGCAATAACAGACCAAAGGAAAGCAAGCAATAACAGACCAAAGGAAAGCAAACAGCAACAGACCAAAGAAAAACCAACTGCAACAGACCAAAAAGAAAGCAAAGAAGAGCAGACGTAATTATCCTTCAGAGGCTGTTTAGATAAGATTATGACTATGGTATCTAATTCTATGAGTCGAAGATAAGGGTAATAAAGCAAGATGACTCAGAAGGGAGGTGTAAGGAGAGAGAGTGAGGTAGGCAGGATATGCAGAGGTAACGAAGATAAAAAAAAAGGGTGAGGCAGGAAGGATGAGGTATGAAGGAAGAAGGAGTGATGAGGATGGGAGAGAGGTAGAAAGGAAGAGGTTGAGTAAGAGGGATGAGGCAAACGGGAAGGAGGTGAGGCAGAGGATAAGGTAGGCAGGACTGAGGATGAGGTTGGAAGGAAGAGGGGAGGCAGAGAGGGAGATCATCAGGAACAACATATGAGGTTATCTTGCCTGCCTCTCCCGGGACCTTCAGCAAACAGCCCACTCTCACTCTCTCACTCTCACATGCTCACTCTCACTAATATTTTCACTCTCTCACACAAACCACTCTCACACTCTCACTGTCATATTCTCACTTTGATATTCTCACTCAATGACACAGACCACTTTCACTCTCCTTTTCACACTGCCACACTCACTTCCACAACAGACCACTCTCACTCTCGCATTCTCACACTCTTACTCCCTTAAACAGCCCTCTCTCACTCTCATACTCACACTTTCACTACCTTAAACTACCCTCTCTCACTCTCTCACTCTAACTCTCTCAGTCTCCTCCCGTCGCCTCTGTCCTCAGCATCCTCTTCCGTCTTAAAATAGTCAGAGGAGAAGCCACGTTTCCCCCAGCCTTTGTAATTCCCATCTTCATCATACACTTCCCCGTCTTATCTATCTCCATATCTGTCACTTATCTATCTATCTATCTATCTATCTGTCTATCTAAGGCCATGAAACGTCTCCACCACTTGTAAATCTTTCTCCACCACTTGTAAACCTTTCTCCACCACTTGTAAATCTCTCCACCACTTGTAAATCTCTCTCCATCTCTTGTAAATCTTTCTCCACCACTTGTAAATCTCTCCCCATCACTTGTAAATCTCTCCCCATCACTTGTAAATATTTTCTACACCACTTGTAAATCTCTGTCCACCACTTGTAGATCTCTCCCCATCACTTGTAAATCTTTCTCCACCACTTGTAAATCTTTCTCCACCACTTGTAAATCTCTCTCCACCACTTGTAAATCTCTCTCCACCACTTGTTAATCTCTCTCCACCACTTGTAAATCTCTCTCCACCACTTGTAAATCTCTCTCCACCACTTGTAAACCTTTCTCCATGCACCACCACGATAGTAAATCATCTCTGTAAATCACCTCCGTCAGCAGATATCACGTTGTGAATCACCTCACTGTAAATCCACAATCACCTCGTTTATCACCCCTCCCTGGATTATCACAGACCCTCACCGTCTTCCCCTCTCATGGTAGGAATTAGTCTAGTGCTGTAATCGTGCTGACGATCGGGATTTCTTGCACCTATGAATGTGTCGTGGGATTAACTAATACGTAAAAAAAAAAAATGAATAAATAAATAAAAACATCAAGGCTGCGTAACAGAAGAGGTCATTGTCACCTGTGGGGGTTAATTATCTCACCTGTAACTCTCTCATGCTAGGGATTACTCTAGTATTTTTTTTCATATGACTCTAGATGGTTTTAGTCAAGGAAGAGTGGGTTATAGGAGCGTGAGAGTCAAAGGATTTCACACACACACACACACACACACACACACACACACACACACACACAGATAGAGAGAGAGAAAGAGGGGGGGGGATCAGCGTGCCCACCTTCACACACCCTTCACTTATTCACACTGACACACACTCATTTTTTCACACCTTTACACAACAATGCCGCCTCAATTTAATTTTTCTTCCACCTGCAGATTCTTGCTTTTTTCTGTCTCTTTCTTTCTCTCCTTTTTCTTTCCGCCTTTCTTTTTTTTTCTCGCTTTTGCATTTATATTTTCATTTTTTTTCTTTCGTTGTGTTTTTTTCCTACTTCGTCTGTCTCTAGTTTTATTCGATTCCTGGTTCTCTCTCTCTCTCTCTCTCTCTCTCTCTCTCTCTCTCTTACCTTCTCTTTTCCCCTTATCACCACCGCGTCTCCCTCCTTTCATTCTTTCTCCAAGTCCCTCTCTTCCTCTCCCTTTCACTTTCCTCTCCCTGTCACTTTCCTCACCCTCTTTCTCCCTTCCCTTTTCTCCCTCAGCTTCTTCCTCCCTCCCTCCCTCCCTCTCGACTTATCTACGGTAATGACCTGACCTCTCATTATCTCGGTCCTCGTGTCAGGTAAGGGTGAGGGTGATGGAGAGAGCATATTAAGAGTAAGGGTGAGAGTGAAGGTGAGGGTGAAGGTGAAGGTGAGGGAAAGAGCATGTTAAGAATGGGTAAAGGTGAGGGTGTGAGGATATTAGAGAGTGAGTGAGGTTGAGGGTGAAAGTCAGAGTATGTTAAGAGTGACTGAAGGTGAGGGTGAAAGTGAAGGTGAGAGTGAAAGTGAAGGTGAGGGAGTTAGGGCACACTTTAGTATCAAGCCCCAACCAACATTACATTTTATTTAACTCAGAATAAGTCATAAAAATCAGAGAAAGTGTTTATACCGTCAACATTCACACGATCAAGGTAACTATACTCTTTTTACATTAACCTGGCCCAAATTTTCGTCCTTTTGTAGCTTAAATCACGTTGCTCAGTGGCAGAAAAATGCGAAGGCTCTACTTTCTCACCTTACCACTTCTTCGTGACTAGCATCATATTCTAGCATTAATCCGTTTCTGTAACTCTGTACTTAAGATGGAGGGATGGCAATTTTAGGCCAGTTTAGCGTAAAAGGAGTATTTATAGTTTTATTTCACGCAACAGTAGACAGTTTTAGTGCACACACACACACACACATACACACACACACACACACACACACACACACACACACACACACACACACACACACCTATGGACCTCACTTTAATATTATTTTCATCACCTATCAATTTTTTTTTCATCTTATTGATTTTTTTTTCATCTTATAGTCTCTACCAACAAGAGGAGTTAGATGAGAGAGAGAGAGAGAGAGAGAGTTGAAAAAAAAACTTAAATGCCTCCAGGAATATTTTTAAAGGGACCTGACCTGGATTTAAAGGGAACTCGTACATGAACAGAACATGTCTAGTTTTGTTCTCGACTTAACGTTATGCGATTTTGTTCAGGTATTTGTTAAGTCCTAAGAGCCTGAGTGTGTTAATAGGTGAGGGTTAGGGAAGGCAAGAGTGATGGTAAACAAGCGCAGAACCTACGCGGGTGATGCGGAGTTTGAGGTGATTGTAAACTGCGTGTGTGGAGGTGTGTAAATGTGTGTGTATTGGGAGGGGAGATTGTGTGGGGGTGTGTATGTGTGTGTGGGTGTGAGAGAGAGAGAGAGAGAGAGAGAGAGAGAGAGAGAGAGAGAGAGAGAGAGAGAGAGAGAGAGAATCACACAGATATAGACGCAGTGCCGTGTCTCCAGCCTTCATCCTAACCTCTATTTACATCAATCTGGCCAGTGGTGGACAGTTTAGTGAACATAGAGACTTTCCAATTGGAGGGCTTAGATTTGCCCTCCATTAACCCCACCACTACAAGGCTTCTCCCCTGGATGAATAAAATAATGATAATAAGTAATAATAATGATGATGATGATGATGAGGAGGAGGAGGAGGATGGTAATAGTAGTAATAATAGTAATAATAATAAAAAAAATAATAATAGTAATAATAATAACAACAACAGGAATAACATTATTTTCCATTTTTTTCATATCCATGCACGACAAACCCTTTTTTTTTTTTTTTTTTTTTTTTTTTTTTTTTTTTTGAGGTCTTGACTTTTGCCTCGAATAAAATCGTTTTCGGAGTCATAGTAAATAATCTCACGGCAAAACTCGAAATAAAGTGATAGACATGGCTGAGTGAAATCCTTTGTGAGAGAGAGAGAGAGAGAGAGAGAGAGAGAGAGAGAGAGAGAGAGAGAGAGAGAGAGAGAGAGAGAAAGAGAGAGAGAGAGAAACATGAAATAGAAAATAAGCCGAATGTGTGATTAGGAAAATGTAATAAATATTTTGCTGAGATTTTTTTTTTTTAATGCTGATATACGAAAGTAAACATTAAAAAATTTATTGAAAGACTGGCGTGTGTGTGTGTGTGTGTGTGTGTGCGTGTGCGTGTGTGCGTGTGCAATAGTCGAGTGTCGGAGTAAATGTGCTTTTCAAAATATCTCAAAGGAAGATGGAAAATACAGGTGGATGGGGAGCGAGAGCCACGTGTTAAAAAGAATTGCGTTTTATTTCGAAAAATGGTTTATGCCGGAAGCGTCCATTTTACCACGGGGTGGGGGGGGAGGCCTCTTGTTTAACCATTAACGCATCCATTCAGGCGACTTATTCTCTCGCCGCTGTTGGATGATTTTACGCGAAGTTGAGGGTGAATCTGAAAGTGGAAGAATTAAGAGAGATTTCCTTTAGTCTGAAGGTAAATAAATTAAATAAATGAATAAATAAAATTGTGCACATAATGGACGCTACACCTGGATATTCATTGGTCCCGATTTTTACCTGTGTGTGTGTGTGTGTGTGTGTGTGTGTGTGTGTGTGTGTGTGTGTGTAAGAAGTCACTGATTATCACCCGTATTTCTGTCCTCTCACCTTCCCTTCTTTAGATTTATGTGTTTGTGTATATTTGTGTATTTATGAAAATAATGTTGATCCCTGATAGATTTTGTGAAGGAGATATTGAGTCGTAATTAATGCGCGCGCGCACACACACACACACACACACACACACACACACACACACACACACACACACACACACACACACACACAACTGTCTTCATAGAGATTTTGACAATGACGGACAGGTGTTAATTCTGAATATAAGAGTGAGGGGAAAGAAGTGATGTATTGTGAGAGAGTGAAAGTGAGTGAGTGAGAGAGTGGATGTGAGTGAGTGAGTGTGTGTGAGTGAGAGTGGATGTGAGTGAGTGAGTCGGTGTGAGTGTGGATGTGAGTGATGGTGAGTGGGTGAGTGTGGATGAGGATGACAGTGAGTGAATGTGTAGGAAGCAGTGTAATTGACTTGAGAGGAGCTTTGGCCGGGCAAGGAGCTTACGGCATTGATATCGCAGTGAAAAGCTCCTGGGAAAGCGGGGAAGGGGAGGGGAGAAGGGGAAAGAGGGGAGATGGGAGAGGACGGGGAGGGGAACGGAAGAGTGAGAGAGGAGGGTGGGAGACTGGTGGGAAAGGAGGGTTGGGAGTGAGAGAGAGGGAGGGGTGGGGAGGAGAGGGAGGGATTGGGAGGGGAAGTAAGGGGAGTTATTTTGGGGAGGAAGAGGTATTGAGGGGAAGGAGGAGTATTTTGGGGAGAGGGAAGAGGAAGGTTGTAACATGGAATGGTTTGTATAGCGTTTATATATGTGCGTCAGTATTGTGTGTGTGTGTGTGTGTGTGTGTGTGAAGGAGCGGGTGTTGATGGAGGCAATTGAGGGACGTAGGATTGATGTGGGGGGGGGGGGAGGAAGGACACAGCTGGGATGGAGGAGTGGAAGAGTGGGGGGGAAGGGGAAAGGGAGGTGAAGGAAGGAAAACGAGGACAGTATATGAGAGAGAGAGAGAGAGAGAGAGAGATGGCTGTAATTTCGATTGTTGTGATTCCTATTCTGGGGGAAGATTACACCTCAGCAACAGTTAATCTCCCGTAATGACCTCTCGTGTAGCTGATAGGCACTGATTCTGAAGCTCATGTTCCAAGTGGCTCTCAGGACTACTTAACACCCGATCCTTAACGATTTGTTTTGCATATAATACTTCACATTTCCTTGTGTGCTCATTATTTCATTCTAACATCGTCATGGTGGTGGAGAGGGACGCCTTCACGTGGTGGCACTGATATACGTGGGTAGTTCAGCTGCCTGGTTATACAAACGTCCCTCATCCCCTTCCCTCCCTCCCCCCCCAAAAAAAAAGGAGGATGGTGGACTGCCGGAGAGGGGCAACGTCAGCCTGCAGTCCACTGGGTTTACGTTTGAGATGAACCTGGGGCTACTACTACTACTACTACTGCTACTACTACTACTACTACTACTTTTGCTACTACTACTACTACTGCTACTGATGATAATAATAATAATAATAATAATAATAATAATAATAATAATGATAATAATAATAATACTGACATAGTTTCCATCATTGACGCACAAGAGGATATTGACTTGTAATGCACAGAATAAATCGCTATGGAAGTGGTGTTGCGGGATAGCCAATTTTCTAAACCTTCTTTTACGTCAAGTGTTTTATCCAGACACCACATTTATCATCCAAACACCACATCTATCATCCAAACACCATATCTATCCTCCAAACACCATATCTATCCTCCAAACACCAAATCTATTATCCAAACACCATATCTATCATCCAAACACCATATCTATTATCCAAACACCTTATCTATCATCCAGACACCACATCTATCATCCAAACACCATATCTATCATCCAGACACCACATCTATCCTCCAAACACCATATCTATTATCCAAACACATTATCTATCATCCAGACACCATATCTATCATCCAGACACCATATCTATCCTCCAAACACCATATCTATCCTCCAAACACCACATCTATCCTCCAAACACCATATCTATCATCCAGACACCATATGTATCATCCAAACACCATATCTATCATCCAAACAAACACCACATCTATCATCCAAACACTATATCATCCAAACACCATATCTATCATCCAAACACCATATCTATCATCCAAACACCATATCTATCATCCAAACACCATATCTGTCATCCAAACACCACATCTATCATCCAAACACCATATCTGTCATCCAAACACCATATCTATCATCCAAACACCATATCTATCATCCAAACACCACATCTATCATCCAAACACCATATCTATCATCCAAACACCACATCTGTCATCCAAACAAACACCACATCTATCATCCAAATACTATATCTATCATCCAAACACCACGTCTCATTCATACACCATATCTGTCATCCAAACACCATATCAATCATCCAAACACCATACGTCTCTCCCAAACCTCACATATCTATCATCCAATTTGTCATCCAAACACCACACACATATGTCATCCAAACACCACATCATTCATCCAAGCGGGAGTCAATTTGTCCACCCGTTTTTATGCTTTTTATTCATTTTTTTCAGTCGCCCCCATTCATCCACCCAAACGCAGATCCCTCATTCATGCCTCTACGCACGAGAGGGAGAGAGAGAGAGAGAGAGAGAGAGAGAGAGAGAGAGAGAGATTAATTAGAGGTAGAGAGAGGTAGAGTTTAGAGCGTCATTAAAGATACAGAAGGTCTTGACCCCCCCTCCCCCTGGTATAGGCTCATTATATTGCAGGCTTAATGAAGGAAGGGGGGTGTGGGGTGGGGAGGGGGAAGGAGAGGGGAAGGGGGTGGGGGAGGGGGAAAGAAAGGGAAAGGGCCGAGGGGGAAGGGTGTGGGTGTTTGGGGTGGAAGGTGAGGAGGTGGGGAGGGGGAGGGAACGGGAAGGCTGTGGGGGGTTAGAGGGAATGTAAGGAGGGGAGGAGGAAGGATGGGGACGGAAGCGGGAAGGTGGAAGGTAAGAAGATGGGGAAGGAGAAGGGGGGAGGGGAGAAGTTGTGGATGTTGGAGGAATGTGGAAGGTAAGGTGGAGGGAGGGAGAGATGGGGATGGGGAGGAGGAAAATAAGTGTGGGAAAGGAAGGGGAGAGAGATGGAAGGAGAAAGGGTGAGATAAGCGAGAAGGAACTTAGGAGGGGGGAGAAGGAGGGGGGAAGGAAGATTAGAGGGGAAGGGGTAGATAAAAGTGGGAGGGAGAGGAAAGTAGAGGGATGAAATACGGGGAGGAGATGAAGTAAGGGGGAGGAGATAAGAGGGGAAAGGAGGAGGGAAGGAAGGAAAAAGGGAAAAGGAGGAAAGAAAACAGGGGGACGGGGAGAAAGGAGAGGCCTTGAGGGGTGACGGAGGAGATGGGGGAAGGAAAGAAATGGAGAAGGACGGGGGGAGAAGTGAAGGTAAGAGGGAGGGAGGGGGAGGGGGAAATGAAAGGAAGGAGGAAAGTAAGAAAGGGAAGGAAGGAGGGGAGATGGTAAAGGAATAGGGAAGGAGGGAGAGGAGGAGGAGAGAAAAGAAGAAAGACAGAATGGGAACAGAGGAGGGGGATAGGAAGAAGTAATAGGAAAGGGGAACGGAGGGAAGGAGGAAGGGGGAAGTTGTAAATGAGTGGGAAATATACAGAGAGAGAGAGAGAGAGAGAGAGAGAGAGAGAAAGAGAGGTGAATGAACTTTTATAAGGGGGGATACAGTGAAAGGGGATGGAGGGAAATTTGTGGAATGGAAAAGTTATGGAGGTATTATTAATGAAAGAGAGAGAGAGAGAGAGAGAGAGAGAGAGAGAGAGAGAGAGAGAGAGAGAGAGAGATTTAAAACAAACTTTATTATAGAGAAGAAAGTAGTATTTAAGGGGAGAAAAGGAGAGGTGATGGAGAGAGGGGAAGAGGTGAGGGTGGAGAGAGGGCGGCGTGATGAGGTAAGAGGAGCGGAGGAAGTCAAGAGGAAGGTGAAGAGGAGGGAGAAGAGAGGGAGAGAGAGAGGAAGGTAGGGGACAACGGAGAGACATGATGGTGGTAACTTGCCTTAGGGAGCAATGTAGTGTAGGGTAGTGGAACATGAACGTAGTAGTAGTAGTAGTAGCAGTAGTAGTAGTAGTAGCAGTAGTAGTAGTAGTAGCAGTAGTAGTAGTAGTAGTAGTAGTTGATGTAGTTGTTATTGTTTAGTAGTAGGTGTGATGAATGGTAGCTGTTGAGGTAAATGGTGAAGTGGATTACCTGTTTTAATTAAGGTTGGGACTACTCTACCTGTCGTTTATCAGTGAGACGTTTGGAGAAAGAGAGAGAGAGAGAGAGAGAGAGAGAGAGAGAGATCATAAAAGTGTAAATGCAAGAGTGAACTGATATTGATGTTAATGTGTTAAGTGGAGGTGGCAAAGTTGATGATGTGGTGTATGATGTGGTGGTGGTGGTGGTAGGTTGATGTGGTGTATGATGTGGTGGTGGTGGTGGTAGGTTGATGTGGTGTATGATGTGGTGGTGGTGGTGGTGGGTTGATGTGGTGTATGATGTGGTGGTGGTGATAGTGGTGGTGGCAGGGTGGTGTGTAGTGTAAGGGTAGTTGAGATGGTGTAGTTTGATGGGGTGTAGATAGGTTAGTGTTGCTTGTGTACTGAAAAAGAAAGAAAACAAACTTACTCTAACGTAGGGTATCGTGGTTGTCACAGTCAGCCTTGTTTCTACACACACACACACACACACACACACACACACACACTTTCTCTCTCTCTCTCTCTCTCTCTCTGTACTTCACATCTCCCCTTTCCTCATCTGTCCTCTCCTATTCCCCTTCCATCTCATCCTCCCTCTCCTCCTCCCTCTTCCTCCACCACCGCCACGCCTCGCTACACTACAACACAGGCACTGGAACCAAAGCAAAAATCGAACGCAAAAAGAAAGAACAGGGAAAGCAAACAGCGCAGCGCAAGGCCAATTTCCCAGCGAACAACTACCTTCAGACACCAACTTCACTATTGCACAAACGGGACCAAATTTGCTGCCGAAAGGGGGATGGGAAAAAAAAATTGCCTTGTAACTTGGAAGGGAAAAACACGACGGAAAAATAGTGAGTTGGGAAGAGGAGCTGGAGGGTGAGGGAGTTGCTGTTCTGAGGGGTGGGGGTGAGGGGTCAGGGTGAAGGGGTGAGGGATGGAGGGGGTGAGGGGTGAAGCACTTACATCCCCACCTCAGTGTGAGTAATGTTAAGGTGCAGGTCAAGATAAGGCGCTGGCTTTGTGATGATAAGGCGTTGGTAAGAACTGCCTTAAGATATGGTGTGGATGAGGATAGATAATTTACAGTGAATCTTCCTCGCAAACCCACCTGAGAGAGAGAGAGAGAGAGAGAGAGAGAGAGAGCTATGGGACACAGTCGTCAGGGTTATTTGAGGGAAGTTAGGGAGGAAAAAATCATAATTGGTCCGAAGTAATGGACAATAGAGGTTAAGGTAAATGCTTTCTCTCTCTCTCTCTCTCTCTCTCTCACCAACTCTCTCTCTCTCTCACCAACAACCTTTTTTTTTAAGCCTGCCGCCAGCACCTACACTTTTTCTCTCCTCTCCCCTCTTTTTCCCCTCTCTTCTTCCTCTATTTTTTCCCCTTATTTTTTTTTTTTTCCGTACGACGTGGCATGGATGGAGGAGGGCGGAAGGGAAAGTGGCACAAGTATTTTTTTTTTTTTTTTACTTCCCTCCCGAACGAGAAAAACATGGGTGGGTGAACTCAAGTAAACACGAGGGCTATCTTTAAGCGGATCTGAGTGACTTTCTCCCGTAACTCCTCTTCCTTAGCGATTTATTCTTCAAGATCTCACCACTCTTTCTTTAAAACGAGGGTATCTTTCCGTGGGTCTTGAAGGGGGTGGAGAGGGTGGGAACTTCTGGTTATACAAACTTCCCTCACCTTTCTCCTCCCCCCAAAAGGATGCTGGACTGCGACAGAAGGGCAAATTCAGCCTGCAGTCCACTGGGTTTAAGTTTAGGTGAGCCTGGGACCGCCACCACCACCACCACCACCACAGCAACATCAACAACAATTACTACTACTACTACTACCACTGCTACTCCTACTACTACTACAACACCTGAGTTTAACCTTTGACCTCGTGCCTGATTGAATTACTGTATATAAAGAGAAATGATACAGTCCGACCATTACCCATCATCACAGGTGTTATAGAAATGCATCATCATCATCATCATCATCATCAACCCCTTCAGTCCTGTGATGTATTTTCCACTTAACTCATGCTGGTCTCTTGTATTTTTCCCATTATTTATTTGTATTATTTGTATTCCATGTGTTATTTTGTATTTTGCTGCCCTCATACATTTTTATTTCGGGAAACTCGCACTGAAGGGGTTACCCAAGGCTCTGCCCTCATCCCCCAGTTAAAAAAAAATCACCTGAATAAAATCGTCTGGAAATATATGCTCATTTCGCTTTCACTTGGCCCAAAAATGACATCTCTCCATCTTGAAATTTGAGTTATAAAAATGGATCAGCGCTTGAATACGATCCTAGTCACGAAGAAGTGCCGTGGAGAGGATGTAGAGCCGTAGCAGTGTCTTTTTCTGCCACTGAGCTACGTGAAATAAGGTGCAAGAGGACGAAAATCTGGGCCAAATCGGAGAAAAAAAAGGAGTGACAAGAATAAGATTAAGGACATCGCGGCTCTGAAGTGGTTAAGGGGCTTGTGTTCACCTTCGCGTACTCAGTTTTATATTTGTCTCTCTCTTTATCTGGTGGATGGCAAGGTGAGGCTAATTAACCTTTCCATACCTTTAAATTATAATGTTAATGTATGGTTCTTATTTTCACAGGTAGGCGTGGGAAGGGTTTGGAGGTCTGCCGCGTCTGTAAGGTGTGTAAGTGTTGGTCCTCATTGTTTATTAATTGATTAGTGGATTGATTGGCTGGCTGGTTGGTTGATTCGTTGGTTGGGTGGGAGGGTGGGTGGTTACTTAATTGATTGATTGATTGGCTGGTTGATTGATTAGTTGGGCGGGAAGGTGGGTGGTTAATTGATTGATTGGCTGGCTGGTTGGCTTGATTGGTTGAGTCATTGGTTGGTTTGGTGGATGGGCGGTTGATTAGTTGATTTGGTAATCGATTTGTTGGTTGGGTGGTTGATTGATTGATGGATGGATGGATGGATGGATACTGTTTCTTTAGCCTAATGCAGTCCAAAGAATCCTGAATTATATACATTACTGAAATTAAGACAGCTTCCTGAAACCTTAAGTACAATCTTGAGGAGGGACTGCAATAGAGCTCGAAAGAAAATGGGATGTGCAAGTAATCTGAAGCGCCCACTTAAGTAAAAATTAAGAAAAGAAAATGAAGGAAAACAGCCATAAACACGAAGCCTAGTACTAATGTAAAGAGTATCATTAAGCCCAAAACCCCTTCTTAGAGATATAATTATTGGAGTCACTGGTTAAAAAAAAATAATGTTTGACTTTTGGCACTAGGATGAAAAGAAATATACTGGTTTATTTAGGGTATAGACAGGGCGTATTTTCTGAATGATTGAATGATGATGGTGAAGGCGATGAAGAATGAAGGTAAACTCATAACACTGATACGTTTTGCAAGACATTATGTACAGTCTGCCGCACGTTCAGGCATCACATTTACCTGGCCATTTTAATTAATATTTAACACCTGCCTTCGTTCCTGTCAGTGCCACCAACGAACAGGTGATTATGTCAGGGTTGTCAAGGGTACCAACTGCTAGGCATCTGCTACACATTGACGCAGTACCAGGTTCATGTGTAGCACAGAATAGGACAGTAAAGTGTAATAAGCAAAACAAATCGGTTAGGAACAGGTGTTAGGGTGTTCATTCATGTCAGTGCCAGACTTCTGCTAGACATTGATGCTGTACCAGGTTCTTATGCTGCTAACTGTACATATCATAAACTGCCTTGGTTATATATATATATATATATATATATATATATATATATATATATATATATATATATATATATATATATATATATATAT
>NC_136967.1:59308389-59320889 GCF_032717465.1 Coenobita brevimanus | reverse complement strand
CCACTCCACTCCCCTCCCCCCCCAACATCAGCAACCCAGTATCAACCACAGCTACCACCATCAACCACAACTACCAACATCAGACAGCAGGCAGACTCCAATATCTGTCCTCCCCCGCCGATAATCAATAGTCGATGGTTCGGATGTTAAATATTTATATAAATTTTGAAATAGGGCAACTCAGCGCCTTATGATACAGATTTCTTTTTTTCACGCTTTTTTTTTTGGGGGGGGGTTGGTCGTGAGGGTGTAAGAGACAGTGGTGGGGAGAGAGGGGGGGCCTGGTGGGGTGGGGATGAGGGGGAGTGGTTTGAAATGTTCCCTTCTTCCCCTTCTTCCTCACCCCATCTTATGTCTGCACCTTTTACCATTGCCACCCCTCCATACTTCTCCATTATTATTATTATTATTATTATTATTATTATAACATTATTATTAGTCTTTTAGCGGTCAGGTGATGATGGGGATGAGTAGGCTTTGTATCTTTTGCACAGAGTATAATTGTTTGCTTTGTTCGGTAAAAGGTGTTGTTATTAGATGCTTGGCTACATTCGAACCTCGGAAATACTACCATGGGGGTGAAATATGACTACAAGCATGGTAACTAGCCACATAAGCGTCACCTATAGGCAAGAAACTCAGCTACTATACTCTTTTTACTCTAACGTGGCCCAGATTTTCGTCTTTTTATGACATTTCTCGTAGTTCAGTGACAGAAAAAGATAATGCACCAGTTAAACGTGCTTTCCATTGCACTTCCTCGTGACTAGCAGCATGTTCTGGTGTTAATCCACTGTTACAACTCAGCATTGAGGATGGAGAGATGGCAGTTTTAGGCCAAGTTAGAGTAGAAGGAGTTTGGTATATAGAAATCAGAATCCAACTTGAGACCCATATTGTTACAGACCTTATTGCACATCTGAAACTTATCTTTTTTAATAGTGTCCAGGAAGTAGTGGGATGGTAGTAGCTGGTTTGGGCATGGGGACCAAAGTAGAAGCACCCCACCATCCACTCCTCGAACCAAGGCGGGTCAAAGGTCAACCACACGAAGACACAAGCTTTGGGGTCATGTGGTCGTGTGTGTGTATTAATCATGACCGTAATTTGCTGTGAAGTATGTCAGTGTGCTTTTGCTGTGCTGAGACCGACCTTCGTTCTCTTGGGAATATTTGATGTCGTGGAGGCGATTTGTTTGTGGCCACCCCTTACGGGATTTAGGCGTCTGGCAATAGATAGGTAGATTAATTACTAACAGTATCTATTAAAACACAGTAAATCACCTGTATTGTTATCATGTGATCTGTATGAAACTTTTAACATTGTAAGGGAATTCTATCTACTTATCTCTTGCCAGACGCCTTAATCCCGTAAGGGGTGGCCACAAACAAATCGTCTCCATGTCGCCCTGTCCCCCGCCATTTCACTGCCCTGCTCCCAGCTCACGTTCCCCTCTCTCGGATACCTCTCCACTCCATTCCTTCATCTCATCCTTGGCCTCCCTATCCCTCTCCCTTCTCCACCTCATTCACATACACTCTCCTCGTCAGTCTCTCGCTCTCCGTATATTAGAAAAAACTGCAGGAAAGAAAATTTGACGGTTTTTGTGTAATTTTTTCTCCGGGAACTTTCCTTCCTGTCCTCGCTTCCTTCCTTTTTCCCCTAAACGTGTTTTGGGATGGAAATTTCGAGGGGAGGGAATGGGAAGGAGGGAAGGAAGGGAGGGGAAAGGAGGAAGGGAGGGGAAGGGAGGAAGGGAGAGAGGGGGGGAAAGGAGGAAGGGAAAGGGGGGAAGTGGCAACATCTGGGCACATTTATATACACAAAAAATAAAAAAAAATAATAAAACATTTCTTGTCCCTGCTAGTAATATCAAAGCCAAGGCCTCCTCCATAACACACCTGTCACCTGCATCTCATTAACCATCGTGACAGGTAGACAGGTAGATGGAAGGTGGTTATAATCCGTCTACCTTTCCATGGTCTAAAATTGTCATCCTCTCTCTCTCTCTCTCTCTCTCTCTCTCTCTCTCTCTCTCTCTCTCTCTCTCTCTCTCTCTCTCTCTCCTGAAAGCTGTCTGTAACAAGAGCTAAATGGAAATAAGAAGAAAGGAGAACAGAAAGAGCAGATAGACAGAGTGCCAAGTAGACAGCAATTGGAACAGACAGGCGGAGAAAAGACAGGCAGAGGCAAAAACTGACAGCCAGGGACACAGGCAGAGAGACAGAGAGATAGACAGAAAAGTAGATAGCAAGACAGACAGGATGAGACAAGAGAAACGCACAATGTAATAAATGGAAATAAAAAAAAAGATGAGAAACAAATGAATAGACACACACACACACACACACACACACACACACACACACACACACACACACACACACACACACACACACACACACACACACACACACACACACACACACACACACACACACACACACACACAAAACAGGAACAGGCAGACAAGAAGCAAACAGGCGATAAAAAAGACAGACAGACAGATAGAGATGAGAACAAACACGAAACAATCAAACAAGCAGATGGGAAACAAACACATACACAATAAGACAGACAGACAGACAGACAGATAGATGGATAGATAGGTCAACACTTGGTTATTATTGCAAGGCTTTCACGTAAATGCACAGGTAGTAGATGGGTCAATAGATGTGTTGGCGGCTGGAGAGAGAGAGAGAGAGAGAGAGAGAGAGAGAGAGAGAGAGAGAGAGAGAGAGAGTTTTTGAGTCTATAGAAGCAGGGCACAGAATGTAGGATTTGGAGAGAGAGAGAGAGAGAGAGAGAGAGAGAGAGAGAGAGAGAGAGAGAGAGAGAGAGTTGAGTCTATGGAAGCAGGGTACAGAATGTAGGATTTGGAGTGAGAGAAAGAGAGAGAGAGAGACTAAATAACCTAACACCTCCAGTCCTAAGTCTTAAGCTGAATAAAATCGTCTGGAGAGAGAATTAAAGAAAGTGAAGATAGAGAGAATTAAAGAAAGCTAAGATAGAGAGAATTAAAAAAAGCAAATATAGAGAGAATTTAAAGACAGTGAAATGTTTGCCTGTGTCTCCTGTTAAGTAATGTACAGATAAATGGATGAAAAATACTGGAGAAAATACATACGAATCCATATGTATGTATGCTAACAGACCGGATGCCAGCACGGAGAGAGAGAGAGAGAGAGAGAGAGAGAGAGAGAGAGAGAGAGAGAGAGAGAGAGAGAGAGAGAATGTTTTTTTTTTGTGTGTAATGTGTATGTATGATGTGAATATTTTGTGTGTGTGTGTGTGTGTGTGTGTGTGTGTGTGTGTGTGTGTGTGTGTGTGTGTTACTCCTCCCCAAATTTACACACTTTATTTTTTGGAATTAAAGCATGTTTGTGGGAGGCCCCGTTTTCAACCTTAATATTACGTTTTTATTTATTTTATAGACGCGTCCGGGACAGATATGGCCGTGCTAAATTGGAGAGCAGTTTTTAATATTTTACAAAACCCGCGGCCGGCACTTAAAGAAGCAATACCAAGAGAGAGAGAGAGAGAGAGAGAGAGAGAGAGAGAGAGAGAGAGAGAGAGAGGTGGAAGTAAGTTTTGCTTGGAGTAAAATGGTATGCATGTGTGTGTGTGTGTGTGTGTGTGTGAGAGAGAGAGAGAGAGTGTTAACAATGCTATTATATGGAGTAATGGGGTACGAAAAAAATTTAGAGGGTGTTTGAAATGGAAGGGAGGAAAGAGGAGATGTTGGGTCTGGTTTAGGATGTTCACCGTTTCAGAGCGATGATTTATATGTCGGTTTGTTTTCGTCTGACGGTCCTGAGTCGCTCTCGTAATTTAAATACTGGGTTGTGCTATCGGTAAAACCTCAGTTGTGAGGTAAGAGTGAGTCTTCTTGGTTGCAAGTCAAATCAATCCTCCTCTCTGACGACACTTAGCCACCAGCAGAAATGAAAAGGGTTAGGGATCTGCGTTAGGTAAAAAAATAAATAAATAAATAAAATAAATAACAATTCGGTAGCCTACAGTATAACTTCGCTCATCCTTGTGGAGACATGTTTACGCTGTTCCTTTCACATTCACATCCACCCCATTTATCTACATACGACGACGACAGCATTATTATTGTTAAAATAACTTGTGCATAGTAAATTCGAAGCTAAAATAATGTGAAGTATTTCGTTTTTGCAGGAATGGAGTAAAGAAGAAAGAATTGCAAAATAGTAGAAGCACTGGTGTTGTGAAAAGAACCATCACGCAAGTGGAAATATGGCTGTCGGCAAGTACCAGTTAAAGTGTATGGTGTTGGTGGATAGAATTTGTGTTAAACTCGTCGCTTAAGTGGTGTGTATCGTTAACCTATCGTCATCAGTAGCTAAGGTGAGTGTTGATGAATATTTTGCGGTTGGACTGAAGGCATATATAGTTATGTAGAATGACTTGTGAGTGAAATAAAAAGATTTGTGGGGTGGGGTGCGGTTCAGTGTTTCCTATGCTGGGACATTTAAACCAACACGTGTATCTGTTTACAATCACAGCTAAGACATTTAAACCAGCCAGTGGAAGTACAGTGATTGCATACCCAGTTCGCTTTTCGGCAGTTTATAATTAAGCTTGCAGTGAGAATCGCCAAATGGCCATATTCAACAGTGACTAGAGGTGTATGAAATGGTATGGGAATTATGGATACTAGTTATCCAAGGTTTTAATTTGCAGAAGATACTGATACGAAAGATGCCCACATAAAACTTGATATTAACCTTTCATCCTTGATACTAATGTTTATTCATAAATTTTATTTTCTGACATGGATTTAATTGTTATAGAAACCTATATGCCTTAAGTAATTTCGGTAAAAAATTCAATGTCAGTATCTTGAAATTAGATTGTGTAGCCTATATATATTATAACGTGGTTAAGTTTGCCTTTCAGTAATATGATGTTAATAGTGGCACTGATTACGAATTACAACTTTTTTCAACCTTAATACAGGCATAAACTCTCAAAATTATGAAATAAATTGCAGCAGATCTGCTTGTGGATTTGAAGGGACACGTCTTTATCTTGGTAGATAATAACACACTAGAAAATAGTGAAAACAATTCTACAGTAGGTAATAAGATAGAGCTGCACAAACCAAAGTTAACCCAACTAACAGATGTAGGCTACTATAGTTTTATATAAATATACTGTATTAGCAACTATTAACCACCGGTGTGGGCCTTCCAAATTTCCAATTAAAATGGGTCTTTTACCGGCTGTTGTATTTTCGTAGAATACCATTGTTAAGAGGCATTCTTAAAATTTTACCACTGAAATGCATTAATATTTGTTACCAGTACCATTATTCCAAGTTTAGTACCTGATGGTATCATCAGGTACCTACTAAACTTGCAGCCAAATGCTCCTGATGCACAGTTTAGTGTGGTGGTTTTCAAGTGGCATTGTTAAGGTAATTTATTTATTTATTTTTTTTTTATGCAGGAATGAAGGAACCAAAGGCCAGATTAGGTTAGGGCAGGTTAGTTTTCCTGAAAGATTATCTGGGTTATATTTTAAAATTTTGTGCATTTGATGTTGTGTGATGCACCTGATTCACATCGAGTCGTTGAGATCATTGTTGCTGTAGATGTCTAGATGACTTCTTTAAATATTCCACAGTACCTATACAGATAGTCCCAGGCTTACGACGGGGTAACGTTCCGATGGATCCATCCTAATTTGATTTGGTCATGAGTCAAAAATGCATACACAGTACAGTACTGTCAGAAGTCAGACATACACTACACATTACAAAGTAACACATTCTATATATCGAAACATTTTAGAAGTTACTAACATGCATAAATACTGCAACAACTCTTGCTCAGAATGTAAAATGGTGTCAAAATAACCATAGAACAGCAGTAATAACAGTTGAATTTACAAAAAAATTACTCCACAAATGCTGTAGCTGCCCTTCACATTGGCATCAGCATCCTTGTCACTTACTTTGATGTTTTTGAATGGAAAACAGTTTTTAAATTGCATAAACCAGCCATGACCATCACAAAACTGCACATCACAGTCAGAGCCTGCATGTTCTTTTAACATCGCAAAAAGAAAACAGGATGTAGGCTTGGGTCCGAGATGAAACTAGTGCATCCCTAGTAGCAGGATCTCGTACAGTATTGTATAGGCATTTTTTCAGCAAAGAGAAACTGTAAACAGTAACATAAATCGATAACGTAGCTGTTTATTATAGCTGTAAAGTCTTATGAATTTGATATTGAATACCGCACCATTTTAACACTGGCAGCGCACTCGGATTGTTATGTGAGCAAGCCTTGACAACATTGCCCTGGCATGCTAGTTACCGTACAACTGCCGTTACTTGCAACCACTGGGATCTATAATATGGAGAGGCTTTCTCATGGGTAAGACCACGTAGTTTTTGTAACAGCCGCCAGGGGCCCAGGGTCGCGCTGATGTTTATCTACACCGACGCCCACGTCTTTTGAAATCAGCTGATGAATTCGGAAAATACCTGTATAGTGCCTTGGCCCACTGCTTAGCTTAAGTAAGCAACAGTGAAACAGAAACAGCAAGCTGAAGAACAGTGATCCAACTGCATTTCCATTGTGGAGGCGACAAGTGATGGTGTTTCAATGTGGTGGCCAAAGCTACACGCTCGCTGCGGAGATAGCCTCTCCATGTTATTGAGCTCAGTGGTTGCAACTCTGAACTTCTGAAGTGCTTGGGAAGGTTCAGTGGGACCTTTGTTGTAAGTGCGAATTGATTTTAAGTTGGTTGGTCACAATTTGATGACAATTTGTATTTTTTTTTTTTCTAACCACGTTTTATATTATCAAAATCAACAGTTGTCATTGCTGTATCTGGTGCTAATATAAATTTTTGAGCTCCTGGGAATATAAGAAAACAGTTTGAAGTTCTGTATGTAAATGTAATATTTTACTCCTTATATAATTTATCCTGAAGATCAAAGCAGAATTTGATGGGAAAACCCAAACATATCCAGCCTACATGTAGTCTGCATTAACCAGCAAAGATTGAAAAATCTGAATGAGAGTGCATTCATGGATGTTACCATTTTTGAACCGTGCATTATACATATGTGATAAAATCACTGCCTTTTGTTTCTGTACATGTCTCTTGCAGTTTGAATTTCCATATTCATGTTTGTTCCAGTTGAAAATGGTATTCCAAATGGAGGCTACCTTCAAACCACATTTTTTTTTTTTCCACAATAGTTCCAGTGCATAGTAAAGACACTGGGTCATTGTTAATATTGATTTCCAAGAGAATTGTCTAGAAGTGAAGTTTTATCTTTTGGTGCATTGTTTGGGTATTTTTGTTACTGGTAAAAAAGGTTTAATTCTTGAATGTATGGCCTTACAGGTTTGCAGAAATTTTCACAAAGTAAATGGCAGGTGTTCCTCCTCATTAGTGTCCTGTAAAAACAACAATATGAAACTTTAAAAAGTGAATGAATGTGTGTTAAGTAAGAGCTTTTGTGAAAATTACCAATAGAGTGACATTTACTGATAAATATTTGTGAAAACTTTCAGAAACAACACTTACCATTACCCTTAGTCTATATGGATCACATACAATAAGAAAATGCAGTTCCTTACACTCTTGCTGCTTTGTACATTGATTAAAAGCACATGGGAGATTATCTGCTAAGTCTCAGTCAGTTTTGTCGCTTATCTGTATGGTTTAATTTTATTTGTAATATGGTACGGAGTCTTGGAAGTAACGTTTACATACTCAGTTATTGAATTATCACAAATTACTGTCTTCCAGTATTTTTTACATCATCATTTCTGAGATTAGTGTTTTTGTGCAGCTGAGGCATGCCAGTTATTAACCAACCTGGCAAGGAGACCAGGAGAGCCCATAAATAGTGCTGTCAGGCAAAAAAATAATACCTATTCTGGTGCCTGTGTTAGAGTTCAAAATCTGCTAAGACAAGCCAGTTGGTACTGTGTAACGAGCCTACTGAGCCCAGCATTCACCACTGAATCACTGAGGTATTACTAGGTACTGATCCTGGTGTGCAGAGCTTAATTTCCATGGATCCATGTACCGGTATGTTTTTTGTTGTACTAGGAAGTTTTGATTCGTTCAGTGATATGTATGGCATTGCTTATTAAACTTTCTGCAACTCAGTTTCGGTTGGATGTTCACATTCTTTAAACAGGAAGTTGCTGATATAGACAATGCAAGTCTACTGTAATTTGACTGCTCTTAGTACTGCAGATAAGGCAAACTTGGATGCCATTACAGGGATATGGGACACAGCTCAGTCTTAAAGTTATTTGGAGTACATAATTTGATTTGAGAGTAGGTGGTATAAGCTGACCAAAGCCGCCAGTCTTTTATGAGTACTATTAAAGCCATGGAGTGCTAACCACATTATCACTAGTTCATTTCGGAACTTTTGCAGGGACAGATTGTGCATTTGTGTATCAGTGAAAGAATTTTGATGTCTGCATTATAATTTTAAGAAATGAACCCCATGGGGCCTTCAAAATTTGTCCTTTATCAAACAGAAAGGAAGCAAAATTCAAGATCCATTCATTTCCAGATGCCTCAGTGCAATAACGGTTATAGGCTGCGGGAAAGAGAAATTGAAAGATTTGTTCAGAGTTGACCAGTTGCATATATGAAAGACCAAGGCTTATTCATGGCAGTTAAGGATGCCCCCAGACACCTCTTTCTTAACAGATTATTTTTGGATACGGCTGGCCAACATCATTTTGTACATTGTTTATGCAGAGTATGGCAATATTAGAATGATTTAAGTAACACAAGAGGGTGGCAAGGTGTAAAATACATTGCTTCGAATGAGGTGTCAGAGAGCTTCCTTAACTGACAGGAATACAGGCCTAAGAGTAGTAGTAAACTCTTGTATTAAAGTTTGCATTTCAGTATCTTCCTCATATATGCCCATTTTCTCCTTGTCATTTCAATTGCTGTATGATCGAACAGTATCTGACCTTTAGCAGATGAAAAAAAAAAAAATTACAAAGTTTAGACTTTTAATCCCCTTCAAAGTATGCTCCCTGTGAGTTGACACACTTAACTAGGCAGTCCTTCCATTGCTAGAAGCATTTTGTATAAAATCAGTTTTGGGGATCACCAACAAATTTTTTTGTCACATTTGGCGTTCTCATTTGTGCCTTTAAATCTTGAACCCTTTAGTGACATCTTCAAATTAGGAAATAGCCAAAAATCACTGGGAGCCATGTCAGGAGTGTAGGGAGCTTGCCGGACAAGTGTGGACATGTGTTTGGCCAAAAAATCAGCAAGAAATGCGAGTCGTGGGAGACAGAGGACTAGCAGCTCCACCACAACATTGCTTCAGCCTGCTCATCCCATCTCATACAGGATTTTTTTGGCCAAACATGAGATCAGACAGGTCTGGCAGGTTCCCTGCTCTGTTGACATGGCTCCCTGGAACTTTTGGCAATTTCTTAAACTGAAGATCCTGCTGAAGGGTTCGAGATTTGAGGACACAAATGAGATAAAGACAAGTGTGACAATGATCCTGTAGGTGATCCCAAAAACTAACTTCACAAAATGTTTCAAGCATTGGAAGGATTGCTGGGCCAGTTTAAGTGTGTTGAGCCCCAAAGGGCACACTTTGAAGAGGATTAATGTCTAAACTCGGCCTTTTTTTTTTTTTTTTTTTTTTCTCTCTCCAGCTAAAGGTCGGAACTTTTCAATCAGACCTCGTATGCCTGTGAATAGTATCAGGTAAATATGTCTTTTACTGAATTCCCTATTTTCTGACATCTTGCCAGTTGTTGCATCCCAATCATTCTGCTGTCACTCTTTCAGTGGTCACATTACATCCCATCACCGTTACGATGAGCACTTGACCTGCCAAGCTGCATGCCCTCCTCCCTATTCTGTCTAACTCTGTGATGCAAGAGTTATCTTGTACTCCCAGTCCGTCATGTACACAGCTTGTTAGTAGGTATTGGAACTGTTCCCAAGTCGGTTCTTCCTTCTGCTCCTGTTATCCAGTCTTCTAAATGCAATGAGTCCAGGGATCTCGAAATGAAAAGATCTTGATTCTGGCTCATTTATTCAGTTTTCTCTGAACTTCCTGCAGGCCCAGCCTTTAGATTTATTTATTTATTTATTTATTTTCATAAAATTGACCGATGTACTGATATATGCTTAATTTACACCACCTTTTTCTTCCATTTTGCACCCAATTACAATGTTGCTTTGCGTTTTGTAATACATTTCATTCTTTTTTCATGTAGATTCTTGCTGCAAGTCATGAGTTTTCGTTACTGTTCAACGTTTCGTAATCCTTTCTGTGTGGTTAATTTTGCTGTTTCTTTAGTCTTGAGATTCGTCTTCACTGTCCTTATTCTCTTTCAGTAACCATTTTGTTTGGTTTCCTCCTGTTCTTCCTCTCCACCTTTCCTTTCTATACCTTCTTTCCACCTTCCCTTTCGTTCCCCTCTCATCCATTCCTTCCACGCACTGCCCCCCTTCTCGCTAGCCTTTCTTTCTACCTCTTGTCTCTCTTCTCTCTCCACATTTACATCCTCCGTTTGTCGCGTTCCCCCTTCCTACCCTTCCTCTCTCTATCCTTTCCTCCTCTCCCTTCCTTCCTCTTTACACATTTTCTTCCTCCTTTCCTTCCTCCGTTAATTATACATCCTCTCTTTTATTTTTTTTTTCCCCCCTCACCACCCTCCTTCCTCCACCTTGCCCTCCTCTTCCCACCTTCCCTCTCTGTCTTCACCTTATCAGCTCCTTCCTATCCTTTTCATAGCATAATCCCTTCATTCCACTCCATTACCTATACACCCCTTCTACGTCTGCCCCATATCTACTGCAGTCTGCCTCCCTTTCACCTTTTCTTTCACCTTTTGTTTTCTTTTGCTTACCTCTCTCTCTCTCTCTCTCTCTCTCTCTCTCTCTCTCTCTCTCTCTCTCTCTCTCTCTCTCACACACACACACACACACACACACACACACACACACACACACACACACACACACACACACACACACACACACACACACACACACACACACACACACACACACACACCCTGGACAGGTTTACATTCACCTGATACATACTGCCCAGGTTATAACGTCAAAACTGAAACATTTTGTAGATAGGGAGGAAATGTTAAGAGCGTAGTATATCAGAGCTGGAGACGTCTTGATAATGTGAGTAAAGATAGAGGCGAATATCCTGTATCACGGCGAGTCATAAATATTGGAGGATGTTGCTCAGGAACCCCTCAGGCTGCAACTCAGAAAGGCGTTTATTCTTTACGCCGTATGATTTTGGTGTGTGTGATAGCGCGTACACGCTCAAGGTCGTGCACGCACGCACGCACGCACACACACACACACACACACACACACACACACACACACACACACACACACACACACACACACACACACACACACACACACACACACACACACACACTCTCTCTCTCTCTCTCTCTCTGGCGGGTACATAGAATATCATGATGGTAAATTTTAAAGAATATCCTCTGCCTTACGTGAGTTTATCATATACATATAACAAAACGTCAGTATCGTAGTATTTTTGTTTGTACGGTATATCATCACCCTTACACTGCACGCTAGGGGTAAACAAACGCTTTCGTTGACCGCGTGACCTGCGTCCTGTCGTAAACCCGTCAAAGGTGGGAAGGGATATGGGCGTGGCGAGCAAAGGAGTAGGCGGGATGGGCTGAAATTTCGTTGAGCGGTGGGGCTGTGGCAGGAAAATACACCCTGGGAAGGTGGATTTTGTTGGAGTAGTGGTTTGAGTGCACTGATTTTTTTTTTTTTTTTTTTTTTTTTTAGTCCTAGCATGGAAGTATCGGGAGGATAGGATAAAAAAAAAAAGGGGGAGGGGTGATGTGGGAAAAATAAATGGGTGGGGTGAGCTGGGTTTTTGGTGAGGGGTGTGGAGGGGCCATGTGAGGATACCCTTTGAAGTGGGTGGTGTAGGATTAATGGTTGGAACACAGTGTAGGTTTATTTTTAAGATTTTTGTCCAAGAGCTGAAATAAGAAGCTTGCATTGCTGTGTGTGTGTGTGTGTGTGTGTGTGTGTGTGTGAGAGAGAGAGAGAGAGAGAGAGAGAGAGAGAGAGAGAGAGAGAGAATTACCTTTTTATTCTCGTGCTAAATTTCTTTCATCCTTGTATTCCATTATCCTCCTCCGTTCTGTCTTTTATCTAGGCTAAACCATCTTAACATTTTCTCCACCTTCGTCTTTGTCCTCCACAGTCACACCACCGTCTCAGTATATTTGTCCTCCCTTCTCGTCGCCTCTCCTCTTCTCCTCTTCTATCCTCCTCTTCTCTCCTCTCCTCTTCTCTTGTCTTCTCTTCTCTTCTCCCATTTGTCCCCTCCGGTCTTGTCTCATATTCCCTTCTGTTATTTTTTTTTTTTTCCCTTGCTGTATCCTATCTTCTTCCTTCAGTTTCATCCTCCCCCTTTC
>NC_136967.1:59268389-59303389 GCF_032717465.1 Coenobita brevimanus | reverse complement strand
ATAGTAGGATTAAGGCCGGACCACCTCGTAGGGACCGTAAGGTCTGTGTGGTCTGTGTATCAATGTAACTCTCTCTCTCTCTCTCTCTCTCTCCCTAAAGTACATGAAGTCAGTACTGCCAATACAAGACAACAACAACATATGTACGTCCCCAAAACAAACACCAGCATCAGATCAAAGTCACTTAAAGTGGCTGGACCTATATTCTGGAACAGTGTCCCATCCAGTGTTTCCAGTACTCATACAATATATTCCTTTAGAAAACAGCTGAAAAATTTTCTTTCAAACACCCAGTTTAAACAGTAACATTTCTACTAATAGTGCCCCTGCTATGACAACACGTTCGTTACAGTATATTTATGTGTGTTTATAAATACATATATGTAGATTTAAGTTCTTATATGCCCTCTGTGTAATGAATAACCATTGTAATAATGGAAATAAAATTCTGATTCTGATTCTCTCTCTCTCTCTCTCTCTCTCTCTCTCTCTCTCTCGTCATTTAGCTCCCTGGTCACGCTGGGTTTAGCCGGGGGATAAAACCGCCGTGATAACCTGCCATATGGGGTCTCTTGGGGGGGGGAGGACCCAAGCCTAGCCGCGGACACACTCTCTGGGGGCTGCAGTGAGAGAGAGAGAGAGAGAGAGAGAGAGAGAGAGAGAGAGAGAGAGAGAGAGAGAGCAGAAAAAAAATAAGAAACGAAGATACAGTGAGTAGATGAAGACGGAGAGAGAGAGAGAGAGAGAGAGAGAGAGAGAGAGAGAGAGAGAGAAGTAATGAAGGAGGGGCGAGAGACGAGCCTAGGAAGTGTGAATGGGGGAGGAAATGAGAGAGAGGATGATGAGAGAATGAAATGAAGGGGAGTTGAAATTGAGAGGGAAGAAGAAAACAGGGGAGAAAGAGAGAGAGAGAGAGAGAGAGAGGGAGGGAGGGAAATGGAATTGAGAGGAAATGAGAGGGAGGGAAGGAGGGAGGGAGAGAACAGAGCGTGAATGACGGTGGTGTAGAGTGGGTAAAGAGAATGCTGATGAGGGGTGAGGGGCAGGGGGAGAAGGGGAGGGGAGGAAAGAGTGGGGGGAAGGAGAGGGAGAGAAAGCAAGAGAGGTGGGGGAAAGGATGAAGGAGAGAAAACAAGAGAACGGAGGGAGGGAGGGCATGGAAAGAAATGGATGACAAGGGGGAATTGAGATATCGAGAGGGAAATGGGGGAGGAGAGCGAGGGAGAGAAGGGGAGGAGAGGGAAGGAGGATTGAGCGGATGAATTGAGAGGAAATGGAGAAGAGAAAATCGCGTAGGTGAAATCATGAAAGAAGAAAAAGAGGGAGGATGGAGAGAACAGGAGAAAATGCAGATGATGAATGAGGAAGGGAAAAGGGGGCGATGGAGAGAGATAGGAAAGAAGGCAGAGGGAGGGAGGATGGGAGGGGGAGAAGCAGTTAGGGAAGGAAAAGGGGAAGAAGAGAGGGGAGGTGGGTAAGGTAGAAACAGGAAGGGAATGAAGAGTAGGGATAAAGAAGGGAGATATAAAGAGGTAAAGAGAAAGACCGAGGGAGTAAGAAAGATGGAAGGAGGAGATGAGTTAGTGAAGGGAAGCAAGCAGGGGAGAACACAAAGACGAATAAATAGCAACACACCCTTTGATCAAGAGTGGGCCATGATCTTGTTTTCTGTTCTAAGAATTGAAGATGAGGATGGCTTCTGTTTGTTAACCCCAGTCAGTCAGGCCGAGCAGACCTGTCGACCACGGGTAAACAACTGCGTTTGTATAGCCGTCCCACAGATACAGTACAGAACATACACCATGTAGGGATCCGGCACCCCCTCGTGGTGTCCAGTGCCTCATCAGGGTCGAACCAGGGTCCTTCCCACGGCGAGGTGCAGGGTAATATGAGACTAGACTTCCGGATGAAAGCCGCAGCTGCTTCACCTAGGTTGCACAGTGTCACCACGTGTAGGCTGCCTGTCAGTGCCAAGATGAGGATAGTAAATCAGAAAAGTCCCCCCCCCACCCCCCAGCCACCAGTTCTTTCATCGTAGTGGAGATTTTTTGACTCGATGGCGGCGTATCAAGCTCGTAATCGGGGGATTGCGAGTTCGAGCCTCGCCCGGGACTGCCGTGCCGGGAGTGGTAGCGCGCTCCTGTAACCTAGCGGGGCTATATGATCCAATACAGGGTCCAGCCCAGGGTAATTCCATTTCTCCCATTTTCGGTGGCAGCGTACCGGTACTGGTGATGTGTGGGACTCAGGTGTACAGTAAGATTGGAATTTATGTCGTGGTGGTCATTTGCAGTCGGCGGTAATGGTAGAATGTTCTGTCATACACTTGCACTTGTTCACACCCAATTTGTTTTACCAATGGCATGTACAGTCTCTGACACTCAGTAACATAATCAGTGCAACATTTCCACTTGCACGTGCATCACTCCTACAGACACCTCCCATCCACATTCGTACTTTGTCAGCACCGAAAATAGGGAACTCTGTTACTCTCTCAGTGATATCCAGTCTTGCAATGGACCCAGCACGGACCGATAAAGACACAGATATAGAAAGAAAAACCGATAGGAAAATTAAGTGAAACAAAACCAAATATGCCATGTACGTCAGGAAAAGACTACCTCGACCAGTAAGCAAATGTCACATCAAGTAAATATTGAGTGCATGACAACATTTCTCTGTGCTTGTATCCTCCTTGATGTTTATTACAGAAAAAAAAAAAAAAACTGAAAATGCTTAACTAGTGATTAGAAGGCAAAGATCTGTGTGACTTAATTTTAGCACAAGATTAACAGCGTACCATTTGTAAGACTGTTTACGTAATTTAGTGTTAAAGAATAAACGCTTTTGCCTCATTATAGCTGGGAATGATTGCCATTAATTATATAGTCTTTATCTGTACTATAATTTGATCTGTCAATTTTAATGTATTTATCAACGTCTGTCTGAGAATTGAGGTAGATTTTGTTAGTTGATATTGTCTTGTAGGTAAAGGAAACGGAGACAAAGGGAGTGAAGGCGGTGAAGGGAGAAGGAAGGAGGAGGGAGAAAGAGGGGAAAGGAGAAGGAAATGAGTAGGGAGAGAATAATGAAGGAGGGCAGGGGCGTTAATAAAGGATGAAGGGGGAGAGAGCTGGTAAGGGAGAAGGAGAGAGAGAGAGAGAGAGAGAGAGCATCAGTAGACAGTGCACGGAAGCCTAAATGGGTTTTTAGTCTTAGGAGGGGAAGGGGATGACGTAGAGAGAGAGAGAGAGAGAGAGAGAGAATTATCCGAAGTGGGAGAGAAGAGGGAGAAAGTGAGAGAACAGATAAGAACAAAGGGAGATTAATACAGAGGGAAGGAGATTGGCAGGGAAGGAAGAGAGAGGAGGAGGAGAGAAAGCGAAAGGAAAAGAGAAAGAGGAAATAAAGACAAAGATCAGACGTTAGAGATAATGAAAACAAAGAAGAAAAATTACATAAAGGACAAGGAAAGAAGAAAGGAGGAAGAGGAAAAGGAAAAGAAATAAAGGCAAAGACAGGAAATTAGAGACAAAGAAAAGGAGGGGATAAGAAGGGAAGGAAAAAGAAAGAAAGAATGGAAGAGGCAGATGGACAGGGAAAGTATAGAGGAAAACTAAAGGAAAAAAAAACTAAGGAAAAGCATAGAGAGATGAATCAAAGTAGATGTAAAAGACTGGTAACACACACACACACACACACACACACACACACACACACACACACACACACACACACACACACACACACACAAGAAAGTAAAGATATAACAAGAGTCAGCAAAGATAGACAAGGTCAGTGAGAGAAATAAGGCTTGTAATTGTGGGAGAGGGAGAGGGAGAGAGAGAGAGAGAGAGAGAGAGAGAGAGAGAGAGAGAGAAAGATGGGAGGTGGAGGGAGAGGATGAAGGGATTTATGGCAGAGAGGAAAGAGGGGAGGAAGGGAGGAGAGAATTGGAGGAGGAGGTGAAGAGACAAGGATAGGTGGATCGGAATAGGAGAGAGAGAGAGAGAGAGAGAGAGAGAGAGTATATTTCTCCTATTTGTAGTGATGATTTTTGCATGTGTCGGCAACGAGAGCAACGCGTGCTTACCTTGTTTTTGTTCTTCATGGAGAAAATTTTGCCTTCATTAAATTAAACCATTAATCCTGTAGCGCCGAATTTTATTAAGTATACTCTCATTGTCCCTGCCTATCCCCGAATATAATAATAATAATAATAATAATAATAATAATAATAATAATAATATTTCCTCCATTTCTTTGTCTCTCATGCCCTTTTCATCCCTCCTTCTTCTTCCAGCATTGTCAGTCTTGAACGTACTAAAAAATTCTTCATTGTATTCAGGCCTTCAATTCAGTAACACCGCATTTCACAGGGTATACTTTCCCCCACCAAACTCCACTGCCCTCCCAGCCCATCCCACCCACTCCTTACTCACCACTCCCCATTTCTTTAAACCCATGCCCCAAGACGGTGTCAAGGCGCGACGCAGGTACGGTGGTCATTGAAAGCGCTAGTCCCATTGTAGGCTTTTCTTGCAGCCCTCAGACGATAAATGCAGACTAGGCTTTTTGAATTAGAAGTTAGAGACGGAATTAGAAGATAGATGCAGGTTAAGAGGCAATTAGATGTTAGATGCAGCCTCTCTCTACCCCTTCAGTACGAGAATTTACCTGTAAGCTTAAAATGATTGGTGATAGCAAGGTGAGGAAAAAATAAAAATCTGAAAGAAAAAGTTAAGGGAAGCTCAAAATCAGGGAAGGATAAGGAGGAAAATATTTTATGCCGGATTATATTGCTTTAGGAATTTGAGAGAGAGAGAGAGAGAGAGTTTTAGCTACAGGAGTTTCATAAATATGTAGATCACACTGACTTTATTGTCCCTACGAGGTGATCTGGCATTACAGTAATCGTAGAAAGAGAGAGAGAGAGAGAGAGAGAGAGAGAGAGAGAGAGCGAGCGCCAGTGGGCCAAACAACCATTATCCTTTAATGTTGGTGGTAATCGACCCCGCCTGCTGAGAGGTCGCAATGTCACCCCTCTTCCCCCTGCCCTCCCCTCCCCCTCTCCCCTCACCCCGTCAACCCTCCCCTCCAACCACCCCCCGCACTCCCCCAACCCCCCATTCCAACCCATGTCACCCCTTCTCCCCCGTCTCTCACTCTTCTCCCTGCACTTCTCACCTCCCTTCCCCCCCCATCAGTACACCCTCCTTCCTTCTTCCTTCCTCCTCACCTCCTTATATTTTCTCTCCTGCAACACTTCCCCCCTTTCCATCACACTTCTTCCCCTCTTTCCTTCACACTTTTCCACCTTCCTTCTCCCCTCCCGGCTACAGTATACACTTCTCCCCTTCTCCCCTCGTTTAGTCCCCCCTCATACATTTACCCTCTTCCTTCACACTTAACGTCTTCCTTCACACTTAACGTCTTCCTTGACACATACCCTCTTCCTTGACACTTACCCTCTTCCTTGACACTTACCCTCTTCCTTGACACTTACCCTCTTCATTTACACTTACCTCTTCCTTGACACTTACCCTCTTCCTTGATACTTACCCTCTTCCTTCACACTTACCCTCTTCCTTGACACTTACCCTCTTCATTTACACTTACCTCTTCCTTGACACTTACCCTCTTCCTTGACACTTACCTCTTCCTTCACACTTACCCTCTTCTTTGACACTTACCCTCTTCATTTACACTTACCTCTTCCTTCACACATACCCTCTTCCTTCACACTTACCCTCTTCCTTCACACTTACCCTCTTCCTTCACACATACCCTCTTCCTTCACACATACCCTCTTCCTTCACACTTACCCTCTTCCTTCACACTTACCATCTTCATTTACACTTACCATACCCTCTTCCTTCACACTTACCCTTTTCCTTCACACTTAACGTCTTCCTTCACACATACCCTCTTCCTTCACACTTACCCTTTTCCTTCACACTTAACGTCTTCCTTCACACATACCCTCTTCCTTCACACTTACCCTTTTCCTTCACACTTAACGTCTTCCTTCACACATACCCTCTTCCTTCACGCTTACCCTTTTCCTTCACACTTAACGTCTTCCTTCACACTTACCTCTTCCTTCACACTTACCTCTTCCTTCACACTTACCCTCTTCCTTCACACTTACCTCTTCCTTCACACTTACCTCTTCCTTCACACTTACCCTCTTCCTTCACACTTACCTCTTCCTGCACACTTACCTCTTCCTTCACACTTACCTCTTCCTTCACACTTACCCTCTTCCTTCACACTTACCTCTTCCTTCACACTTACCTCTTCCTTCACACTTACCTCTTCCTTCACACTTACCTCTTCCTTCACACTTACCCTCTTCCTTCACACTTACCTCTTCCTTCACACTTGCTCTCTTCCTTCACACTTACCTCTTCCTTCACACTTACCGTCTTCCTTCCCACTGTCGTCCTCCTTCCTTCCTTGTTTATATAGTCAAGAAGGTATAGTGGGTGGGGAAAAAAATAATAGGAATGCACTATAGTCATTTAATCTCTGTTTGGCCCAGATTTTCGTCCATTCGCAGTCTGTTTCATGAAGCTCAGTGGCAGAGTAGATTAATACTGCGGCTCTGCGTTCTTCCCATAGCACTTCTTCATGACTAGTATAATTTTCTGGTGTTAGTGTGTTCTTACAAACTCAATACTCAAAATGGGAAGAGGTCAATATTATGCCAACTTAGAGTAAAATGAGTATAGTTTTATAGTCTAGGATACATGATGTTTGTACTGGGATCATTTCTCACACTTCCACTTCTCCCCCTCACTTTCCCCTTGTTCCTTTACACTCCTTTCGCACCACCCTTTTCCCACTCACTCCTACCCTCACTTCCCCTCCCCCTTCTCACACCCTGCCTGCTATTCTATCCTTGTCTTTAACTGGTAGATTAGGTTTTGTTAGTTATAATCTTCCCCATACCAAACAGCCACGAAAGGACCAATAGGCCTGTTGCTGTTTTCTTTCCTTTGTACACCTTTATACCCGTCTCTCCTGTCACCTTGTTCTCCTTTTATTTCACACATACATCATCACCCCTTACTGTGTTACCCCTCCTTCCCTCCCTCCTCATTTTACTCCTCGTTCCCCCTCCTCTCCCTTCATGTGTTCTCCTCCCTTTCACGTTCACTCCTTCCCTTTCCCTCCCTCTTGCTCCTCTCCTCCCTCACTCTTCCTTCCTTCTCGTACATTCACTCCCCATTTTTTCCTCGTCCTCTCTCATTTTTTTATGCCCATTCTTTCCCCCTTTCACTCTCCCCCACCGCCACACCCCCCTCACCACCGCCATACATTCCCCCTCACCCCCGCCCCCTCACCACTACCATACCCTCCTCCTCATCACTACCATCCATTTCCTTCTCACAACATCACCACTACATTCCCCCTCACACCCCTATTCCTTCCCTCACTCCCACATACTCCCCCTCACTCCCACGTACTCCTCCTCACTCCCACGTACTCCCCCTCACTCCCACGTACTCCCCCTTCACTCCCTTATACTCCCCCTCACTCCCTTATACTCCCCTTCACTCCCTTATACTCCCCCTCACTCCCTTATACTCCCCCTCACTCCCTCATACTCCCCCTCACTCCCTCATACTCCCTCTTACTTCGTTTACTCCCCCCCATTCCCTCATAGTCCCCCTCACTTCCTCATACCTCCCTCATATCCATCTCATCTCCCAGACTGGCGTTGTTACCCGATACCGGTAATATTTTTAGCTGCCATCGAGTTCGTATCTTCAGTCAGCCAGTCAGTCCGCCAGTCAGTCAGTCAGCAGTTTAGTAATACATTTAGTAGTTCATAAGGCTGTCGACTGATGGATTTGTTTCTGATACGATGAGCCAAACAGGGACTTAATAATCAAAGAGAGAGAGAGAGAGAGAGAGAGAGAGAGAGAGAGACGTCCTGTATCCTGTGACCTGGTTGATTGCTGTCAGTCCTTTCATGAATAGAGGGGCTGTCTCCCCTCACGCTTACCCCCCCCTCTCTCTCTTCCCCACCCTCTCCTTTCACCCCTCTCCCTCTCCCCTCTCTCTTCACTCTGTCACGTTCCTTCTTTGTCCCCTCTCCCTTCCCCTCGTCCTGTTCCCCTCTCTTTCTGCACCCTGTGGCGTTCCCTTCCCCCTTCCCCTTCCCTTCCCCCTTCCCCTCCCCCTCCCCCTCCCTCTCCCTTCATTCTTTCCATCTCTCTGTTCGCTCACTCTTTCTCATCCCCCCTCTCTCCTCCCCTCTCCCTTTCCTCTCACTCTTTCCCTGCCTCTTCCCCCTCTCTGTGCTCTCCCATCCCCTCTCACTGTCCTCTCCCTCTCTGTCTTCACTGTCACTTCCCTCCCTGTCCCCTCTCCCTCTCCCCTCTACGTCTTTGTACACGCTTGTCCCGTCTCATTCTCCCCTCTCTCTCTCCCCTCTCCCCAAATGTTCCCTTTCCTTCTCCCTTCCCTTCTCCTTCTGCACTCTCCCTCTCTATCTCCATCTTTTCACCCATTCTTCCCTAACCCTTCCCATGATTGTATACAGTGACCCCTTTCCTCTCTCTTTGTGTCCTCTTTCCCCACCCTTTGTCCCCTTTCCTCTCCCTTTGTGTCCCCTTTCCCCACCCTTTGTCCCCTTTCCTCTCCCTTTGTGTCCCCTTTTCTCTCCCTTTGTGTCCCCTTTCCTCTCCCTTTGTGTCCCCTTTCCTCTCCCTTTGTGTCCCCTTTCCTCTCCCTTTGTGTCCCCTTTCCTCTCCCTTTGTGTCCCCTTTCCTCTCCCTTTGTGTCCCCTCTCCTCTCCCTTTATGTCCCCTCCCCTTTCATTTCTGTTCTCTTTTCCTCTCTTTCCGTCCCTTCTCCTCCCCTTCCCTTCTTTCCTCCCTTCTCCCTCTCAGTAATTTCCTTCTCCCCCCTCCTCATTTCCCCCATCCCCCTCTCACGTCAGTTTTTTACTTAATGTTCCTCTTCTCTCTTTTTTTCTCTTCGTTGCCTCTCTCTTCCTCTCCAGTTCTTCTCCTCCCGCTCTTTATTTTGTAGCATTTCTTATTCGACTCTCTCTCTCTCTCTCTCTCTCTCTCTCTCTCTCTCTCTCTCTCTCTCTCTCTCTCTCTCACACACACACACACACACACACACACACACACACACACACACACACACACACACACACACACACACACACACACATTGGCGTTTACGTTCATCTTTTGTTTCATTATTTTTTTTTTCTTGTCTCTTCTTTTTAATTTTTTATGCGTTTTCCTTTTGTCCCTACTTCTCAAATTTTTTTCGTTCTTCGTTCCTCCGTTTCTCCCTCTCTTTGCTCCTTCCTTCTTTTGTTTTTTCTTTCTTTTTCCTTGCGTCTATCTTTTATCCTGTCTCTGCTTCCTCTGTTCTCTCTCACTCTTTCCTTTCTTCCTCTCTCTCTCTCTCTCTAATATTTTGTTGTTTCCTACCTACCTTCCTTCCTTCCTTCCTTCATTATTTACATATTTATGATTCCTTCCTTCGTCTCCTCCATTCGTGTATTCCTTCCAATCTTGTATTTCCATTTACTCCTTCTTTCCCTCACCTTCCTTCCTGATTTCCTTTCGTATTCCGTCCTTCTTTCCTTCCTTCCTTCCTTCCTTCATTCATTCATTCATTCCTGCTTCCCTCTCTGTGCCCCTTCTTTTTTTTTTTCATCCATCCTCTTACCTTTCATTTTTCTTTCCTCCCTTCCAGCTTTCCTCTTTCGTCCTGTCCATTTTCCTTCCCTTCTTCCTTCCTTCGTTCCTTCCTTCCTTTCCTTCTTTCCTTCCTTCTTTCCTTCCATCCTCCCGTGCTTCTTTCCTTCCTTCCATCCTTCCTTCCTTCGTCCTTCCTTCCTTCCTTCCCCTCTGGCGGCCCTGCTCTTCCCCTCACATCAGTGTATATATTTTAAGATATTGCTTCTCCCCTCTCTCTTACTCTCTCCCCTCCTCCTCCTCCATCACCTCTCTCTCTCTATCTCTCTCTCTCTCTCTCTCTCTCTCTCTCTCTCTCCTGACCACAGCTAGCAAATTTTTCTGACAAGCTGTTTTTTTCATTTTTTTAGCAATTTTTTTTTACATTTTTTCATTTAATTAGGTGAAAGAAAAAGTTAATAATTTTCCCTATCAGAATTTCACGTAATAAGCAGTTTTCCACTCTCCCCTTCCTTGTTATCAGTCTTATCTTCTCCCCACTTCTCTCCCTATCAGTCTCTGTTTCTTGTTCCTCGTCTTATTTTTATTTTTCTTTCTGTCACTTCTTCCCCTTCACACTTCACACTTGTCCTTTTTTTTACCGTTCTTTATCATCTCCTCTTCCTCCTCCTTCACCGTATGTCTTCCTTCCTTCCTTCCTTCCTTCCTTCCTTCCTTCCATCCATCCATCCATCCATCCATCCATCCATCCGTCCTTCCTTCCTTCCTTCCTTCCATCCATTCTTCCCTTCTCTTCTCTACCACATTTTCTCTCCTTTCTCCCCTTCCTCCTTCCCTTGCCTCATTTTTCCTCATTTGTCCAGTCCTGTCTCCTTACTCTCCTCTCCCTCCTTCCCTGTTTATACATCAACTTTGTAAATTCACCTTCCCTCCTTCTTTGCCTCTTTAAAATTCGTTATTATAATATCCCCTCTTTTTTAATATTTCCTCTTTCCTCCTCCTCCTCCTCCTCCTCCTCCTCATTCCTTCCCTCCTTTCCTTTCCTCTTTCCTCTCAGCCCTTTCTCCGTCTTTCCTCTTCCTCCTCTTGTCTCATTTTTCCTCATTTGTCGGGTTGTGCTTCCTTAGTTTCTTCCTCCTCTCATATGTATAGCTCCCTAACAACTTTTCGTAAGCGATTTAATTTGCTTATTACACCAGACTGTCCCATTCTGTAATATATCCATGTTTCAGACATCGCCATCATTTGCATATTAACCACGTAAACTCAGAAATAAATCGTTAAGGAAGAGGTGTTACGAAGCCTCCTTAACCGCCGAGAATACGAGCCTTATTCAGGTTCCTAATCCCAGAGTTTCTTCCTTAGCCTAAAATAAACAGGTTCTTGGTAGGAGGAGTGAATTGGAAGGGCCGTGATTGTAGGTTATCGTAGTGAAGGGGTTGAGGGAGGTCATTTGTAGGATGAGATGGAGGGATGGAGTGGAGATGTATATGAGAAAGCGGGGTGTGAGCTGGGGAGAGGATAGTGAAATGGCGGGGGACAGGGCGACTTGGAGGCGATTTGTTTGTGGCCACCCCGTACTAGTTTAAGGCGTCTGGCAATAGATTGATGGTGATTAGAAGGAAAGAGATAAGATGAAGATATGGCGTTTCTTAGATGGTGATAAGACGTCCAGTATTTTCAGTGTCTTGAAGTTATTTACTTTGATCTTATTTTTTTCTTAGTTATTTGTACATTAATGTTTATCTGCTTGGTTATCTGTTTATATGTTTTTTACGGTTTTATTTTTCTGGGTTTATATGGAGGAACTGTAATATTCTCTCTCTCTCTCTCTCTCTCTCTCTCTCTCTCTCTCTCCAGTTTCTTAATTTCTTTTTCCCTCTTTTCGTTTCCCCTCCTCCGCTTTCCCCGTCCGTCTTTAATAACTCAACCTGATCCATCCACCTTGCCTCTCATCCACTTTTATTTCTTTCTCCTTCCTCTCCTCTATTTCCACCCCAAACTTTCCTCGTCTCACCTCACCTCACTTCACTTCACTTCGCTTCTTACCTCACCTCACTTCACTTCACATCACTTCACTTCACTTAACCTCACCTCCACTTCACTTCACTTCACATCACTTCACTTCACCTCACCCCACCTCACCTCACCTCACCTCACTTTTACCTAGCAAATACCTCTCCTCACACCTCACCCTGTCCCAGTTCACCTTATAGACAAGCTTTTTAAACATTGAAATGAAAATAATAATAATGATAATAATAATAATAATAATAATAATAATAATAATAATATCAAAGATTCACAAAGTGCATTTCGAAATAATCGCTTGTACTCAATGAATCCTTTGGCCTGTTTCAAAGATACATTGTACGGGTATGACGAAACTAAATTTTAACTTGCCTACCTCGAATTTCAAGAGCCATACAGCAAAGTTCTCCACACAAGTCTTCATCAGAAACAAAAGGCACTCGTTTGTAGCGGCAGTGTGTGTCAGGTGGATCAGAAATAGGCTTATAGGATGTAAACAGAGAGTCGTAATAAATGAAAAAGAAACAGACAAAAAAAAACAAAAAAACTAACGGAGTGCCACAGGGTTCGTTGCTGGGTTCTGTACTTTTTTTTATTTTAATGCATAAGTGATACTGATGAAGGAATGTGTTGTAAAATATCCAGGTTTGATGATGTTGCAAAAATTAGTAACAAACCAGGTACATCTTTGCAATGGCAGATGATTCAGAAAGCTCTTGATAAACTGATTCATTGTGCCTAAACATGGCTAGTGGAGTTAATTTTTTAGTACATGCAAGGGGCTGAACATTGACAGTAGAAACGAAAAAGTGAGCTATAACATGAATGAGATTAAACCTGATAACATAACCACGGTGATTATTTAAGAATTATTGTAGATTTCAAACCAGGCAAGTAGTGTACAAAGGATGACAAGAAAGCTGGCTTATTGGATTCAGAGGTAGTGTATGCATATGTAAATCAGATATTGTCCCTACCTCGTATCATTCCCTAGTACGTCCACACGTTAAATATTATATCCTCTTCTGCTCTCCTTACGACTAAAATGATGTGAAGAAGTTCGAGAGAGATTGTAGTGAAGGGCAAATTATCTGTAGATCCAAGTTCGAGAGAGATTGTAGTGAAGGGCAAATTATCTGTAGATCCAAGTTCGAGAGAGATTGTAGTGAAGGGCAAATTATCTGTAGATCCAAGTTCGAGAGAGATTGTAGTGAAGTGGCAAATTTTTCGTAGATTGAAGTTCGAGGGAGATTATTGTGAAGTGACAATTTACCCGTAGATTGAAGTTTGAGAGAGATTGTAGTGAAGTGGCAAATTACCCATAAATTGAGAAATGTACCATATGAGGAATGCTTAGAAGTTTCGATCTTGTGTACCATAACAAAGCACAGACCACGAGGGGGTTTAATTCACATATATGAAATGTCAAAGGATAAAATAATGGATGTTTAAAAATACTCAGCAGTCGATCCATCAATATATACTAGAGGTGATGGTTATAAAATTATTGGCAAACATTTCCAGTCATGTAAAGGTGAACATTTTTTAAACATTTGTAAAATTATTGAACGGAATGCATTGTAATATAAATAGGGATACATTTGTAACATTTGGAATTCGCCTTGATACATATTTGGCTTCTGATTTTGTAAGCAAGTTCACCGCTGAATAATACATCTTGAAAGTATAATGTTCTCTACAGTACAAATCGTGGAGGACACATCTGCAGAACAACATCATTTTATGGAGTTGCGGTCAGGAATATCGCTTCACGTTTTGTGTGAGGAATTATGAACTCTTAGATGCAATACAGTGAAAAGCTTGTTATGTTTCGAAGGTAACATCACTGAGTTTCAAAAGTAATTGTTCACTGTCATGATATTTATCGATATTTGAGTTCACGCTAGTACCATACCTCACTTTGAATTGCAGTTACTTTCCCTTGCTGCTTAAGGTGGATTAGAATATACTGTCCATTCATCCCTTCTTATAAAATTTCCATGGCAGTTTTTTTTTTCTAATGCTGCATGGTTTTCTTCCTTTCATGTGGGTTTTGACAGGATGGATTGGTGAATGGGGGAGAGTCTTCTTCGTTGGCTATCCTTATTATTGACTCACAGAATGTATACCCTATGATCTACGACAAACTTGCGGGGACCGATAGATCTGTTGCCGTTTGCTTTCCTCAGTACTCACTCAGCTCGTCTAGCCTTCCCTCACCTCACTTCGCATCACCTTAGCTCTCCTCAAGTCACGACGCCTAACCTCACCTCACTTCACTTCAGCACACCCCACCTCACCTCACCTCAGTTCATTCCAGCACACCCCACCTCAACGCACCCCACCCCACCTCACTTCACTTCACCTCCAGCTTCCTTTATTTTCCAACTGTCTGTTAAAAAGTTATTGACCAGTTTGTGTTCTTTTATGGCAAGCGGTTACCTACAATTTAAGGCGAAAATTTTCAATTTTGGAGAGAGGGAAAATTTCTGAATGGTGACTTGTTTTCCTGTTTTTGGTGTTTTTTGGTTTGTCCAGGATCGAACTTTATTATTATTATTATTATTATTTATTATTATTTTAAGTAGTAGACGCCAAGAGATGGTCGGAAGTTTTTGTTTTATTCTCTCTCTCTCTCTCTCTCTCTCTCTCTCTCTCTCTCAGATGGTCACCAGCTGCTTGAATGATCTGGATTACGGTAAATTAGACTCAGTTTCTGGGTACAGCAGAGGCGATAAGGGATTGGCTCTTGCTCTTCGTAACCCCTTCAGTCCGATAACCTATTTTGTTTATTATTTTACTACATTCATCCCATTCTGTTGAGCTTAGGAGAGATTAACATGGTGCGTTGGATATAGCCTTCCTGGACCGCTTCAGTACGAGAGAGAGAGAGAGAGAGTCGCCTTTAATCCTTTCCTAGGGTTAATAAGGTCGTGTGGAGGCAACAGTAATGAATAAATAAAGACATTAGTGGAGTATGTGGACCGAGTGTCAAGGAGTGGACAAGTAACAAGATTGTTTTTCATGAACTTTCCACACACACCCACATCTTAACCTTGCCTGGGTCGTTGGTGTGTGTGTGTGTGTGTGTGTGTGTGTGTGTGTGTGTGATGGGGTGGGGTTGGTATGTGGGATGTGTGTGTGTGTGTGTGTGTGTGTGTGTGTGTGTGTGTGTGTGTGTGTGTGTGTGTGTGTGTGCCTGCGCCTGCGAACTCGAATATTTTATGGACAATCTCCCAAAGAGGCAATCACTAGATGGCCCCATACTTTGCAAGCAAGGTATACACATAAATAAACCTTCTGTCATGAATATACACGCCATATTTAGAGAGGTTGAAAAAGGAAAATGAAAAATGCAAAATATGGATGTGAGTTACCGGTATATATATATATATTTTTTTTTTTGATGTAGCCTTTGGTAGACATTTTTTTTTTGTAATAGAAGATGAAAAGAGGAAGGGAAGTATTAGTAAAAATGGTTGCAGCCTTTGTATTATTTTCTCTTGTGTATATGTATGTATACCTGAGTGTACACGTGTATGTAGGTTCGTGTGCATGTTCCCTGGTTGAAATACATGGTTGTTTGATCCAGCGCGCGTGCACACACACACACACACACACACACACACACACACACACACACACACACACAGAGGGTGCATATATCGTGAGAGGGAATTATAGAGGCACTGAGAGGGTGATTCTTATATGCTTGAAAGAGAGAGAGAGAGAGAGAGAGAGAGAGAGAGAGAGAGAGAGAGAGAGAGAGAGGGGGTCCATTTCTGTATGCATGGGGGTCAGGATATACATTGCAGGCGCCTCACACCAGCACGGTATTCATGGGACAACTTCAGGCTGCTGGGAATATCTGTGGCAATGTATGGATGGCATAAAACACCAGGGAACCACCGCGTGTACTCTCTCTCTCTCTCTCTCTCACACACACACACACACACACACACACACACACACACACACACACACACACACACACACATGGATGCCCTGTAAACATGGTACATGAAGTCCTGATATCTCATTCAGCATTTTCTTTTACTTGAATTATTTCGCAGCCAGACAGGTAACTCAGTAGACTAAAAGGTGGAGTGGTTTACTGTATGTTTATGACCCCCCCAAAGGGTTATGGGATTTTTTTTTTTTTTAGCTTGTGTGTCAGACCGAAAAAAATGTTTTTAAATAATAATAATAATAATAATAATCAATCAATCAATCAATCAATCATTTCCTGTGGCACCCCACGGGATGCATAGGGCCTCAATGAACTCTCTCCACCAGTATTTGTCTCTTGCCATCTCCTTCAGGTCCCACCAACACTCCTCTCCTGCTTCTTTTTTCATTGTCCTCAACCAGGTTTCCCTCGGCCTACCTCTAACCCTTCTTCCTCTAGCAATCCACTCTGGCACATCCTGTATTAAACAACCTTCTTTTCTGTATATGTGCCCCAGCCACTTCCAGCGAGACAGTCTCACATATTCATTAACTGGTTCCACTCTCGTAATATCCCTTACTCTTTCATTTGTAACTCTGTCTTGCCACTTTACCCCAAGAATCCTTCTCAGTATTTTATTCTCAAATCCTAATACTTTCTGATCTGTTGCAATTGTACTGTACCATGACTCATGCCCGTAAATTAAAATTGGTCTAACCATGGACTTGTAAATTTTCACTTTAGTATGTACCGAAAGCATATTATTATTCCAAACAGATTTCAACATTCCAACAGCTCGCCAAGCCTGTCTAATCCTCTCCTCAATTTCATTGTTTAATGATCCATTAGATGATACAATCGTTCCCAGATATTTAAAGTTTTCTACATTCTTCACCACATTATTCCCAATTACACAATCGATTTGGTTCTCCACGTTCATATTAATAATTTCAGTCTTTCCACAATTTATTACCAATCCCACTTTTTCTCCTTCCTCCACCAGACAATCGAGCACCCTCTGCATCTCGTATACTTCCGCAAATCAGTACAATATCATCAGCATAGTCCAAATCCATCAGCTTCTTATTTTCTTTCCAGTTAATTCCTGCACCTGTTCTCCTTACAACCTTTTTCATAACATAATCCATAACCAAAACAAACAACAAAGGCGAAAGAACTCCTCCTTGAATCACTCCTGACCTAACTTGAAATGGATCACTCAAAGAACCACCCACCATTACCTTACAAAAAGTACCTTCATGCAGGCTTCTAATAATATTTACAAACTTTTCTGGTATACCATAGAATCTCATAATTATCAACATAGCTCCACGTGAAACACTATCAAACGCCTTTTCAAAATCCACAAAACACATGTTAAGTGGCATTTTCATCTCATTAGCTTGTTGCATTAGATGCCTTACAATAAAAATCTGATCATTACAACCTCGACCCTTTCTAAATCCCGCTTGTTCTTCTCTTAAAATTTTATCAATTACTGGCTCTATTCTGTTCAACAAGATTTTGGAAAAGACTTTTGCAACTACAGGTGTCAAAGTTATCCCCCTCCAATTGCCACACACACTTACATCTCCCTTTTTTGGTATTTTTATAATCACTCCATTTTTCCACTCTTCTGGAATTCCACCATTATCCCAAGCCACATTAAAAAGTTTCAAAAGCGCATTCATCAACTCGTCATTTTCCACCTTAAGCATTTCAGGGAATATTCCATCCTCACCTGGAGCCTTAAAATTCTTTAACTCCTTTATAGATTTTGCTACCTCTTCCAAAGTTATATCCCCTGTTTCTATCTGCAAATCTCTCTCGGCTGGCAAAATGTCCTCTTCAGCTGGGATTGGTCTATTTAGAACAGATTCAAAGTGCTCTTTCCATCTTCCTTTTATATCCAAATCTTTAGTCATCAGATTACCATTTCTATCTCGTACAGGTATTTCCTTCCTTCTCATTTCAGTCCCAGTTAACTCCTTTATGGCCTGATACGCTGCTCTTGTGCTCTGACCGTCATTTTTACTTAATTTAATTTCTGTCTCTGTCGCCTTTTCATTATATAGTCTCCTCTTATCACGTCTAACGAGTCTTTTTACTTCAGAATGTAAACTCCAGTACTTTGCTCTAAGTACTTCAACTACCTGGTCATCAACATGTTGTTCTTCACTTCTTAACTTAGCCTCTTTCCTTTTCTGAATTACATTCTATGTTTCATCTGACATCCACTTTTTCCTTCTCGCTTTTCCGTTTTTCTTAATAGTAACCTTAGCACTCTCATGCAAAACCTCTTTTACCTCTCATAATAAGTAGTAATAGTAATAATAATCCATCCATCCATCATCCAATCCTACGTTGTCCCATGAGGAGCGTAGGGGCCCGGGGCTAGGCAAGTTGGCCCTGACATTGAAGATGAGAGTGACCAGCCTCACTCATCCCTGAGTGGCATTACGTGAGCAATAAACCCCAACCACCCCTTGGATATAAGCCTTCACCGGCTCCATCCGATTGCAGCGCAATAATTACCCACTAAACTACCAGGCGCCAAAATTTGGTCATATGGTTACCACCCAACATAGGAAATTGTTTCATGGTGTACAGGAAACCATTTGGCTTGTCAGTCAGTGTAGAGTCACCCGTAGGCAGAAGGACGAGGAAGGAAAGACAGAAGAGGATGGAAGGAAAGAAGGATGGAGGAGAGGAAAGGGCAGACAGCCGAGAGCAGTACTACATCGAGAGAGTGGATGGCGAGTGCCCCCACCTACCACATATAATAATAATAATAGTAATAATAATAATAATAATAGTAATAATAATAATATAATGATCCTATTGCTGTATGTTTGTTGGTTTGTTACCGTAATACAGCTAAAGCAGCGCATATAGCTCAAATTTTTGTTAGAGCAAGGTACCATTAAAATGCTGAAATTTGAAGAATAAAACAATTTCCTGGCCAGTCGGGCCACCGGTTCCCGTGTTATGACTAATTTCTGGCCATTTGTGGAGGGGATGGATTCGTCCTTGGTCCGGCGTTGAAATTACAGCATAACGCGAGAGGAGAGTGACGTGTTTCTTGTATTATTTCTCTCTCGCCTCTTCTTTCTCTCTCCTTATACTTCTAAAGTTGTATAGTATAATGGTATAGTATAATCTATATTATAATGATCCGATTTCTGTATGTATGTTGGTTTTTTGCTCGACATCGAGCGGAGGCCGCCGAAGGCGGCCTTCAAGCAATTAAAAATAATAATAATAATAATAATAATATCATCATCATCATCATCATCATCATCATCATCATCATCTTTTTAAACATACGGTATGCATTTCAACATACAAATATAACTTCCGTAGCAGGATAATCTTATGCATTACATATATATATATATATATATATATATATATATATATATATATATATATATATATATATGGAGCCTCTGTGGTAGAGTGTGCGTTTCGTACACGGGTGAACCAGGGCTCGCGCCCCGCCAGGGTAATAAACTTTGGGAGTGTTCACCCGGCCACGTATTGCATTGGCGGACACAAGGGGTGCTGTGGTTGAACCAGTGTCGCTTACTATAAAGTATGCTTGCACCCAGTCGACTTGCGCGGGCCGATTACACTTGGTTCACAGACTACACACACATCCAAAGCCACTCCAACACTACAATTACACTTACAAGCACTTATCACCCTACATACAATCTCTACCAGACAGCCTTAGCCACTTGGTAGATACATTGGCTGTATCATCCCGACTTCGGTCGAGATAGGCCGGTCCTGCAGTGGATACTCAAACGGCTGATGATGATGATGATGATTATATATATATATATATATATATATATATATATATATATATATATATATATATATATATACACATACAGTATGTAGTGTGTGTGTGTGTGTGTGTGTGTAAAGCAATATACAATAACAGTGGACTTTGTTCAGCTCAACAGAAAGTGAAATATTATGCAGAGATTATGTATTTTAAATTATATACTATGCATGAGGTGCTTGTTCCATGGCAGATAAACAAACAACCAGACAGCTTAACTGAGCCTGGCTGCTTCTGACACGGCTGCAAATATAAGGCTTATTACTCTGATATATTCCAGTATTTTTATAATTTTTCTCTTATTTATTTCCTCATTTTTATTATTTTCTCTCCACCCCCTTAAATCTCTGAATCTGATTGTTTTTTGTTTTTTTCCTTTATGTTGGCACTAGATGGCTAATTTTAGTCATGAGAGCCGTTTTACTAGAGAAGTGATTAATGAAGACTGCATCTTGTTCGTCCAGTTCGTATAGTCTCTCCTAAATAAATAAATAAATAAATAAATAAATCGCCTGGAGAGAACAAGAAAAGAGAAAGAGAGCGTCGAGAGAGAAGGTAAAGGCATAAAGAGAGCTAGAGTGTGAGATAAAAGGGTTAAGATTAATGGAAAGGTATTGAAAGGAGGATTAACGAAGGAAAGGGGGAAGAGGAGGGAGGGAGGAAAGGAGAGAAAATAAGAAGGGAGGAGGAATGGGGAAGGGAAGAGGAGAAGAGAACTGAAGGAAGGTGGTAATAGTTTTGTAGAAGTAGAAGAGAGCGAGAGAGAGAAAGAGAGAGAGAGAGAGAGAGAGAGAGAGAGAGAGAGAGAGAGAGAGAGAGAGAGAGCAGTGAATAAAGAGAAAAAAGAAAACAACTGAGGGGAAATTAATAGAGACAGAAGGTGAGGAAAGAAAGAAGGAAAGGCGAAGAGAACGAAAGGGAGAGGGGAGGAAGGAGAATGAGGTGCGGGAGATGGGAAAGAAAGATAATGAGGGGAAGAGGAGGGAAGGAGGGAAGAAGGGAAGGAGGAAATGGGGGGAGGAGAAGAAAGAAATATGGAGAGAGAGAGAGAGAGAAGGAAGTGTGGATGGGAGGTGGTGATGAATTTATAGTGTAGTCACCCCAGGCCTTAAAAAACGAGGGAGGAAGAAAACAGTTAGCGGGTCGGGATTAAATCAGCTTCGTTTACAGAGTCACAAGGCAAAACAGAAGGGAGAGAGGGAGGAAAGGGAGAAGGGAGAGGGAGGAAGAGGAAAGGGAAGGGAGAGGGAGGAAAGGGAAGGGAGAGGGAGGAAAGGGAAGGGAGAGGGAGGAAAGGGAAGTGGAAGAGAAAAAGGAAGGATTAGAGAAGAGAGAGGGGAAAGGGCAGGGAAGAGGGATGAAAAAGAAATCGAAGAAAGAAGAGGGAGGGAATGGAGAGAAAAGTTAGAGGAGTGGAAGGGAAATGGAAGTGGGTGGGATGGGAGAAGAGAGAGGAGAGAGGGAAGGGAGAGGGGTGGAAGGAAGAGGGGAGAGGAAATGGAAGAAGGAAAAGAGAGGAAGGAAGAAAGGGAAAGAAGGAAGAAAAAAGAGAGAGGAAGGAAGAAAAGGAGGGAAGGGAGAGAGGAAGGGAGAAAGGGAGAGAGGAGAGAGAAGAAGGAAGAAAGGGAGGGAAGGAAGAGAGAAGAAAGAAGGAAGGGAAGAGCGAAGGACGGAAGGTAAGGGAAAGGGAAGGAACAGAGAGATGGATGGGAGAAGAAAAAGTTTGGGCAGAGAGAGGGAGAGGCATAAAAAAGAGAGAGAGAGGAAAGAAGAGTAGGTGAGTGTGTGTGTGTGTGTGTGTGTGTGTAAAACCAAAGCAAAACATGAATTTTAAATAGAGCTTTTACAAAGCTTCTTCCACCGATTAAACACTGTTGGAACCATTAACTTTTTTTTTTTTTTTTTTTGAGAGAGAGAGAATATGTATTGATCCATTACATTTTCCTTTTATCTTTAATCTGACGCTTAGAATATTAAAACAAATTCATTCATTCTCTCTCTCTCTCTCTCTCTCTCTTTCTCTCTCTCTCTCTCTCTCTCTCTCTCGCTTTGACCCTCGTTCTTCCTGCAAAACAAAATCCAAGTCACAACGGGAAATTCTTCGTAACTTTCTTTGTGAATCCAGGTCGTTTGTTCATCCTAGGAAAAGCGAATCAGGTGAATGCGTGTGAACTCCTCTGTATTCATGGAAGTGCATCTAAACGTACATGAACGTATTTGAACGTACATGACCGTATCTGAACGTACATGAACGTATTTGAACGTACATGAACTTATTTGAACTCCCATGAACGTATCCGAACTTGAACGTATCTGAACGTACATGAACGTATCTGAACCTACATGAACGTATCTGAACCTACATGAACGTATCTGAACCTTCATGAACATATCTGAACCTACTGTACATGAACGTATCTAAACTCCCATGAACATATCTGAACTCCCATGAACTTATTTGAACTCTCATGAACGTATTTGAACTACCATGAACGTATTTGAACTCCCATGAACGTATTGGAACCTACAGGAACAAACCCAGTCACTGTAACTCCATATTTACAAACTTTCTTAAACCATCATATTCACAAATTGTCTTAAGATGGCTTGTTTTTACTGCTGTCTTCACCCACATATACATCATCATATTCACAAATTGTCTTAAGATGGCCTGTTAAATGCCGTCTTCACCCTTACATCTATCATCATATTCACAAATTGTCTTAAGATGGCCTGTTTTGCTGTTGTCTTCACCCACACATATACATCATCATATTCACAAATTGTCTTAAGATGACCGGTTTTTACTCGTTTTTCTTTCATACGGTTTTCACTTAAGACAAATTTGATGCTTAGGCTCCTGTGGCTCACTCTCAGTTTAATAAAATCGTCTGAAAAATTGGAATACAGTACTAGAGTTGGCATGACAGTGAGGGGGTTGAAGTGATAATAAGCGAGGAAGGAAATACTGTTGAGATATTATTATTATTATTATTATTATTATTTTGTTGATGTTTATTATTTTTATTTTTATTTTTATCATTATTATTATTATTATTATTATTATTATTATTAATATTATTATCATCATCATCAGTGTTATTATTATTGTTATTATTATTATTATTATTTATTATTATTATTATTATCATCAGTGTTATTATTATTATTTATTATTATTATTATTATCAGTGTTATTATTATTATTATTTATTATTATTATTATTATCATCAGTGTTATTATTATTATTATCATCGAACCGGTAAAATATTATTTGAGTGTATTTTGTGTTGACTCTGATCCATTAACTACCCAATTGTCATTAATATTTAAGAGGAAATATATGAATTAGAGGAAAATTAATGGGGAAAAATATGGAGAAAATTAATTATATGAAGAAAAATAATGGCAAGAAAGAAAGACAAAAATATGAAGGAAATGCAAGAGAAATGGAAATTAAGGAAAAATGAAGAAAACGACAAAAATATGAAAAACAAAAAAATGAAAATAAAAAATATGAATGAAAACATGAAAAAAAAAACAGAAAAAGTGCAAAGAAAAATTACAATAGACTTTTTTTTTTCAGGAAGTCCAATTTTCTTCGTTAATGGAGGTAGTTTTTAATAATTCCTTAAATTTCCTACGAACAGTGAGGGGCGAGGGAAGAAAAGAGCTGGAAGGGAAGGAAAAATGAAGAGAGAGAGAGAGAGAGATGACAGATAACGCACATGTGTCCTACCATGACGATATTTTTGCGGAGAGGAGGAGGAGGAGGAAGAGGAGGAGGAGGATGGAGAAAAGAAGAAGAGGAGGGGGATAGAAGATGAGGTGGAAGGAAAAGGAGCGAGGAAGGAGGAAAAAAGAAGGGGGAGGAGGAGGAGTAGGTGGGGGAGGAGGAAGAGGAGGAGGAGGAGGAAGAAGAGGAGAAAGAATATCCAGAGAAACAAGACAGGAAGGAGGCGTCATTCCCAGATTACTGCTTATAAGATGTGGCTGTGAGAGAGAGAGAGAGAGAGAGAGAGAGAGAGAGGGCGTCCTGGGAAATAGATCTGTCGCTTTTTGGACTTTTTTCAGGAACGATATTCTTTATTATTTTTTCGTACTGATTTAAGACTCAATTTTTACTTCATTATTATTATTATTATTATTATTGTTTTGCGTTTCTGTTTTCATCAGTGCCTGTCTATATGGTTCACCTATTCAGTACTCTCTCTCTCTCTCTCTCTCTCTCCTAAGACGTCAAAGAACTATAAGGAATTAGCTTTTACCTCGTTCGCTCCCCACCATTCTCTTTTTCACTTTCTTCCCCTCTCTCTCTCTCTCTCTTATTTTCCATCGTCCTCTTTGGTCGCTTTTTTCCCTCCATGCTCTTGTTCACTTTCTTTTTTTTTATTCTCTTTTCATCCATTTCTTTTTTTTCCCCTTCCGTCTCCTTTAACTTCCTCTTTTTCCCTCCATCCCCTTGCGCTTTTCTCTTTTTTCTCCCCTCTCCTTTATATTCTGTCTTTTTTCCCTCTTTTCCTTTCGTTTTCCCTTCTGTTTTCCTCTCCTTCATTTTTCCTGGTGTCAGACTATTCACAAATCTGCTCACAAGAATGATTTTTTTTTTCTTTCTTTTTTTTTTTTTTTTTCAGTACCATAGTTTGTTTTCCTTTCAGCCTTTCCTCTAAATTTTTTCCTTGGTAGTTTTTGTATGTTTCATGGTGATGTTTCTCACTTTTTCCTGCCATCTTTCACTGGAGGCCTTAGTCGTCGTCGTCGTCGTCGTCGTCGTCGTCGTCGTCCTCCTCCTCCTCCTCCTCCTCCTCCTCCTCCTCGTGTTGCTGTCCCATCTTTTTCTCCCCATCTTCCATATTTCACGCGTGCTACTCTTCCATCCTTCTATATATCTCTTTCTTGTGTTTTCCTATTTTTTCCTCTTTTCCTTAATTGTCTTCCTTCCGTCTTTATCATTTGTCTTTAATATGTCTTATCCCTTCTGTTTGTTTGTCATAATTTATTTATTTTATATTCTTTCTTCTGTCATCGACTTCCTTCCTTCCTTTTTTCCTTCCATACTTCTCTCTTTCCTTCCTTTCTTCCGTCTTTCCCTCCTTCTTTCCTTGTCGTGTTCCTTTACCATCCATTTCTCCTCCCTTCCCCCTTCTCTTCACATTCTCTCTCTCTCTCTCTCTCTCTCTCTCCATTCGTTTAATTATCCCCTGTCTTTTTACTTTTATCTAATTTTTTCCTTTCTCCCATCCTTCCATTCCTTTACTTCCTTCCTTCCCTCCCTCCTTTCCTTCCTTCCTCCCTTCCCTTCCTTCCTTCCTGCCTGCCTGCCTGCCTGCCTGCTTGCCTGACTGCCTTCCTTCCTTCCTTCTCGTTCTCCCTGCCTTCCTTCTCGTTCTCCCTGCCTTCCTTCTCGTTCTCTCTGCCTTCCTTCTCTTTCTTCTCTTCCTTCCCTATTTTCATTCCCTCTCTTTTCATCTTAGTTCTCTTTCCCTTTCTTTTCTTTATTTGTCATTTATTGATTTTGCTTTTTCCTTTTCCATTTTTTTTTTACTGCCATTTTTTTATTTTTTCATCCCATCTATTTATTAATCCTTATTTTCCCCTCTCTCTTCTGTTTTTCCCTTCTTTTTCCTCTTTTGCCCCTCTCTTTCCTCTTTTTCCTCTCTTTCCTCTTTCTCCCCTCATTTTCTCCTCTCTTTCCTCTTTTCCCCTCTCTTTCCTCATTTTCCCCTCTTTCCACTTTTTCCCCTCTCTTCATTTTCCCTTCCCTTTCTTCTCTCTTTCCCTTCCCTTTCCTCTCTCTTTCCCTTCTCTATTTTCCCTCTCTTTCCTCTTTTTCCCCTCTCTCCTCTCTTTTTCCTTTCTCACCTCTTTTTCCCCTCTCCTCTTTCCTCTCTTTTTCCCTTCTCTTTCCTTTCTTTTCCCCTGTTCTCCCCTCAATTCTTCTTCCTCGCTTTTCTGCACCATCTGCTTCCTCTTCCCCCATGTTTTACGCCTCCATCACTTTCATCCTTCCATCCTTTTTATTTTTTCTTTATTTCTTAGCCTCTCTTTATTTTGTGTTTCTCCATTTTTCCTCTTTTTTTTTCCTTGTCCTTCTCTCTTCCATTTTTATTCGTCTCCTGTCATTTCCTTATATTCCACCCTTTTTTTTTATATATTATTTTCATCATCTCTCTTTCCTTTTTGATTCATTTTCCTTTTTGTAATTCCCTTTTCCTTTCCTTCCTTCTCTCTTTCTTATTTAGCCTTGTTCTCCCCATTTTCCTGTATCATTTCCTTTTTTTGCACCCTGTCCTTCTTATTCGTTCATTTTCCTTTATATCATCCTCCCTTTCCTTCTGTTTGTCTTATATCTTCCCTTTTCTCCTCTTCCTTCCTCCTATCCTTGTCATGTTTCGGTATCATCTGTTTCCCCCCCCCCCATTTCATCTCTTCCCGCCCCCTCCTCCCCTCCTCCATATTTCACGCCTCCCTCCTCCCTCCATCCTCTCTCCTTGCCGTGTCATTTATCCTATCATCATTTCCACTCCCATCAGTGTCTCTTACCTCCTCCCTCCATCTCTCCCTCCCTCCCTTCCTCCCTCATCACATATCTTTCACCCTTGTCTCCGGTCCCCTCTCCTCTTTGCTTGTAGCTTTTCCTCCTCCACCTCATCTCTCTCTCTCTCTCTCTCTCTCTCTCTCTCTCTCTCTTTCCTGTTTCCTCTGTACTCTTTTTTTTATATATATTTATCCTCCTTCCATACCTCCTTTGCTCTCTTTTTCATTTGCTCTTTTAAATATATCGCTCTCTTTCACTGTTACTCCTCTATATCCTTTTCACTCCTCTTTGTTTCTTTATCTCTAATTATCTAAGTCTTATCTTTCCCATTCTCTATTTAATTATCCCTGTCTTTTCTTTTTCTCTGTTCCCATCCCCTTATCTCTCTGTCACCCTTCCCTCCCTCTCTTATATATCCCTCCCTCTCTATGTCTCTCCCTCTCATCTCTCCCTCTTCATGTCCCTCCTCCATTTTCTCCCTCCCCCTCCTCCCTCCTCTTATCTTCTCCATCACCTCCTTCCTCACCCGCATCGCCAAAACTCCCGTAAAATATAAGGAAAAAAAATGTTTATCTTGGATTCGGGTCATAGGGCGAGAGAGAGAGAGAGAGAGAGAGAACGTGGTGATATCAGGTGATGGGACACCTTAGAGAAAGGAGAGGGTGGGAGGGAGGGGGTGAAGGAGAGGAAGACCAAAGCAAGGTGAATGGAAGAGAGAGAGAGAGAGAGAGAGAGAGAGAGAGAGAGAGAGAGAGAGAGACTGGGTGAAGGAGAGGAAGACGACCAGGGAAGGGTGAATGGAAGAGCGAGAGAGAGAGAGAGAGGGAGAGAGAGAGAGAGAGAGAGAGAGAGATGAAGAACGATGGAAGGGGAACAAGAGAGGGAAAAAATACGAAGAAAATTTACGAGGAAGAGGAAGAGTGAAGGAGAGGAATGAGGAAGGTACTGATGGGAGGAAAGATTGTAAAGGTGGAGGAAAACACGGAAGTGGTTAGAGAAGAGAGAAGGAAGAGAAGGAAAGGAGAGAGTAGGAGGAGAAGAAAAGCAGGAGAGAGGAGGAAAAGGGAAGAAGAGAGGAGGAGGGAAGGAGGAGAGAGAAAGAGGAGAAGGAAAGTTGGAGGGAGAAAGAGGAAAAGGAAAGCAGGAGAGAGGAGGAGAAAGAAAGGAGAGAGAAGGAGGAGAAAGAGAAAAGGAGAGTAGGAGGGAGAAAGAGGAGAAGGAAAGTAGGAGGGAGAAAGAGGGGAAGGAATGGTGGAGAGAGGAGGGATGAAGGATATCTTGGAGCGGAGAGAAGTGGGATCGTAGAGAGACTGGAAGAAATGAAAAAAGAAAGTGGAAGAGAAAGAAGGAGGGAAGAGAGATAAGGCCTTACCCATGAGGAGCATAGGAGCCTGGGGCTAGGCTTCTCAGTACAGTTATTGAAGAGTGACCAGTCGTTTTTCCCTGAGTAGTATTATGTGAGCAGTGAACCTCAACAACTCCTTGGTTCTAAACCCTCTATAGACTTCAGAATATATGGAAGGAGGAGGAACTGGAAGAGGAGAAGAATTTAGATAGGAGGATAAGAGGAAGAAGATTGGGGAAGATATAAAGGATATGAGGAAGAGAGAGAGAGAGAGAGAGAGAGAGAGAAAGAAAATAGGACGTGAAAAGGTGAAGAGAACAAGAGGAGAAATCAGTAAAGAGGGCAGCGTAGATGAAGAGAAGAGGAGGAGAGGGAGGCTAGAAAAGATAGGAATAAGAAAGGAAGGGAAAGGAGGAAGCCGTAAGGAGGAGATAGAAGAGGGGAGGAGAACAGGATAGAAATGGGAGGAAGAGGAGGTGGAGGAGGAGGAAGAAGAAGAAGAAGAAGAAGAAGAAGAAGAAGAAGAAGAAGAAGAGGAGGAGGAGGAGGAGGAGGAGGAGGAAGAAGAAGAAGAAGAAGAAGAAGAAGAAGAGGAAGAGGAGGAGGAGGAGAAAACGTAAGGAGAGAAAAGGGAGACAACATTAAGAACTAGGAATTAGAAGATGTGGAATTAATGGAATGCAATACTAGGCAGAGGAATGCCAGGAAGGAATCAAAGAGGGAAGGAAAGGGAAGGTGGAAGAAAAGAGAGAGAGAGAGAGAGAGAGAGAGAGGGAAGGAGGGAGAGAGAGAGCAGGAAAATTGACCAGATAAATGAAGGAAGAAAAGAAAGTAACGACTGGGACGAATTTTATACCAAACCTGTTCCAGTCATATGCATAACAATCCGGTTCTTAGAGAGAGAGAGAGAGAGAGAGAGAGAGAGAGAACGGGTTAGAGAGGACGTAAGGCAAGGAGAGGAGAGATAGACATGAGAGGTGTGTAGGATAGGGTAGAAGTGCATGAGGAAAAGGAGAGAAGGAGACGAGAGAGGGATGAAGGAGAGGTCTTAATAGAAGGAAAGAGGATGTGAATGGTGAAGGAGGGGTTGGGGAGGAGAGAGGGGTGAAGGAAAGAGAGCAGGAGGGACGGAATGAAAGGGAATGAGGGAAGGAGGAAAGATTGAAGGAGAGGGCATGTGGATGTGCTGACGATCCACTGGTACGAGTTGTGGAGGAGAGGATAGAAGGAAGGGAAGGAGAAAGGGGAAGAGGAAGTGAAGGAGGAATAGATGGAAGAGGCATGAGTAATGAAGGAGGAGAGAACAGAAGGGAAGGAGAGGTGAAGGAAGAGAGGGCAGAAGGGAAGGAGAGAGGGATGGGAGAGGAGAGGATGTATGTAAAAGAAGACGGAAGGAGAGGGAATGAGAAGAGAGGGGAACCATAGGTGTAGTAGGTAGGTGGGGAGGGAAGAAGGAAGGACGTGGGATAGGGATGTAGAGGAAGAGGAGAAACAAGGATAAAGGAGGTAGGGAGGAGAGAAGGAAGGCTTATAGGTAGGGAAGGAGGTATGGAGGTAGGAATGGTGTTAGTGTGTTTATGATGTCCAAGCTGGGGTGGGCAGGGGTGTTTGGAGCGAGGCAACGGGAAGGGCCTTTTCTGTGACTTATCTGACAGCTGGGGCAGTGCCGCAGAAAATGGCTTTGATCCCCAACACACCGTGAGATTCACCCTTCCTCCACCACACACACACACACACACACACACACACACACACACACACACACACACACACACACACACACACACACACACACACACACACACACACACACACACTCTGGGACGAAAGGAAAGTGGAAGCTTAACCAATAGGACCGTGTAATGATAACGAGCATAAGATAATTAATAGTAACGAGGAAGACTAGGACACGGCTTGAAGGGGTAGTAAATAGGAGCATGGAAGGATATTAGGAGCGTATAATGGCATATAGGAGCATGGAGTGACAGTACCTGGGAGCATTTGTGGCTACTGGATAGGGACATGGAATGATGGTATACAACATGAGGGGATCCCGTGGAGAGACAGGACAATTTCAGGGTATACAGTACAGCATATTAAGGTTGTGAATTGTTTATATCCGGGTGGCTGGAGTTTATCTATTTTGGCGTAAGTTGGTGATGAGGAAAAGTATATTTACTGTACGTAGGTTAGTTAAACTTGAGGTTGCCATCTTAGTGGTTATTTTGGTAGGTTTTACAAATTTGAGATATCCACCTTACTTCACCCGTGACGTAATGACCTTAAATACCTTTCATGTATATATATATTGCGTATTCTGTGTCGAGGTAGCCAATATGCTATGCTTTTTAACAGATACCTTTACTGATTAACTATCGTATTTTAAAGAAAGCCATCCTTTGCAACATTCAGTATAAGTAAATGGAAACGACACTGAGCAGAAATGAGTCAAAATACTGTGATTCGATTGGACATAAACACTTTTACTCGTAACCTGGAAATAAATGAAATCCCTCAGTCCAGAAATGGCAAACATCACCAAAAAGAGCGATTGATTGAACCTGTGTGTACTCTGCTCACGCCTCAGCCACGCACACCACTGAGGTTATCAAAGTGTCTCCAGTAATTGCGTTTAGCTTTTTATACGTGGCTGAACTCCATATTATCGTTATTTACTCTAATAGTTGTAGGGTAAAGTAACGTGTTAGAGTTTACTACACAGACTTGAGGCAGTGGCAGTAGCGAGATGTGTTTAATGACTGCTCTCTTCTCTTCTTTTCTCTTCTCTTCTCTTCTCTTCTCTTTTCACTTCTCTTCTCTGCACTCCTCTCCTCGTCTCTCTTCTCCTCTCCTCGTCTCTCTTCTCCTTTCCTTTCCTCTCCTCTCCACTTCTCTCTCCTCTCCACTTCTCTCTCCTCTCCTCTCCACTCCTCTCTCCTCTCCTCATCTCTCCTCTCCTCTCCTCTCCTCTCTCCTCACCATCTCAGTTATAAGCCTCGCCGCAGTTATTTCCTTATTACTGATGGTCATTTACAGTTTAGCAGCCAAGGTTAGGTCACAAGGAGTAACTTTACTACACATAAGCACAACATAAACTGTCAGCCAATTTCTCTTCTGAGTTACTCATATTTTACTCTTCCTGTATAATTCACGTGTGTGGACATATAATTCAGTCTAATGTATTTTCCATTATTTCAGGTAAGTACCGTCGTCGTGTAGTACCTGATAGTCTGGTGATGTAAGTACCCTGTTGATGTAAGTACCCTGCTAATGTAAGTACCAACATATCCACTCGGTAATTCGTTGTCTTGTTCAGAAGTTAGTTGGACATTTTACTGAATAATTAGTATCTTTTCATTACTTTGGGTTATACGGTTTATTTACTCGCAATATTTAGTATACTTTCCCCTTAAGGATGCTTCGTTGACTATTTGTTTTACACCCATTCTTAACCTCATCAGTCCTGGGTGACATTTTTTTTTTTTCGATGCTTCCAGAGGGTTTATATTCAGCTTGGGGAAAACTGTAGTAGTGAAGGGTTTAGTGAAGGCTAATCTCACTCCTACAATTCAACAAGGGCCTCTGGGGCTGAGAAAAATCGTCTGATGGTAGTATTAGTAGAATATAAGATACGTCTCCGATGAAATTACACATGATGAAGGATGGCTGGAACTTGGCTGTAGATTTGCCGGGATTTTCCACTGATAGTAAATAGGAGCAAAGAAGGAGGTGGATAGTAAATAGGGGGATAGAGGGATAGATTGTGGCATGGGGGTATAGTATATAGAAGCGTAGAGGGATAGTAGGAGAAGGTAGTAGCAGAAGGAGGTGACAAACAGCGAACGGTGAGATAGTTGGAAATGAATAGAAAGGGGTTTGAAGATGAGAAGTAGACAAGGAGAGAGAGAGAGGGAGAGAGAGAGAGAGAGACGGGGGGTGGGAGGATATCTGTCAGGTGCCTACATAATTACAAACGTGCTCTCATAGTTACAATAAGGAACATAGTCATTTAGAGTATATTAGAAACTTTTGTCAATATTAGTACTAATAGCACACGCAATGTCGAGAGAAAAATTGCAGAGAGCTATCAGAAAAACTATACATATTGCTTTGGATTGCTTAGCTCAGGCCATCATAATTATTTTCCACACATCATGTCTGCAGTCAGTGGCTATACTCCTTTTGCTCAAACTTGGCCCGAAATTACCTTGTCTCCGTTTTGAATACTGAGTTATAGCATTAGACTGACTCTAGATTATGGTGCTAGACACGAAGAAGTGCTGTGAAATTAGTCTTTTTCTGCCACTGAGCTACGTGAAATAAGCTTCAGATGGTGGAATTATTTTGGGCCAAGTTAGTGTAAAAACGGTAAGTGGCCAAACAGAGAGAGTCTCCTTATTTATTAGTGTTAATTAAGTGCTCCAGAATCGGCAGTACACTTTGAATGTACAGTACTCTTACATAGCACTTGCGTTGTACTCCTCAGTGTAAGACAATTCTCAGCTGGGTTCCATTTAGCATAAGAGTGATCAGGTGTACCAGGCTAAGTGTGATATGTAGATGCTTAGTGTGACTTAATATGCGTCTCGTGAGGCCAGGCACGACGTGGAAAGCAGTATGAGCTAATTATGACACGGAACGTACCATAATCCTTCCCACTCCCTCCACAGCAAGACTAGACTCTGATCGATAGGAAATGGAAAGGTAGAATGGGTGAACTAAAAGCAGATAGGGAGAGCAGAGACAGGGAAAGTAAGCAGTGGACAGTAGAGGATACCAGAGCAGAACCAAAGCAGGGTAAAGAGACAGCAGGCAAGAACCTTAGGAGACAGAGTGATGAGAGTAGAGTGAAGAAACAGCAAACAGGATAGCTTAGGAACAGCCAGGGTGAGGCAGGGTAGACAGGACAAGGTAGACTGGATAAGGCAGGGTGACGCAGCAGGAAGCAGGATACGGCAGGATAAACAAGACGAGCGAGGCAGGCAGGCAGGGGAGGGCAAGAAGTGTGAACCAGACAGGGCAGAGTAGGGCAGCAGCAGAGCAGAGAAGGCCGATTAAGCAGTGTGAAGTAGCAGATATAGAGTAATAAGGCAGCCGCTCACAGATAAAGCAGTATAAAGCAGGAGTGTAATTTTTCCTTTCCTTTACCTTCCCCCCTCCCCCCACCCCGTGAAGGATTTTGCCAATACTACTGCAACATGAACTGGGATGGGTGTGTTGGGAGGGGGCAGATGGGAGGGGGGAGCGCAGACCCCTCCTCCCCTCCCCCCTTTCAGAAAATGGCCAAGCATCCCAGCACAGATAAAAACAACACAATAATCTTTTCCCATTTTCCTTCCTCTGTCTCCACACTCAAGCCTTCCTTGTCCTCAGAATATAATGTTTTTTCCTCCTTGAAGGTCACATGGAGGTTATTATTTTATTTTATTTATTTATTTAATCATGTATGTATTTATGGTTCTGTGTATGTATGTCTGTTTGTGTCATTTGATGTATTTATTTACTTATACATTTATATTTTACTCTGCCTCTCCCATCGCTTACATTCAACACGTTCCCCAGTTTCTCGTACCCCGTTCAGCTAGGAGACATCTGTTATATTGTTCTTGTTCAGTTCAGCTTAAAGAACACGCCTCGTAGTAAAGGGTGAAGCATTTTTCCAATATACATTTCTTTTCCCCCCTCGTCTTTTTTTTTCTGCAATATTTTTTTGGTCTTTCCGCGAGTTTCCTTAACCTTGACTTAGTTTTCCACCTCCCATTCTCTTTCTGTTTTTCTCCATTTTCTGTCTGCCTGTCCCTCCGGTAATGCATTGAATTTCTGCTGTATCTCTCTCTCTCTCTCTCTCTCTCTCTCTCTCTCACACACACACACACACACACACACACACACACACACACACACACACACACACACACACACACACACACAATTATGTACCCCTTTTCTCTCTCTTTTTTTGTTTGTTATTCACTCAAACTCTATCGTTCATGTCGTATATTTGTTTTCCTTTCTGTAGCTTAGATACTCTTTTTTCTTCCCTTGCCTATAACGTTCCTTCTGTCCCTCATTTCTTCCCTGTTGTATGCATTCCCTGTCTCACTGCTACAAGGGGTAAAGGAACCATGTGACTGTGTGTGTGTGTGTGTGTGTGTGTGTGTGTGTGTGTGTGTGTGTGTGTGTGTGTGTGTGTGTCGCATACCGCCGCCAGGAGACCCACACAGGCTGGTCTTTTACGGCAACAAACTTTCAAACTCCCACATACCCTCCACCGCCTCCCTTGATCCTTGCCTTTACACACCCTCATGTATACGCGCACACTCACACAGTCATGAATACGCACATACCTATCACTCTCTCTCTCTCTCTCTCTCTCTCTCTCACACACACACACACACACACACACACACACACACACACACACACACACCGCTCGCTGGTGCAGTGGTAACGCTCTCGCCTGCCAACTGGTGGACGGGAGTTCGCGCCTCGCTCAGGTTGCGAAAAGTTTCACTGACGAAGTGGGTGGTTACTGTCCCCCTTGAGCAAGGGGACGGGTGTGTGCGTGTGTGAAGGTCACAGCCTTGCCCTTAGATCGGACTATATGAGCTCTCAGCTCCCTTCCGGGAGGGTAAAAGCTGACGATCACGACCATCAAGTGATCCTGCCCGACCCGGTGAATTACACACACACACAAACACACACACACACACAAGGCTTCACTTTCTCCTCTCACCATTGCACCTTAATTGCAACTTGCCAGTGAACAGAGCAAGCACTTAAATCCATCGTCTTTTTGCTGTTCTCCTTGACCCCCTTGTAGAATCTCAAGCGAGTTTGAAGATGAGGTGACCAAGTGCCGTCGCTCCAGAACTGACGCTTAACGCAGGTGTGTTTTCCTGTTCATAAATTACGGTGAATCCAAAGTTTCTGAAGGTCACCATAGAATAAGTCACACATTTTCTTAGTAGTTCGATATGGAGTGGATGTTGGTAGGAAATAAATATACTGTATAGACGTGTGTGTGTGTGTGTGTGTGTGTGTGTGTGTGTGTGTGTGTGTGAAATGGGGTACACAATTATCTCCACATCATTCAAACTTTATCTGTCTGTCCTAATTATGTGCACAATATATATATATTTTTTCCTTTTAGATGTCATTCTCATATACTTGTCAGAGTTGGGCTGTGTCATGTTAAAAAAGGGGTGCCAAACCTTTGTCGTGTTTTTGTCCATACATACCTCATCCAGACAAGCCCTGTTTTTCATAGCCTCCATATTCATCCATCCATCCACCCTCTTCTTGGGCTCCCACGCCTTCTCCCCGTTCAGATCACTCATGTACACCTATTTCTCCACCATTTCTTCATCCACTCATTCCACATACCTAGACCATCTAAAAACACTGGATATTTTATTCAGCAGACTCCTTTAATCTAAATCTTCCGTGAATCACATTATTTTGTTTTTACATCCACTTTACGCAGTCCACACATTTCCTTTAGCAATTCCATTTCCACGTCCTTGTTCGGTATTTGTCACACTCATGCCATATTCAAGTCTGACACCTTTATGTGGGCTTGTGTTACTTCTGTTTTAACGTTGCCACG
>NC_136967.1:59193389-59263389 GCF_032717465.1 Coenobita brevimanus | reverse complement strand
AGGATGAGAGGAAAAGAAATAAGAAGACGTATCAGAATTAAGAGAAAATTGAGGAGGAGAAAGGGGAACGAAAAGGAGCTGGGGAGTAGACAGAGAATTGTTGGTAGTAAAATGAGGAGGGGGAGGAGGATGGCGACGACGACGACGATGATGATGATGATAACAAGGAACAGCGCTGCGAAAGACTTATGAAGAGTAGGAGGAAGGTGTGATTTGTCAGTAGTAGTAAGGGAAGCGGTAAAATAATAGCTACAACAACAACAAAGAAAAAGAAGAAGAAGAAAGTCGGAAGCGGAAGAGAAATGATGGTGATGAAAGAAATAGAGGAAAGCTAGAAGAGGAAAGTTGTGGTGTAAGAGACAAGGAGTGGAAAGAGAAGGAGGAATATATACGGAGGAAGAAGGAAAGGAAAGTAATGCAGGAAAATTATTAGAAAAAAACAGCGTTGGGAACAGGAGAAGAAGGAAAGGGATGGAGGAAAAATGAAAAGAAGAGTAGGAGGAGGAGATCTGAGAAGAGAAAGAGAATATTGAAACAAGGAACGAAGGAAGGAAAAAAGAAATAAAAATGTAGTAAACAAATTGAAACAAGGAAGGAGGGAATAAGAGGAGAGGGAGAAGAATAAACGTAGTAGTAGTACGAGGAGGAGGAGGAGGAGGTGGGTGATGTGAGAAGAGGCGAAATACATTGAAACAAGGATGGAAGGAAGGAGAAAAGTAAGAAAATATAGAAGAAAAATTATCAGAAGGAAGGAAGGAAGGAAGGAAAAGGAGAAGAAGGAGGTGAGGAAAGGGAAGGATCCATTGAGTGAAAAAGATGAGGTGCATTACGTTCCTCCCGCAGATGTGAACGAGCGGTAAAGTGCGGCACTGTAAGAGACTCCGCCACGCCACCACCCATCCTCCCTATCCACCCATATTCCCTTTATATCTGCCCTATATCTCCCCTGTCTTCCCAGTATCTCTGTCCCCTTTTTCCTTCCTCTGTCCTTCATAGTCAGCATGCCCATTCTGTTCCCTGTATCTATTCTGTCTCCTCTGTCACCCAGTGCTCTTTATATCCACTATCCCCTATCCCTTCTATAGCTCATCTATCCCCTCTGTTTCCCTCGTATCCACCCATACATCCTCCGTCCCTCTGACTTCCTAGACCCTTTATATCCACTTCACCCTTTCTATCCCCACCTTTACCACCTCATTGTTCATATCCCCTCACTTAAATCGTCCTTTGCGTGTTAGTATTTTCCTTCTGCTGATTCCTTTTGCGCCAGGTCAGAATGCAATACTTAAATACATCTGTTACTGGAAAATTATGCAGCAGTTTGTCCACACTTCCCTGTCATACCATCTAAATTCTTGTCCCATCTAAATTTGTTCCATCTAAATTTTACTTCTTAATTAGCTCCGCCATTTTCTCCAGCCTTCCATCTTGTATTCTTTTATCGTTTTTTTTTTTCTTACTCTTTTCTCCTTTCACTCTCCCGGGCCTCCACTCCCTGTACCATCTCTCTTTTCTCCCACTCTTTTCTCGTTACAATATATGTCCTCTCACTGTCTCCTATCACTGCTTTCTCTCCTTTTCTTTCTGCTACTTCTCTCTCTTCCTTCACCTTCCCAGCCTTACCTGTTCAGTTATCTTGTTCTCTTCATTTCACCCTTTTTCTGTTCTCCTCTGCTGTCTCCTGCTTACTCGCTTTTCGTCTCTCTCTCTCTCTCTCTCTCTCTCTCTCTCTCTGTCATCTTTTCATCTTTTCTTAGCTCTTGCGTTGTTTACTTATATACTAAGAAACTCTACTCTTCTGATCTCTTACTTTACTGTTTCCTTTCTTGCTCTCCTCTTCAACCTTGTCTTTTTACTCCTCCCCCCCTTCTTCTCTTCTCTCACTCCCTCCTCCCCCCATTTTTTTCATTCTCACTCATTCTGTCTTTCATGTTTCCTTCCTTCTTTCCTACCTTTATTTCAGATTACCTCTCCCTCTCTCTTTCCTCTCCTCCTCCCTCTCTCTCTCCCTCCCTCCCTCCTTTGTTCATTCCATTTCACTCTCCATCCTAATTTCTCCCTCCTGTTTTTCCTCTCCACCCTCCATCTCTCCTACCTTCCCTTCCCCCTGTACTCATACCTCTCTCCCATCCCCCCTTCCTTCTCTCTGCTCTGTCGCTCCGTTCATTACCCTCCCTCCCTCCTTTCTTCCCCCCACCCACCTCTCCCTCCTCCCCTCTCTCCCTTTCTCCTGGCCACTTCTTTCCCCCGTCCAAAATAATATCACTTTCACTCTTTATTACCTGTTACCTGGAAAAATGGCCAGGTATTTCATGTTAGCCGGTTCCGCTTGTCGCTGTCCCTGTCTCCGTCTCACTATCTTACTTACCGTAGAGTTGATTTTACACACACACACACACACACACACACACACACACACACACACACACACACACACACACACACACACACACACACACACACACACGATCAAGCCCTGTCAACACTGGTCTAAGTCTTCACCATTACGAAGGCACAGTAATTGATAACCTTATGGGCTAAAATGGTCTTAATTACAGTACACCCATAAGGTCGTAACTGTAGCTCTGTAATGGTTGAAAATACCCTTGTTGACATTGAACAGTTTCCTCAAAATTAATCCAACAGTCACCTCTTGAAATTCCCAGTTGTTGTCCTTTGTGAACGTTGATGGTAATAATAATAATAATAATAATAATAATAATAATGATAATAATAATAATAATGGGACACATAGTAAGTTCAAGAAGGTTTGTAAATCTGGAGCTTGATTGTGTCCCATCTTCATCCACCTTTGTCCTCCTCTCACCATCCCCCTTCCCCCATTCTCCCAGCCCCCCTTCCCCCCTGCTCCCCCTTTTCCGCGCAGGAGGGGGGGAGAGATGGGAGGGGAGGTGAACTTTAGGAGTGAGACGCTAAGTGGCTATCATCTTTTTATGCTCTTGGATTGACTCGGGACGTCACACTTCATCATTTCATTCTCTTTCCCGCGTCACTCCTTCTTCTCCTTTCCTCCCTTCCTCTTCTCTCATTCTCCTTCCCTCCCTCCCTCTTCTCTCCGTCTTCATTCTCCTTTCTTCCCATTCTCTCCGTTTTTATTTTCCTTCCCTCCTTCCCTTTTTCTCCGTCTTCATTGTCCTTTCCTCCTTCCTTCCTTCTTCTTCTTCATTCTCCTTTCTTCCCTCTCTCTTCTCTCGGTCTTCATTCTCCTTCCCTTTCTCTCCTCCTCCATTCTGCTTCCTTCCTTCCCTTTCTCTCCACTTCATTCTCTTTTCCTCCTTCCCTATTCTCTTGGTCTTCATTCTCTTCCCTCCCTCATTCATCTCTTCTTCCTTCATTCAAACCTCAGTATTGTTCTTTTTACTCTACTTGATACACCTTTCTTAGCGATTTATTTTTGGTATTGAACCATAGTATCCTCCCCTGTGTTTTTAGTGCAAAGGATGTCGATTAAAAAAAAAAAAAAAAGATTACATACAAGAAAATGTTATGTGTAATATGGAAAAAATCGGCAAGGAAAAGGTGTTAAGGTCCTCTCTATAGTATTTACAAGCCAGGTCATTAATCGTTCACTGTATCTCTAGTTTTTCATCCTTCAGTCTCTCAGTCCATTCCACTTCCTTCATATCCCTCCCATCCTCTCATCCACTCCCTCGTATTCCTTTCATCCTTGCCATCATCATTCTTCTCCCTCATCTTACTACCTCTTTCTACCACTCCACATTCTTCTTCCTCCTCTCTTCTCCACATTCTTCTTCCTCCTCTCTTCTCCACATTCTTCTTCCTCCTCTCTTCTCCACATTCTTCTTCCTCCTCTCTTCTCCACATTCTTCTTCCTCCTCTCTTCTCCACATTCTTCTTCCTCCTCTCTTCTCCACATTCTTCTTCCTCCTCTCTTCTCCACATTCTTCTTCCTCCTCTCTTCTCCACATTCTTCTTCCTCCTCTCATCTCCACATTCTTCTTCCTCCTCTCTTCTCCACATTCTTCTTCCTCCTCTCTTCTCCACATTCTTCTTCCTCCTCTCTTCTCCACATTCTTCTTCCTCCTCTCTTCTCCACATTCTTCTTCCTCCTCTCTTCTCCACATTCTTCTTCCTCCTCTCTTCTCCACATTCTTCTTCCTCCTCTCTTCTCCACATTCTTCTTCCTCCTCTCTTCTCCACATTCTTCTTCCTCCTCTCTTCTCCACATTCTTCTTCCTCCTCTCTTCTCCACATTCTTCTTCCTCCTCTCTTCTCCACATTCTTCTTCCTCCTCTCTTCTCCACATTCTTCTTCCTCCTCTCTTCTCCACATTCTTCTTCCTCCTCTCTTCTCCACATTCTTCTTCCTCCTCTCTTCTCCACATTCTTCTTCCTCCTCTCTTCTCCACATTCTTCTTCCTCCTCTCTTCTCCACATTCTTCTTCCTCCTCTCTTCTCCACATTCTTCTTCCTCCTCTCTTCTCCACATTCTTCTTCCTCCTCTCTTCTCCACATTCTTCTTCCTCCTCTCTTCTCCACATTCTTCTTCCTCCTCTCTTCTCCACATTCTTCTTCCTCTGCTCTTCTCCACATTCTTCTTCCTCCTCTCTTCTCCACATTCTTCTTCCTCCTCTCTTCTCCACATTCTTCTTCCTCCTCTCTTCTCCACATTCTTCTTCCTCCTCTCTTCTCCACATTCTTCTTCCTCCTCTCTTCTCCACATTCTTCTTCCTCCTCTCTTCTCCACATTCTTCTTCCTCCTCTCTTCTCCACATTCTTCTTCCTCCTCTCTTCTCCACATTGTCCTTCCTCCTCTTTCCTCCCCATTCCTTCCTCCTGTCTTCTCCAAATTCTCCCCTCTTCCCCGCATATCTTCTCCTTGTCTCCCCACACTCCTTTCCTCCCCACTTCCTTACATTCCCTACTTGTCTCCCCTCTCCTTTTCCTCCGCATCTCCCCACGTACCCTCCCCTTCTTGTCTCCCCTCTCCTTTCCTCTTCTTCCCCACACTACTCTTAGTCTCCTCCTACTCCTTTGTCCTCCCCACGTCCTTACATTTCTTCCTTGTCTCTCCTCTCCTTTTCCTGCCCATCTCCCCACATATCATATCTCCCTTGTCTTCCCTCTCCTTTCCTCCCCTCCTTCCCCACACTACGTCTGATCTCCCACCCCTTTTTCCTCCCCACGTCCTTATATTCCCTACTTGTCTCCCGTCACCTTCCTCCCCATCTCTCCACGTGTCCTCTCCTCCATGTCTCCCCTCTCCTTTTCCTCCCCATCTCCCCACGTATCCTCCCCCCCTTGTCTCCTTTTTCTCCCCTCGCCTCTCCCAAGACGCCGCAAAAGAATGGATGGTTAAAAATAGAGACCTCTGGAGCGATGCCTGGCCCTGTTTTTTTGGAAGGACGTCCAATGTGGCGAAGATTAGGCCGCTCCTCTGTGTCTTTTGTGGCACAGGGATTGAGGTGTGTGTGTGTGTGTGTGTGTGTGTGTGTGTGTGTGTATGTGAGAGAGAGAGAGAGAGAGAGAGAGAGAGAGAGAGTGCTGAAGTGACAGAAAGCATCACACACACACACACACACACACACACACACACACACACACACACACACACACACACACACACACACACACACACACACACACACACACAAGGAAAACATAATTCATAAGAAAACGAAAGAATAACAAACCAACAGACAAAGAGCAAGAGAAACAGAGACATACAATGCAAGAGGAGAAATATGGGAGGATTATAAAATACTTAATTAGCAAAGGGAAGAAAACTGAGAAAGCCGATGACCAGGAATATAAACGTAGGAAGATAAACACGTGAGGAGGGGAGAAGGAAAAAGTTATGGAGCCAGACAAACTTACACCAGTCATGATATTTACACGTTTCTTCACCAACAAGTATTATTTTCTGTTTCCCCTCCATTTGGCCCCCTTACTGTTGAGACAGCTCTTGTATTGCAGTTAAAGCAGACGATTTTATTCAGCTGAGTAATTTATAGGAGCCTTGAGAGCGCCAGACGATATCATTCAGCTGAGTGTTAATTTACCGCGGAATGCAACGCCTGTCACCCCCATTTTTCAGAGTTGGGGAAATACATTAGCAACCCTTCCTCCGGGCACCGTTTTCTGTCACTCCATCTGCTAGTGATCTTGGTATGAGATGGTCGTATTAGTGATGAATGGGGTGGTCGTAGAGCGGTGAGTCGTAGTACTGGTAGTGGTGGTGGTAGTTTTGTTGGTGGTGATGGTCGTGGCAGTGGTAGTTCATCAGGTTGGTGTCTGTTATGGGGATTGCGTGTGAATGCGTTAAGAGGTTTGTCTGGATCTGTCATTTGGTTGGTGGTTATGTTGTGCGTTATATGTTATGTAGTTAGTGTGACGTGGATTGTGTATCTGTCGTGTTGTTTGTGCCATGTGGTTTCTGTTGTGTTTGTGTGTCAGGGGAGTTGTATGTGTGTGTGTGGTGTGGCTTGTGTGTGTCATGTGGTTTACATATGTCCGTTTCGGGTGATTTGTTGGCATGTGCAGTGTGCCATAGTCAGTGTTGTGTCATAGGCGAGAGTGTGACATATGTTAGTGCCACATTCCCCACAAGTGCCATATTTCACACAGTGCCACATCCCACACAGTGCCGCATCTCACAGTGCCACATCTCAGTGCCACATTCCACAGTGCCATATCTCACGCGCCACATCTCACAGTACCATATCTCCACAGTGCACATCTCACAGTACCATATCTCCACAGTGCCACATCTCACAGTGCCACATCTCAGTGCCACATTCCACAGTGCACCTTTCACAGTTTCACATCTCAGTGCCACATCTCGTAGTGCCACATCGTCCCACAGTGCCGTATCCCTTTCACTATTTCAACTGGTATACATGTTTGACCTTTGACTCGAGCGTGGGCGAATCCTGGGCCGTCGCTTTAATGGATTACTGAAATGCAAATAGCTCTCCTCGCCGTCTTCATGATTTCCTTTTATCTCTATTTCGGTTCAGGTGCAGAAGTACTTAAGATTATTATATTTGAAATTTTCCTCATTATTGACACTATTTATCACTGAAAGTTATTGTTATTCGAGCTTATAAGTGAAGGTTATTATTGTTATTATTATTATTATTATTATTATTATTATTATTATTGTTGTTGTTGTTGATATTGTTGTTGTTGCTAGTAGTAGTAATAGTAGTGGTAGTAGTAGTAGTAGTAGTAGTAGCAGCAGTATTAGTAGTAGTAGTTAGTATAGTAGTAATGTTAGTAGTAAACGTATGCAAGTTTCTCTACAGTTAGCTGTATGATTTCTACCCTTGTATGCAATCACATTCTGACACTAATCTCGGCATCAGTAATATCAAAACGCAAATTTATTTTCCATCTCAGCCTTGAACTCCGCAGTGGGGTTAATAATTTACAGGAAGAAATTATGCCTATCTATTGACTTTATATTTGTTGTGGAGATACGTAAAGAGGATGCAAGTCGGGCTGAAACTGTTGCCTCCTCAGTAAACACAATTTTAATATATGCGTTTAATGTCAGCATTGTTAATATGTGTTTATGATTTCTGCGTTAATAGTATAATTCCCTTGAGGTAATATTTGTGTGTGTAATGACCGTAATGTGTGTGGGATATTCCTCTCCTGTGTTTCTCTTGTTACTGTAAACACCAGAATATGTGATAACGTGTGTGTGTGTGTGTGTGTGTGTGTGTGTGTGTGTGTGTGTGTGTGTGTGTGTGTAATGCCTCTCGTCGCAGCAGGCACAATAATGCTAGCAACAGTTATATAAATAAGCCGCATCCAAGCTTCCGTGTGAATAATTCCTATCTCGTCACACACACACACACACACACACACACACACACACACACACACACACACACACACACACACACACACACACACACACACACACACACACACACACACACACACACACACACACACACACACACACACCACTCTACACATCACGCACAACACTGTAAATCAGTCACCTCGCATCCTAGTGTAAACAGAACCCAGTAAACATTAACACATATCAGTCACATGTGTTATTCAATTGTAAATAAAAAGTAGCAACAGTACACATTAAAAAAAACTCAGAGGGCACATACCTCCGCCAATGCCATAACAGGATCCGGATTCGCCCCCAAATTTAAACTATTCTTTCTTGGCCCGTGGAGCACTTTGCACAAAACTGCATATAAATTTATAAAGAACTTTTGGAGATATCGCCTGGACAAACAGACAGAAAAATATAGGTGAATATATAACCTCCACGTGTGATAATTTTGTCAGTAGAAAGCCATAATGCAACAAAAACAACTCATCACCTGTGTCATTGTGTTAATTAGAGCTCTGCAATAATGCACAGGTAAAAAAAAAACGACAACAGTATAACACCGCTAAAATAGAACACTTTGCTACACAGCGCTCATCACCTGTGTTAATCCTGCGTTAATTAGAACATTGCAATACCGGACCAGGTAATTAGAACATTGCAATACCGAACCAGGTGACAGTAGGAAGGTACGATATTCCAGCGCCATTAAAACACCCATCTGTCCGTCTGTTTGTGTGTCTATCTATGTACTGTATATCTATCTGTCTGTCTATCTGTATGTATCTATCTATACCTATCTATCTACAGTCAGACTCTTTATTCCTGAAAAGGTAATCACAAAAGAATCTCGTCCATGTCACCGTGTACTCCGCCATCACTCTGCCCCCTCTCCAACCCACGCCCCTTCATTCACACACACACACACACACACACACACACACACACACACACACACACACACACACACACACACACACACACACACACACACACACACACACTGAAATACATCCCAACACAAAAACACACAACTACATCACAACACCACAGCGTTAAAACACTGAACAAATCACAACACGACAGCACCATAACACAAAGGTAAATGATAACACCACAGCAGTGTAACACGTAACACTCAGGCGCGTATTGCCAGTGGTTAAGGAAGCCACGTAACATCTTTTCTTTTGTGATTTATTCTGCTTATTACACCTTACTGTCCTGTTCTGTGTTACTTATATCCTTCAAATATCGCCATACTCAACATAAATAACGTATGAAAGGCTATTACCAAGCCATATCGGAAAATGAATCGCTAAGGAAGAGGTGTTAGGGAGCGTCCTCACCTGACGGGAATATGGACCAGTCATTTACGTCTATTGTTCCATCGTAAATTAGAACACCAACAGACTCTGGAGCAGGGAACAATAGGCAGGTGGGTTATTTGACCGTCATCAGAACACCAGAACTCTATAATACACACTTAGATGAGAGCACCGTAACACTCATTTACGTGTATTGTTCCATCGTAAATTAGAGCACCACCAACTCTGCGGGAAGGAACAATGGGCAGGTGGGTTGCTCAGGGGTGGGTATGGCGGCAATCACCCAGCCATCACCAGGGGACGACCCACCAGCGGTAAACTCAATAAGATGCCACCCAACCCCGCCTAACTGGGGGCTTTTGTGTGGTAACTTGGGGAAGGACCATCACACACACACACACACACACACACACACACACACACACACACACACACACACACACACACACACACACACACACACACACACACACACACACACACACACACACACACACACACACACACACACACACACACACACACACACACACACACACACACACACACACACACACACACACGTCTCCCCTCCATGGAACAATGCTTCGCCTGGAGACTACTTACCATATGAATCACCCTGCACCTCCCCCTTCTACCACATCCCCCCCTCTTTCTCCCCCCATTCCCTCCCCTCGTCTTTCCTCCCCCTACTTCACCCACCCGTTGTCCTACTTCGCCTTCTGTCACACCACTCCTCATTCCTCTCCTGCTCCCCCCCCCCGTCCCTCCTCCTCCACTCATTCTCATTCCACACACTCCCTCCCACTCCTCACCCTTATCCTCATCCCAGTTCTTCACTTCTCCTGACCTCACCTCAGTCCTTCCAGTCCTCATTCCCCCTCTCCCTCATGTCCCCCTCTAGCCCTCATCTCCTGTCACTCTTCTCTTTATTCACCCCACCCACCCTCCTCCTCCATCTGCTCTACTAATTTCACCTTTGCCTTTCCACCCTTCATCCCACCCCCACCCTTCCACCCTCCTCCTCCACCCACTCATTCTCCAACCACCTATTGTCACTCCACCCCTCATCCCCCACACCCTCATACTCCTTCACCCTCTACCTCATTTCCCCCCTTCCCTCTTCCCCACTCTCCTCTCGCACTCTTTTTCTTAATCTCACCCTCTGTCACTTCACTCTTCATTTCCTTCCCTTATCCCACAACCCACCAATTTCACCAATCCTGTTTGCCCCGTTTTTGTATCAGTTCTTATCTGTGTGTGTGTGTGTGTGTGTGTGTGTGTTCGGTTCGTTTAGTTTCCTGTCTAATCTCAATTCTCTCTCTCTCCTTCTCCACCCCTTTCATCCACGTGTGCCACTTATCCTTCCACATTTTTTGCTTCACTCCATTCCTCACCCTCCCACTCCACTTTCATCTTTCCACATTCTCTCCAACGTTTCTTTACCCTCCTAATTCATTCCTCTCTCTCCTGCCTTCCACTTTATCCCTCTCTCTCTCTTCCATTTTCCTTTCTTCCACTCTATCTCCCCTGTCTCATTTTATTACTCTCTCCCCACGCCCCACTTCCCTCTCCCCTTGAAGCTCACTCATCTCTTCTTTAGAACTCTCCCTCACGCAAGCCCTCTTTCTTTCCTCTTCCTCCCTCTCACTCTTGATCCTTCCCCCACTCCCGCCCTCTCTCCTCGCTCCACTCTTTCCCCCTTGTCCTCTTGTCTCTCTCTTCCACTGTAGTTCTCTCTGTCATTTTTTCCTTCTCTTCCAACATCTCTCTCTGATTTCACTTTTCCCCAGATTCTCTTCCCACTTCTACCCTCTCTCACTCATCTCGCCCCACTTCCTCCTCTCCTTCATCCACTCCAGTCCTCTCTCTCTTCTCTCATTATTGTATTCTCTTTCAACACTTCTCTCTCCCATCTTCCCATGGTCCACTTTCCACTCCAACCCACACCCTCGCTCTTCTCATCTCTCCTCTTTCTCCCTGTTTCCTTCCTCCTTCCGTCTGTCCTCTCATATGTTCCCTGTCCCTTCCTCCCAACCCTCTCTCTCTTCTCATCTGCTTCCCTCCCTCCCTGACCTTCCCTCTCCCCTCTCCCCGCCTCCCATCCTATTCTGGTCCTCCATCAGGCGGCGGGGAGAAGTGGAAATGGTGGGCCGATTAAGATGGGTCGAGGAGGAAGGGAATTGGACGGGTCTGATAATAGCGACGACGTTTAGTTAATTAGGGCGAGGCGGTTTGCTGGCTGGGGGTTCCTGCGGCGGACCGGGCCAGCGTAAACAGCCTGTCGCGTTTAAGAATGAGTTCGGATGCGAGAGTCTTAATTGGACGCGGGTCATTTCTTCGGCCGCGTTTAATTATGCCTCTTATCATTCTTACCTGTCCCCCTCGTACCCTCTGAATCAGTCTCGACATTAATTATTCCTCCTCACTTCTACTAACACTAGCAAATTTTTGATTTGACTATAGAAAAGCGAAATTATGTTTGTTATTATAAATAGAAAGTGTATCATTAAGAATTCACGTTTGATTTGTTCGTAGTCGTTATCATTCTCACACTAAAACAAAGATTTTGGTCAGTTTAGGTTGATTCATGCCGTGCCTCTGAAGCAGTGTGACAAAAATCAGTTCTTTCGCTGCAGTATTTTGTGTGTGTGTGTGTGTGTGTGTGTGTGTGTGTGTGTGTGTGTGGTCCATTCACGTTTTTCCCTAGCCCACAGAATGGACAAGGCAGAATGATTCTCCACGTTCGTGTTGGATGAGGATGAAGGCGATGATGATGATGATGATAAAAGGGAAATGGTTCTAAGAGTATTTGTTTCTTGGGAACCAGGAGTGCTCGGGAAAACCAAATTTGCATAATGGTAGACCTGCGCTAAGATCAGGTTATAGGCAGGGTGGAATCTCCGAAGCCCGCCTTTCACGGGAGGTGGGGAGGGGGTTCCGGCCCCCTATTCTTCCGGGCAAAGCCGGCATGCACGGTCATAATTTTTTTTCTGTAACGTAAGAACATGAAATTATGTATCTTTGTACAACTTCATCCCAGTCAGGTTTGTAGAAGGATGAAACTCCAGATGATGACCCCAAGGAGGGACGATCTCAAGGTCTACTGTGGAGTGAGGCTGCACAGCTTTGCTGTGCTACTTTAGGAATGAGGGAGGTGGCGGGCTGGGCTGAAATGGTGGTAGTATATGGTGGATAATAACAGACGAGGGCAGTATGCCTTGAGAATAACGGCACTGTAGGCTGGCTGGTAGTCAAGACAGTCATTATAATTATGATATTTGCTGCATCGGAGTAGAAGTGTGTGAGGTGAGTGGAAGGGAGTGGGCGACATGGACTTGCATGGGAGTGGGTGGCCGTGCTGGTGATATGTTGTAAAGATCGATGCTCTAGTTGGGGCAGTGAGGCGCAAATCAGAAGTGTGGAAGCATGAAATGGGTGGGTGGGCAGAAAAGAGAGGGTGGGATGAGTGGGGTGGGGTAAGATGCTGGTGGGTGGTGGAGAGGGGCTGGACGAGTACACCCAACCAAGATGGGCGTTGTAGGCGGGGTGGCATTGACGGTGGGAAGAATTATGAGTCACATATTTGTCTTGCCGGAGAAGTCTGTTGTTGGGGGACGGGAAGAGGGTGAGGTGGGTAGTGAGCAGTGGATGAGATGGGCTGAGATGGTTATGGATGCTGGTTCAGAGCGAGGGTAATACTCCCTGTGAAGAGGGGCATTTTAGGTCTGTCGGTATGGGCGTGGTGGTGGCATAATCCAAAAGTTTTATCCTCGTACAACAACTAGAATTAGGGGAAAAAATCTAAGCACTCGACCTCTCTCACACACCAGGAGTCCCACGCCGCAGGTAAAAATGTCCCGTAGCAGATTTATTTATCGGAGAGGGGGGCCGGTAGTGGACGTGGTGAAGAGAGTGTGTGCAGGTGCTGATGGGAGGCGACGGCAGCACTGGCAAAGGTCGGAGATGAGGCTTTCTCCACAATACCCCTGTGACCCCTCTCGTCGTCGAGGCAACTCTGGTATTCTCTTCTAATACAGGATTTTATGTACCGTAGTTTTAGGAGCCTGAGTGTGTTAATTCCTGGATCATTTAACCCCTCTCTTGATAGGGACAGCTCATACTCTTTCCGTCTAGCGCCAGACGATTTTATTCAACTGCAAGTGAATCATAGAAACCGGAAAGTGTTAGTCAGTAGGACAGGGGAACAGGTAGGCTAGTGGACGAGACGAGGAGAGTCGGGAGTTGTTGATATGAGGAGATGGGAGGACAGGAAAAGGTTAAGAGTTGAATCCTCTCCCAGCAAGACATATATATATTAAACTCCAACAATAACCCAGATATCACAAGGTCGACGGGCTTATGCAGTGTGAGAGGCTAGATATTGCAAAGTAACGTGTTGTGTGAGTGTGCATTAGAGGCGGAGTGAGGCTGGAATGTGAGTTTATTGCGCGTCTGAGAGGGCTTCATTAGTCTGTTATGGCACTTGTAAGCTCTGCCTGGTTGACGGTAGTTTTGGAATAGATGAAGGGTTCCGTCAGTTGTTTATTTATGTATTAATTTATTTATTTTTATTTTAACCCAGCACATAGAAACGTAAATACGAATCTTAATCGCAAGGTTGCTACTGGGAAAAAAAAAATCACCCAGTTAAAGCATTTATTGAGGAGGAATTCGTATTTCTCAGTCCCAGTACAGACTAGCAAAGGTGGTTTTTACGTCCAGACAGTGTTTAATTGATGTCTCACTAATTTCCGTAACTCTGGGCTGAGAATGAAAATGATGACCCACTGCCACTCTTGAGGGCTCATTTCATTGTTAAAAATTCAAAACACCTGCCAACTAGATTCCTTTCTCATTCAGATGACAATTAATTTTATTGTCGAAATTCTAGGTTATTTTGGAGAGGGAATGTGATAAAGCGCGCACAGACGTATTTCCACGTCGCTAACCTTTCATTGTAATTAATCCCGCCACTTAGTTAATTCCAGTCGACAGCTAGTACACTTAATCCTCATAATTAATCCCACGTTGACAGCCGCCCTTCCATTTCGTTGCTTTTTCTCTACAGCCAGATCTGCCTTACAAATTAATCCTACCATTCAGTCATGAAGTATTATAATCAGCCTTATCGTACACTCAGCCCTATACTTTCTAACCAGTCCTACCACACAGTCATACCCTGCTACCAGATCAATCCTGAATCATACCTTATCAAACTTAACCAAACCTAACTCAACCTAACCTTACAACACCAAATCAAACGCAACCCTAAATATCCTAACCCAGGTGAACATAACTCACGTAATTAACCCAAACCAACGTAATGACACCTGACGCAGCCAATCAAACAACCTGCTATAATCTGACCTAACCAACCACACAACCAGTACTACCACACAGTCAGTCACACTCTGACCACTCCTACCATACGCCAGACCTCCCCAGCCACCCGATCATTCCCAGACCATAAGAGAAAAGGTGAAAGAGATGGGAGTGAGTTGCTAAATGAAATGCCTTAGGTTCCTCTCTCTCTCTCTCTCTCTCTCTCTCTCTCTCTCTCTCTCTGTGTCAGTTATGTGGAGGGCGAAGTAGCAAGGAAACGTGTGCAGTGGCCTTATCAACTTGGCGTGAGGAGCTGCAACACACACACACACACACACACACACACACACACACACACAGAAAGATCCTGTATCCTCTTCCTCACACCTCTTCCTTAGCGATTACTCTTCACTGTACACTATTAACTCTATTTATTTCATTTTTAACACAGAGATAGTGTACCATAATTACATAGAAATCATCTGATAATTAAAGACCAGAGGCTAGTACACTCTATTCACTTTAACTGGACCTAAAATTGTCATCTTTCCTTCTTGAATGCTGATCTGTACCAAGAATTTAACTCAGTATGATGCTAGTCACGAAGAAGTATTTAAAGGGTGTTGAGCCGTAGTATTGTCTTTTTTTTTTTTTTCCGTGAAGGGAACAGTTTGCGGGCTCCTGGCCTTTGGTTCCTTCTTCCTTGCATTAAAAAAAAAAAAAAAAGGAAATGAGCTGCAAAAGGAGGATATACATCGACCAGGGAAGAATGAACGAACTCTACGCAGCAGACTCCCCTTCTGTATGCTTATTAGATTGTATGGTGTATTTACAAAGGTTCCCAGGAAGCATCTGAATATGGGAGGTTAATATTCACGCACACTTATAATAAATGTACTGACACTACGTTGGGTTGGTGCGGTGCGGGAGGGACGAGGTGGTGAGGAGGAAAGTTTGTGGGATGAAAGACAGGCGGGAGAAAGATAGGGCGGAAGAGTCAAGGACGAGGCGATAGGGTGCTGGGAGAAGGGAGAGGAAGGTAAGAGGAAGAGAAGGATGATGGGAGGAAGGGAGAGGGGGAGAGAGAAGGATGGTGGGAGGAAGGCAGAAGAGCTGGAAGGGAGGTGTTGAAGGAAGGGATGATGGCAGGAAGTGAGAACGAAAGGGAGAAGGGGGAAGAGAAGGATGATGGGAGGAAGGGAGAAGAGGAGGGGAGAAAGGGAAGGAGAGTGATGATGAGAAGAAGGGAGAAGGGAAAGAGGTGAGAAGAGGAAGGAGAGTGATGATGGGAAGAAGGGAGAAGAGGAAGGAGAGAGGTGATGGGAGGAAAGGAAGGTGGAGAAGAAAGGAACGATGATGAGAGAGAAGAAAGGGAGGAAGTAATGGAAGGAGAGGGAGGAAGGGACAAGAGTTAGATAGAAACCAGAAGGAGAAAACGGAAAATAAGGGTGTAGAGGAAGGAATTAAAAAGTTTTTGGCTTGTGTCTTTGAAGCAGAAAAAAAAAAAAAATTTAAAATGCATGGTTTTTACTTTAACGAACTGTAAGCTTGTGCATCTATATTTTACACCCGCGCACACGTGCTGCAGCGTTGGTAAGCTTTTGTTCGGTGTGCGCGTGTAGTATAAATGAAGAAGCTTTGATGTGATTTTAACCAACCTTAATGGGAGTGATGGGCAGTCGAGGGTTTGCCGTACTGCTTTGAAGAGTACGTCAGGAGTCAAGGTCACACGGCAGGGGCAACTTAAACAATTTAGATCCGATTGTGAGCAAATTCGGTGGAAGGGTTGACGGTAAGACAAGGATGAGATGATTCCATTTTGAGAACAAGCACTCAGAGGTCAAGATCACAAGGGTAAGGTCTAAGGTTTGACCCGGTAACTTGATTTTTTTTTTTTTTTTTACCGAACGTAGTGGAAGAGTTAAAGATCAGGCAAGGATAAAGTTGTTCAGTTTTGATCAGCTAGTCAAAGGTAAATTTCACATGGGTAAAATCCAATCAGTTTCAGTCCGATTTTGACCAAACCTAGTGGAAGGGTTGGGGGTCAGTCAAGGGTCGGTCAATTTTGCGAATTTGCTGTCGAAGGTCAAGGTCAGAGGGCAAAATCAAATGTTCGGACTTTTGCCCAGTTGTATGGCGCGGGTGTTGCACTCTGATTTATGTATGTGTGTATGTTTATGTATGTATGTACGTGTGTATGTATGTGTGTGTGTATATGTATGTATGTGTGTGTATGTATGTATGTACGTGTGTGTGTATGTATGTGTGTGTATATGTATGTATGTGTGTGTATGTATGTATGTTAGTATTTATTTCTTTATTTTTATATTGGTGGGAAGGGGTATTTAAGAAAGATTTTGAATTGCACCGTGTATTGTAATTCCCTTAAATCCGGGTGACTTTTTTTTTTTTTTTTTTTACCTGCCTCTACTTCACTATTTTGTTCAGATTAGGAGAGAGAGCAATTAACACCCATTCCTGTCTTCCTGTCACCCATTTACACCCATTCCTGCCTTACCATCACCCATATACACCCATTTCTGCCTTCCTGTCACTCATTTACACCCATTCCTGTCTTCCTGTCACCTATTTACACCCATTTCTGCCTTACTATCACCCATTTACACTCATCGTGCCTTACCATCACCCATTTACACCCATTCCTCCCTTACCATCACCCATTTACACCCATTCCTGCCTTATCCATTTACACCCATTTCTGCATTCCTGTCACTTATTTACACCCATTTCTGCCTTACCATCACCCATTTACACCTATTCCTGCCTCACCATCACCCATTTACACTCATTCCTGCCCTACCACCACCCATTTACACCCATTCCTGCCCTATCATCACCCATTTACATCCATTCCTGCCTTACCACCACCCATTTACACCTATTCCTGCCTTGTCATCCATTTACACCCATTCTTGCCTTCCTGTCAGCCATTTACACCCATTCCTGCCTTCCTGTCACCCATTTACACCCATTTCAGCTTACCATCACCCATTTACACCCATTCCACCCTTACCATCACCCATTTACACCCATTCCTGCCTTACCATCACCCATTTACACGTGTTTACACCCAATTACACCCACTTCCGCCCATCCCCGCCCCAGCTTCATCCATTTACGCCCATCCCGCCCACTCAGCCCACCACACGGGCAGTCAGTGCTCTCGTCTGGCATTCTATACCACTAAGTCAATTACCTGGCCGGAGAGAGAGAGAGAGAGAGAGGGAGAGAGAGAGAGAGAGAGAGAGAGAGAGAGAGAGAGAGAGAGAGAGAGAAATATGAAGTGACAGTGAAGGAAAACCAAATATGGAAGGAAAAGGAGGAGGAAGAAGAGGAGGAGGAAGGAAGGATGAAGAAGAGGAAAAAAGAGGAGGAGGAGGAGGAACATGAGGAAGAAGAAGAAGAGGAGGAGGAGGAGGAATAAAAGAAGAAAAAGAGGTGGAGGAGATGATAAAGCTAGTAACCAAGGAGATCCATGGACTTAGTTTCAACCCCTTCACTGCGAGAGGGCTTCCCTAAGAGTTCAGTTAAATCGCCAATGAGTAGCAAGAGGGGAGTAAGAGGACGTCATCGGGGTGAAGAGATTGAGCCCTTCAGTCCGATTGCGTATATATATTCTGTTTTTGCAAATCCCTGGAAGTTTTTGATTTTGGTTTTGAATAGAGAAATTTCGAGGTTGGCGGGGTAAGATATAGCCCTCATATATATATATATAGGAGAGAGAGTTTTTTTTTGTTTCCTTTTCGGTCTTTCCTATGAAGTTTCCATAATGGTTTTTCTATGCTGCTTGATGATCCCTCTTTTTTCCTGCCGGTATCTGCTGGAGGGTATCGTGGGTGGGGGAGTTTTCTTTGCCTTGCTGTGTCTTATGATCGTCTCATAATATTGGATATCATAGTCATACTCTTTAACAAACAGCCCAAAAGCGCCATGAGTCCTGTTGCTGTTGGCTTTCATTTGTACTCCTTTGTATATCCCTTTGTATTCCTGTGTATACTCTTTGTCCTCCTTTGTTTACCTCTTCGTACTCGTTTGTGTACTCTTTTGCATTCCTTTGTATCCTTGTTTGTACTCCTTTGTCTACTCCTTTGTATTCCTTTGTCTACTCCTTTGTACTCCTTTGTCTGCTCCTTTGTACTCCTTTGTCTACTCCTTTGTACTCCTTTGTCTACGTCTTTGTACTCCTTTGTCTGCTCCTTTGTACTCATTAACCCCTTCTCCTCAGAACCTCCCTTAGGCTGAATATAATCGTCAAGAGAAAGCAAGACCTGAATATAAGACGTGATGGAGGTGAGCAGATTAGAGTGAGATGGTGAAGAAGGAGATGGAGGAGGAGGATGTGCGGTGAGGAGTGCCGGAAGGAGGTGTAAGGTGAGATGGAGGGGGAGGAAAAATCTGTGTAGGGAGCAGAAGTGAAGTGATGGGAGGGAGAAGGAAGGGAGAAGAACTTGGTGAGTGGAATAGAGAGGAGGAAGAAGGAAGGAAGAAGAGAGAGAAATATTGAGATGGTAGAGAAAGAGGGAAGATGGGAGAGAGGGGTACTGAGAGGGTAAAGAAGAGAGGGGGAGAGGGGGAAGGAGAAGGAGAGTGGGGTAAAGTAGGGAGAAGAGAGAAGGAAGGTTGGAAGATGAGAGAGAGGTATTGAGAGGATAGAGAAGGAACGGAGGAAGAGAGGGAGAGAGGAGCAAGGTAGGGAGGAGGAGGATGGGGGAGAGTGAGGTGTGGATGGTAAAAGAGGGGAAAGGAAGAGAGAAGTAGGGAGGGAAAGGGAGAAAGACAGGGAGGCTAGGAGGAGAGAGGTCAGGAGGAGGGAGGAAGGAAGAGCAGTTAATGGAGGGAGATAGGGAGAGAGGGGAAGGAGGGAGAGATAGCGGGAGGGGAAGGCAGAGAGAGAGAGAGAGATCCACTAGGTCCTCGGAGATGCTTACGAAGATGTTTAAAATCGAGTAGTAGTAGTAGTAGTAGAGAGAGAGAGAGAGAGAGAGAGAGAGGCGGGGAGGGGGGGGAGTTGCCATTTGCATCCCCTCAGTGTATCGTTCAGTCTCTATATGTTTGGCCTCCTTGGGCTTCAAACTGACTGGCCTGGAATCACATACTCGTGTAGGTGCTCCAGCTTGTGAGGGGAGGGTGGGAGGGGGGGCTGAGGGGACGTGAAGGATGAGGAGGAGGGGGTGGTGGAGGGAGGATAGGGGACGTGGGAGGGAGGAAAATGGGATGGGAAGGAGAGTGGAGGGGTGGAGGGGAAGAAAGGGAGGACGGAGAGGAGAAGGAAAGTGGAAGGGAGTGCAGGGAGGAAAGGAGAAGTAGAAAGGAATGGACAGGGAGGAGGGAGGTGGAAGGGAGGGCAGGGGAAGGAGAGGGGGTGTGGGAAGAGTACAGGGAGGAGAGTGGGAAGTGGGGAGGAGAGGGGACGTCAGAAGGGGAGGAGAAGAGAGTGAATGAGATACTTGTGTGGGTGGTGGGAGGCAATGAAGGGGATGAGTGGTAGGAGAAGAGAAAAGGGTAAACGGGAATTAAGAAAGAATTGAGTTGAGTCTTTGGGTAAGGGTGACCGTCTGGGCTCTCTTCACTTCTTATAATCAACTCACAGTCACTTGCCCTTCTATATCCGTCTTATCTTTGCTTTGGTGTTTATTCTGCTTCTCACCGGCGCCTGAACCCACTCCGGCGCTCTCACTAACACCTTAAGACGCTAGGTGTGGTATTTATGTGGGAACTCCGACACTTACACGACCTGTTCCCGAAATAAATTGACAGGAGAAATGGAGGTCACTGGTATTTATAAAGTCCTGAGAGGGATATAAGTCGGGAGGGATTTATGAAGTCGAGGGGGATTTATTAAGTCTTGAGAGGGATTTATTAAGTTCTACCCCTGTAAGTCGCCCCACGCACCAAAAAGGTATTAAAATTTCAGTATCATTAATCACGCGGCAAAATTGCTCTGTAAACATCATTGACAGGACTACAGTATAAACATGCCTGAAATTTACCTTCTTCCATTCATACAATGTCTCAGTCTATCTCCTCCCTCCCTCACCTTCCTCCCCTCACCCCAGGCTCCTTTTTCTCCTTCCCTGCTTCCTCATTTCGCCCCCCTCTTCGTGTCAGTCTTCCTCCTTCCCTTCCTCTTTCCCCATCATTACTCCTGTGTTCCCGCATTCTTCCTCTCTGACTCTTTCCCTCTCTTTTTTATGGTTACAGATCTGTGTGCTGGCTTTCTGGAACTCCTTAACTCTGTAACACTCCCATCCTGCGTGTGTGTGTGTGTGTGTGTGTGTGTGTGTGTGTGTGTGTGTGTAACTAATATTTTATCTCCCCGTCATTCATTTCTCCCAGTCCTCTTTCAGCATTTCCATACGCCACTCTCCCCCATCGCCTCTCATCCGCCAGGTCTGTGTGATCTATGTAACAAAGTCCTTCTCCATGCAATTGTCTCCCTCCCTCCATCTTGCCTCCCTTTCTTCCTCCTTCACTCCCTCACCGTATCCTCCTCATATCCACATGTCTCCTTGTGTGTGTGTTGATGTTTTAAGAGTATGGAGCCGTTCCCCCCCCCCCTCTCTCTCTCTCTCTCTCTCTTAATAGGCCACAAATAAGCAACAAACAAGGGAACAGCAGAGGATGGGTACGGCAGGAGCAGTGGAAGGGGGACAGCATTGGGAGGGGGACGGGTACAGCAGGGGAGAGGGTACAGCAGGGGAGGAGGGACAGCAGGGGGAAGGGGACAGCAGGCGGAAGGAGGGCAGCAAGGGAGCTAGACAGCCAGGGAGATGGAGAGCAAGGAAGGGGAACAGCAGTGGGAGAGGGGAAGGACAGCAGTGGGAAGGGGTCAGCAGAGGAGGTAGACAGCAAGGGGAGGAGAACAGCAGGGGAGGGGGGAGCCAAGGGGAGGAGAACAACAGGGGAGGGGGAAGCCAAGGGGAGGAGAACAGCAGGGGAGGGGGAAGCCAAGGGGAGGAGAACAGCAGGGGAGGGGAAAACCTAGGGGAGGAGAACAGCAGGGGAGGGGAAAGCCTAGGGGAGGGGGGAGTGAGACGCGGTCCATTAAAGCCCAGTAAATGAAGACAGAGGGAAGCATCAGGACACGCCACCCTGGGGATATAGGAAGGGAGAGAAGGAGGAAGGGAGAGAGAAAAGAGTGTGGGAGGGAGAGAAGAGGAGAGAGGAAGGAGGAAAGGAAAGAAGAAGGACAGAGGGAAAGAAAGGGAGAGAAGAGGAGGGACGAAGGTGGGGAATGAAGATGAGAGAGGATGGAAGGGAGCAGTAAGAAGGATGAAGAGAGAGAGAAGAGAGTGAGAAAGGGAGAGAAGAGGAGAGAAGAAGGCGAGAAAGAAAGAAGAAAGAGAGAGAGGGAAGGAGGCGGGAGGGAGGGAGAAAGAAAAAGAAGGAGGGAGAGAGAGAGAGACGAAGGTAGGGACGGAAGGTGAGAGGGGATGGAAGGGGCCAGTAAGAAGGATGAAGGCAGAGGGAAGAGAAAGTGGAAGGAGGAGAAGGAGGAGGGAAGGAAAAGAGGAGGAGGAGGAGGAGGGAGAGAAAAAGAAGGAGGGAGGGAGAGAAGGAGAAACAAAGGTAGTAGGGAAGGAAAGTGAGAGAGGAAGGAAGGAGACAGTGACCAGAAAAGAGGAAACTACCATCCGTCGACATAAAACTAACTACACTGACGATCTAAGCAGTGTGTGTGTGTGTGTGTGTGTGTGTGTGTGTGTGTGTGTGTGTGTGTGTGTGTGAGAGAGAGAGAGAGAGACGGGGATTTTAGGAAGCAAAGTTTCTTCTCATTCACCACACTTCCAGGTCGGCAGGAAAAAAAAAGAAAAAAAGAAAAACACATGTGACAGTTGGTATGATCAGACATGAGTATATTATTACTATGAGAGAGAGAGAGAGAACGGGTTTTTAATTTTCCTCAAAAATTTGATACATGCAGAGAATCACATGGTCCCACATTCAGTCCATTGACACCAATTTTACTTATACGATTTTAAATTTTACTTATACGATTTTAAATTTTACTTATACGATTTTAAATTTTACTTATACGATTTTAAATTTTACTTATAGGATTTTAAATTTTTTTTATACGATTTTAAGTTTTACTTACGCGATTTTGAATTTTACTTATACGATTTGAAATTTTACTTCTACGATTTTAAATTTTACGAATGCGATTTCAAATTTTTACTTATGCGATTTTAAATTTTACTTACACGGGATCAAGTGTCCGGTAGCTCGTGGGTGCCTAAATGGCTCACTTGGTAAGCTGCTGTACTCACGCAGTTGCAAGCGCTGGTTCGAATCCTCGCAATATTTAATCTCTCCCTACGTGTCAAGTGGGGTTGGTGGAGGAGTAGTGTCCCTCCCTGTAAAACAATTAACTCTAAGCCTTGGCCACCCCGTTTGGGATACATGGCGTCTGGCAGTGAATGAATGAATGAACTTACACGATTTTAAATTTTACTTATACGACTTGAAATTTTACTTATGCGATTTTAAATTTTACTTATGCGATTTTAATTTTTACTTGTACTATTTTAAATTTTACTTATACGATTTTAAATTTTACTTATGCTATTTTAAATTTTACTTATACGATTTTAAATTTTACTTATACGATTTTAAATTTTACTTATACGATTTTAAATTTTACTTATACGAATTTAAATTTTACTTATGCGATTTTAAATTTTACTTATGCGATTTTAAATTTTACTTATACGATTTTAAATTTTACTTATGCGATTTTAAATTTTACTTATGCGATTTTAAATTTTACTTATGCGATTTTAAATTTTACTTATGCGATTTTAAATTTTACTTATGCGATTTTAAATTTTACTTATGCGATTTTAAATTTTACTTGTACGACTTGAAATTTTATTTATACGATTTTAAATTTTACTTACGATTTTAAATTTTACTCATGCGATTTTAAATTTTACTTATGCGATTTTAAATTATACTTATGCGATTTTAAATTTTACTTATGCGATTTTAAATTTTACTTATACGATTTTAAATTTTACTTATGCGATTTTAAATTTTACTTATGCGATTTTAAATTTTACTTGTACGATTTTAAATTTTACTTATGCGATTTTAAATTTTACTTATGCGATTTTAAATTTTACTTGTACGACTTGAAATTTTATTTATACGATTTTAAATTTTACTTATGCGATTTTAAATTTTACTTATACGATTTTAAATTATACTTATGCGATTTTACATACGATTTTTAATTTTACTTATACGATTTTGAATTTTACATGCGATTTTTTAACCTACAATGGGATTTCCTTGCGTGATTTATGCAGTCGCGAATTTTGAAAGGTTTAATGATTTTGAAATGGTCCTTTTTTTGCGGTAAGGCGTTTATTGCGTGTGTGTAGGTAGGATTTTGTTGTTACAGTAATGCAAGGATATTCAGTAGTTGTGAAAGGAAATATCGCGATTTGCAGTAGTGGTTCTGGCACTCATAGGTAGGTAGATAGACATATAGATAGATGGATGGATGGGTAGATAGATAGATGGGCAGATACAGATAGATAGATAGATAGATTGGCAGACATATAGGTAGATAGATGATGGTTGGATGGATGGATGGGTAGATAGATAGATGGATAGGTAGAGACAGACAGATAGATAGATTGGCAGACATATAGGTAGATAGATGGATGGATGGGTAGATAGATAGATGGATAGGTAAATAGACAGACACATAGATAGATAGATAGGTAGGTAGATAGATAAAATTAGGTATAAAACACATGGCAGTAAATATTAGGCTGTGGGATACATTATATTGAGTCCTCTGTAATCGTTTAAATCCCAGGAGAAGACAGCAGTGGGGAGGGAAAAAAGAAAGAGGGAGGAAAGGAGAGACGGAGGGAAGAGAGGAAGAAAAGGAGAGACGGAGGGAAGAGAGGAGGTAAAGGAGAGACGGAGGGAAGAGAGGAAGAAAAGGAGAGACGGAGGGAAAAGAGGAAAAAGAAGAGAGGAAAGAGGGGTGAAGATAGCAACGCAGAATAAGGAGGAAAGGAGGAGGAAGAAGAGAGGGAGTGGAGGAGGAAGAGAGAGAAAAGGAGGGAAGGAAGGGGGAAGAGAGAAAAGGAAGGAAGGAAGAAGTGATAAAAGAGGGAGGGTGGCAACACAAATAAAGGAAGAGTGAAGGAGAAGGGAAAGGATCGATTGAAGGAAGGGAGGATGAAGGGAAAAGCGAGGAGCGAAGAAATGAGGGATGGAAAATGAAGGAAGGGAAGGGAGGTAGAGGAAGTGGAGAGAGAGAGAGAGAGAGAGAGAGAGAACTAACGTGCCAGACCGGGAACGGGAGGAGGGAGAGAGGGAGGGAGAGAAAAAGACAAAGAGGAAAAGAAATGAGGGGAAAAATTTGGGGAGGGAGAAAAGGGAGGGAAGAAGAAGTGAAGGGAAAAGAGGGAGTTAGGGAGAGAAGAAGGGAGGAAGAAAATGGGGGAGAGAGGGAGGAAGAAAATAAAAGAGATAGAGCGAGAGAGAAGAGAGGGAAGGACACCAAGGATATTGAGAGGGAGCCAAGGACAAAGTATTTTTTTTTTTTTTTCGTAGGAACTCAAAATTGCTCTCCATTTTATGTGTGTGTGTGTGTGTGTGTGTGTGTGTGTGTGTGTGTGTGTGTGTGTGTGTGTGTGTGTATTGATGCGACGGTTCATATTTTTCCTTACTTGATATCAACACAGTCGATGCCTTCCCTCTTCTCTCCTTCCTCTTCCCTCCTTCCTCTTCTCTCCTTCCTCTTTTCTCTTTCCTCTTCTCTCCTTTCTCTTCTTTCCTTCCTCCCTTTCTTTTCCGTCCTCTTCTCTCCTTCCTCGTCTCTCCTTCCTCTTGCCTTCGCTCATCACCTCCTCTTTTTTCATTTCTTCATTTCCCCTTCTTTCCTTGGGTTTCTTCCCCCTCCCCTTCCTCCCCCCCTTCCTCCACTCCTCAGTTTAATTTCCTTTTTATCTCTCTCCCCAGTTCCTTCCTCAATTCCTTATCCCTCTCTTGCCTCCTCCTCCTCCTCCTCCTCAATAATAGTAATAATTATAATAATAGCTATTATTATCACTATTATTATTATTATCATCATCATCATCATCATCATCATCATCATCATCATCATCTCACCATCCACTTACTCGATGTAGTGCTGCTTTGGATGTCTGCCCCATTCCTCGCTTCCTTCCTTTCTCTTCTGTCTTTCTTTCCTTCATTCTTTCCTCTTCCTTTTGCCTGTGGGTGACTGTACACTGAGCGACAAGCCAAATGGTTTCCAGTACACCAGGAAACCATTTACTTCGCTGGGTGGTAACCATATAACCGAATTATGGCGCCTGGTTGTTTACTGGGTAATTAAGGTGCTCCAGTCGGAGTGAGCAGGTGAAGGTTTATATCCAAGGGGTGGTTGGGGATTACTGCTCATGTAATGCCACTCAGGGATGAGTGAGGCTGGCCACGCTCATCTTGAATGTCAGGACCAACTTGCCTAGCCCCGGGCTCCTACGCTTCTCATGGGGCAACATAGGATTGGATGATGGATGGACGGATAATTATTGATATTATTATTGTTATTATTATTATTATTATTATTATTATTCCCTTAAAGGCCGTCTTCGGTGGCCTTTCCTGTCGATGTCAAAGTCTGTGCTACGGTAACTTCAGTGCCCACAAAGAAATTGGTCCTAAAGACCTCCTTCAGGTGGTCTTCGCTCGATGTCAGAAGGCCAGAAATGAGTCATAACTCGGGAATCGGTGTCCCGATTGGACTGGAAATTGTTTTATGCTTCAAGTTAGAGCATTTTAGGGGTACCGTACTCTGACAAAAACTGGGCTACAATGCGCCGGGTTTGCTGTGTTACCGTAACAAACGGACAGGCCAACAAATATACAGAGATCGGATCATTATAATGTAAATAGATAGATTATTATTATTGTTGTTCTTGTCATATCATCATCATCATCATCATCTTCCTCTTGACCTTTCTTTTTCCTCCTCCTCCTCTTCCTCCTCCCCCTCTTCCATCTCCTCCTCCTCCTCCTCCCCTTCTTCCGTCTCCTCCTCCTCCCCCTCTTCCGTCTCCTCCTCCTCCTCCTGTTTTGCATAAGCCAGCAAAACATTTCCATCTCAGCCAAAAGTGAAGACAAACAATTCAGAAGGGGAAATGTGTTGAGGGGAGGGGGTTGGGGGAAGGGGGGGAGGTGAGGGGAATTTGGGGGGTTGTGAGAGAGAGTGAGGGATTGAAAGGGGTGGGGGATGATAAAAGAGGGGTTGAGGGAATTGAGAGGGGGTGAGTGGGATTGGGGTTGAGAAGGTGTGAGGGGAAATTAAGGGGTTGGGAAGGGGTGGGGGAAAAGGGTATTGGGAGGGGATGAGGGGAAAGGGGATGTTGGGAGGGGATGAGGGGAAAGGGGATATTGGGAGGGGATGTGGGGAAAGGGGGTATCGGCAGGGGGTGAGGGGAAAAAGGGGGTATTGGGAGGGGGTGAGGGGAGAAGGGGTATTGGAAGGGGGTGAGGGGAGAAGGGGTATTGGGAGGGGGTGAGGGGAAAGAGGGTATTGGGAGGGGGTGAGGGGAGAAGGGGTATTGGGAGGGGATGAGGGGAGAAGGGGTATTGGGAGGGGGTGAGGGGAAGCTGGTGGTCGAGGGGATAGATGAGTGAGGGGAAATGGATTTATAATTGATGGTTGGGTAAAAGGGGAAGGGATGGAGAGAAAGAGTAAGGAAAGTAATATCGGAGAGAGAGAGAGAGAGAGAGAGAGAGAGAGAGGGGGGGATTGAAAGGGGTAGGAATTGAGAGAGAGAGAGAGGGGGGGGATTGAAAGGGGTAGGAATTGAGAGAGAGGGGAAGGAGGGAGAGAGGGAGGGAAGAGGCTGATTGGGGTAGGAAAAAGGAGAGAGAGAAAGAGAGAGAGAGAGAGAGAGAGGGGAGAGAGAGTGGATTAAGGGGAGTAGAAAAACAGTGGGAGAGATAAAGAGGGGATGAGAGAGATAAAGAGGAGTGAGTGAGAGATAAAGAGATGGGTAAAAGAGAAGTTGGGGAGATGGAGAGAAGTGGAAGAGAGAAAGAGAGGGGTGTTGAAAGAAAGGAGGTCATGGGGTGAAGTGACACAGCGGGAGCAGAGGGAAATTAAAGAGAGAGAGAGGAGGCCTAGAGAGTTGAGAGGGGAGGGAGGGAGGGAAGGTAAGGGGGGAGGTAACATGATAGGGGGAAAGAGGAGAGAGATAAGGGGGAAGACGGGGAGAGAGGGGGGGGGAGGAAGAAGCATGAAAGAGAGAGAGAGAGAGAGAGGGGGGTAATAGTGTTAGTGGTTGAGAGCGATGAAGGGGAAGGGAAAGAGGGCAGAGCAGGGAAAAAGTTTGTAGCAGGATTTCTTTCTGTCTTCCCTAGAATGAGGGGTCTTAAAAGTGGTAATTGACTTATGGCGGGGGAGTAGTGTGGAGGTGAAGGAAGGAGGGACGATGGGAAGGAGGGAAGATGAGAGAAAAAGAGGGAAGGAGTGGAAATATGAGTGAATGAAGAGGGGAGGGAATTTGTGAAGGGAGTGGGAATATACGAAAGAAGCGGGGAGGAAGATGCGAAAGAAGGAAGGAGGGAGGGAAAGTATGAAGGAAGGAAGGAAGGAGGGAGGAAAAATATAAAAGAAGGAAGGAGGGAGAGAGCACGTGAAGGAAGGGAGGAAAAAGGAATGGAGGGATTGATGGAAGATATGAAGGAATAGCAGGAAGGAGAGTCTTAAAATTGGTAATTGAGTGAGGTGGGGGCTTGTAAGACTGTAGGAAGGATGGAGGGAGGGGAGATGTGAAGGAGGGAAGGAAGAGAGAAGGGAGGGGAGATGGGAAGGAAGGAATGAAGGAGGAAGGGAGGAACTAAAGATGGGAAGGGATAGAAGGAAAGAGAGGCTAGTAGAAGGAGACTTAAGGATACTAAGGACGGGATGGATTATCATAGGACAAAATAAATGAATACAAGCCTAAGAAAAGAGAGGAAAAAAGAAGGAAAATATACACAAATGAACAGTTAAAGAAAGACTGCAGGAAAATAGAGAACGAAAAAGGAAGAGGGAGTCAGTGAGGAAGCAGTAGGAAGAGTGGATGGAAGAAAATAGGAAGACAAGAAGACAAACGATATGAAGGAGTCAGCAGTGGAAGGAAAGTATGAAGGAGAGGATGGGAAGCTGAAGAAAGAGAATAAGCAATGTGTGTGTGTGTGTGTGTGTGTGTGTGTGTGTGTGAGAGAGAGAGAGAGAGAGAGAGAGAGGAAGTAAAAGACAAGAAAATATAGAGAAGAAGCAGAAAACTTTAAAACAAGGATTGAAGAAAGGAACGAAGGAAGAGAAGGAAGGAGTAATAATGAGGAAGACGGGAGGAAGAGACGGGTTAATGAGGGATAACTAGATGCAAGAAGGGTGGAAGGAGGCGGGGGTAAAAAAAGATTGATTATTGAGGAAGGGGAGAAGGAGGGAGGGGAAGGGAGAAGAAAGGTATGAGGTATGGAAGAAGGAAAGGAAGGTAAGTGAAGGGATGTCGGCAGTCGTGAGGGTAAGTTATCTATCTATCCATCTGTCTGTCTGTTCATCTGTCTGTCTATCTATCCATCTATTTGTCATCGAATCCTGTACTACCTCCTAACTCAGAAGCGTAGGGTCCCTGGGTTAGGCTTTTATGGCAAGGGTGACCAATCATGACATACTTAAGTAATGATAATAATAACTAATAATAATAATAATAATAATAATAATAATAATAATAAACTAGTAAATTTTTAGCTAAATGGTGGTTTGGACATGTGGAGAGAATGGAGAATGAAAGACTGACTAAGAGGGTGTATGTAGGTGAGGTGGAGGGAGGGAGAGGGAGGGGTAGACCGAGGATGAGGTGGAGGGATGGAGTTGAGAGGTATATGAGGGAGGGGGGGGTGAGTTGGGGGGAGGGGAGTCAAATGGTGGGTGACAGAGTGACTTGGAGGCGTTTTGTCTGCGGCCACCCTTTGCGGGATTAGGGCGTCGGGCTATAGATAGATAGATAGATAGATAGTTAACTATTATGGAAGCTTGTATACTGTAAAAATTGGTTGGCTCGCTCATGGTAAGGAGAACTCTAGTTTATATACTCTTTTTGATCAGTTGAAGTGGTTTTTAGCTGAGAGAGAGAGAGAGAGAGAGAAATGCCAGACGATTTATTCAGCTGAGATTTTTGTGGTTACTTCCCCTGTGCTCAGTAAAATCTATCTGTGTATCTATCTACTGTCTGTCTGTGTCTGTGTGTCTGTCTGTCTGTCTTTGTCTATCTATATCTGTCTATCTATCTATCCCTATTGGCCCATTTATCTTTCATTTTATCTACTTACCTATCTGTCCATGTAAGTCTATTTGTCTGTTTGTACCTGTCCCTATCTATTGTCGAATGCAATCTATCTCAATCTGTCTATCTATCTATCTATCTATCTACAGAATGCAGGCATGTCAAGTATTTTTCATTCCCCAGACTCCCTAAGACTTCACCTGTACGGAATTACAATGGGAATGTGTGAAGAATGAATAAGTGGAATGAAAACAGTGTATAAACAGTGGAGCAGGAATGAAGGAACCACGTAGCCAGATGAAGAATGAGTAGAAGGAATCAGAGGAGTAAGGAAAGGATGAAAATGGAATGAAGGAAATATGTGAAGTGATGAAGAGTGACTGGAAGGAATGAGAGGAGTGAAGAAAGGATGAAAATGGAGTGAAGGAAATACGTAAACAGATGGAGAATGAAAAGAAGGAATGCGAGCAGTGAGGGAAGGATGAAAATGGAATGAAGGAAATAAGGTAACAGGTGAAGAATGAACGGGAGGAATGAGAGCAGTGAGGAAATGATGATAATGGAATGAAGGAAATATGTGAAGTGATTAAGAATGACTAGAAGGAAAATGAGAGGAGTTAGGAAAGGATGAAGATGGAATGAAGGACACGATATAACAAATTAAGAAGGAAAAAAAGAAATAAGAGTAGTGAGGAAATGACAAAACTTGGAATTAAAAGAAAGTTTGAAAGGAATTGATGTAATGTGAAATAGTGAAAGTTAAAGGGACTGTGTGAGGTAATGATAAAATAATTAAAAAGGGAAGAAGACGGGATGAGGTGAGCATTTTTGGAGAATCCGCTTTAGAAGGTCTAAGATCCTTGATGATGGTGAAGGAAGGAAGGAATGAAGGAGAAGGAGTTGTCTGAGGAGAGAGGGACGGAAGGGAAGGAGGTAGGAGAGGAGGAAAGCAGGAAGGAAGTAGTTGTCAGAGGAGAGAGGGAGGGAGGGGAAGAAAACAGGAGAGAAAGAAGGAAGGTAGGAGGTAAGACATGAATACGGCAGAGGAAGAAAGGAAGACATCTAGCGGAAGGAAAGAAGGAAGGAAGAAAGAAGTAAGGAAGGGAGGAAGGAATGATTGAAGAAAGGGTTTGTCAGAGGGAGGGAGAGAGGATAGGAGGGAAGAGAGAAAGGAAGAAGAAATAAAATATCAGGAAGGAGGGAAGGTATCAGAGGGGGAAAGGAACGAGGGAGGGGAGAACAGGAAGTCATCAGGGAAAAGAAGAAAGGAAGGAAGGAAGGAGCACTGATGGTGATTAGTCGGTTTTTCCCTACCTAGTATTCTGTACTGTTTCATACTGCATATCCCACAGTCTTTTCACAGGGCGTGGGTGTTGCACTGAGTTTGTGTGTGTGTGTGTGTGTGTGTGTGTGTGTGTTGCCGTAGGTGTTGATGGCCACTTTGTATAGCAGCGTTACTATGGAAACAGCGATATATACAGTGTAAGCTATTGTTTTTTCATATAATACTATCATGTAATTAATATGCAATCAGAAATGCAATCTACAGTAGTCTAATATGGTTTCATTTTTTCCAGGTAATTACTTGTGCAATACCTGGTTGTCTACGTATATGTAAGTACCAGAGTTATCGAGTCAGTAGTTTGTTGTCATATTCGAAGCTTTGTTGGTCACTTCGCGTAATTCTTCACATCTTCATTAATTTGGATTATGTAGTTCACTTATATGTAGAATCAGTGTATTTTTTCCGTAAATGTGTGTATAAGAATTGCCTTTTTTTTTTCTGTGGTGAAATTGCACATCTCGAAGGACGTCTGGGGCTTAACTCCTAAAATATTCACGGATTATACGTCGAAGGTAGTGTAGGGAAGGAGTGAAAGAGGTATGAAGAGAGTGAAAGAGGTTTGGGAGAGGTGAAGAAGATGGCTAAGGATGAATGTATGGGGTGAAGGAGGTGCAGAAGGAGTGAAGGGTGAATAGAGAGAGTAGAAGTGAGGTGGAGAAAGAGTGAAGGAGGAAGAGAAAGGGTGAAGGATGAATAAAAGAGGTGAAGGGGGTGAAGGAAAGATGAAATGATGGATAAAGGAGTGATGGAGATAGAGATAGGGTGAATGAAAGGAATGAACGAGGTAGAGAAAGAATGAAGGATGATTAAAAAGGGATGAATGGAGTATAGAAAACATGAATACTAGGGATGATGGAGGGAGGGAGGGAGGGAAAGGGGTGAAGGAGGGAGGGACAGGGGTGAAGGAGAGGGAAAGGAGTGAAGAAGGGAGTGAAAGGGATGATGGAGGCGGAGGAGGGAGGGAAAGGGGTGAAGAAGGGAGGGACAGGGGTGAAGGAGGGAGGGAAAGGGATGATGGAGGGAGGGTAAGGGGTGAAGGAGGGAGGGAAAGGGATAATGGAGGGAGGGTAAGGGGTGCAGGAGGCGAAGGAAGGGTGGGTTCATAAGGCAGTGAGCGAGCATCTTAATGACCGTAGGAGGGTGGGACGGCCTCGTCAGACGCTTGGTTTATGATTCATTAAACATCTTCATCAGCCCCTCGCTCCCTCTTACGTCCCTCGCCCTTCCTACCCTTTCCTTTCCTCCCTACCTCTCTCACATCACCGTCCCTCCCTCCTCTTTCTTCTCCTCCCTCCCTCACTCACATCCCCGTCCCTCCCTACCTTTTCCTTTCCTCCCTCCCTCCCTCTCTCGCATGCCTCGTCCTTCATCCAGCACTCTATCCCTGTTTTCTCTTGTCATCGTTCTTCCCTCCTCTCTCCCTCAGGCCCCTCTTTCACTCTCTCTCATCTCCCTCTCTCGTCATCCACCCCTCCCTCCCTACCCTTTCATCTCCCTCCCTCCTCATCCACCCCTCCCTCCTCATCCACCCCTCCCTCCCTACCCTTCCATCTCCCTCTCTCACATCCCTCTCCTTCCCTCCACCACTCCCCCCATATCCCTTCTCTCATCTTCCTTCTCCCCTCCCTACCTCAGGCCCTCTCTACCTGTCTCACATTCCTCCACCTCTTTCCACCCCTCCTTCCCTACCCTCTCTTCTCACATCCTTCTCTCCTCTCTCCCAACCCTTTGTTCTCTCCTTCCTGCCTCCTCCTTCCCTCCTCCTCTCTTGCCCCTTCTTCCTCCTCCCTTGCAGCCTCCTTTCCTGCCCTTTTTACTCTTTCTTTTCCCTTCTTTGTCTGGTCCTTCCTGCCTCTTCTTATGTTCTTCCCTCCTTCCCTTAGTCTCTCCTTTTTCCTTCAATTTTGTTTTCTTCTCCCTTGCCTGTGTCTCCATTCCTCCTCCCTGCCTTTGTCTACATCCTCTCCGCCTTTATCTCCCTCCTCCCTTCCTACCCTTTCTCTTCTTCACCTGGCTCCTTCCTACCTCCCTTATTCCCCTCCTTTTTTTCCTTATCCTTTCTTCTGTGGTAAGTGTAAGCGCCCGCCATCCACTCACTGGGTGTAGTGCAGCCTTCAGGTGACACTACTGCATTGAGTGACAAACGTAATGGCTTCTTGTAACCCAGGAAACCATTTTCTACGTTGGGTGGTAACCATATAACCGGATGACGCTTGGTGGTCTAGTAGGCTAAGGCGCTCCAATCGGATGGGGTCTAAAAGGGTTTACATCCAAAAGTTGGCTGTGGTTTATCCCTTACATATTGCCACTCATGGGCGAGGGAGGCTGGTCACCTTTGCCTTAAGAGTCTGAGTAGCGTAGCCCCGGGTCCCTACGCTCCTGATGGGAGGAAAAAAGATATGATGATGATGATGATGATGGTGATGATCGTGATGATGACGGTGATCGTGGTGATGATGATGATGATGATGATGGTTGTGATCCTCTATTTTCTCCTCCCTGCCTTCCCTTTCTTTCATTTTTTTTTTTTCATCACTTCCTCCCTGACTTCTTTTCTTCATCTCCCCAGCCCCTATCCCCTTCGTTCTCTCCTCCATCATACCCCCCTCCATTTTGTCCGTCTCTGCCTTACACCTACACTCGTTTTCCTTTCTGCCCACTCTTTTCATCCTTCCTTCCTACTATTCTCATCTGCATCGTATCGTCACCTCCCTGCATCCGTCTGTCCCTCTTCCCTTCAGATCTACCCTCCTACTGTCCTTCTCTCCTTCTGCCCTCTTTCGTCTACCCTTCCTCCTCTATTTCTACCAGTACCTTAAGTATCTACTCCTACTTCCCTCCTTCTCCCTTTCCTCCTCCCCTTCCTCTGTGTCTCCAGTCTACCGTCCTTTTATCTTCTTACTTTCATCCCTTCCACCCATCCTTCTTCCCTTCCTCCTACATTATATACACTTCCTTCACCTCCACTTCTGTCCCTTCCTACTCTCTATCCGTACCCAGGACTGTATTCTCGTTAACTGATTTTGTAACGCTTTTTCCTACACACACACACACACACACACACACACACACACACACACACACACACACACACACACACACACAGTCCCCACCCTTGTTTACCTCACTACACGCTGTACATTTTTATCTTTTCCCTTATCTCATGTTATTGCCTCGGGTCTCGTCCTTCCTCTTATCACCTTTTAACCCCTTCAGCCCGAGAACGTCATTAGCACCTTTCTTACCTGTTGACGATTTTTTTTTCAGCTCTTGGTAGGTTTTTCGAATTGAGGGGTTAGATGATTTTTTTTTTTTTTTTTTTTACGACAGGAGGCTTTTTTACGATGAGGAAAATCTTCTGGTACGAAAAATATATATATGATTCTAAAACACGCAGCCGTACTGAGTGGGTTAACGCTGTCCTTGTTCTTTGTTTTATTTTTGTTTTTTTTCTTTTTAATTGTTTCCTTACGTGTCATTCTCTCTCTCTCTCTCTCTCTCTCTCTCTCTCTCTCTCTCTCTCTCTCTCTCTCTTGTCATACCTGTCCTTTGACCCTGTCCTTCCCTTGTCTCCATCATTCTCTTTCTCACACGCTTTCTCACGGATTTTCTCTCTCTCTCTCTCTCTCTCTCTCTCTCTCTCTCTCTCTCTCTCTCTCTCTCTCTCTTGTCTTGTCACCCGTATCTCTTTTTCCTCATCGTTCTGTCAGTCTATTGCTTGACGCAGCATCCTGTGAGGGGTGGCCTGGACAAAAGGACCATTAAGCACTTCTATCCCTACTCAGTAACAACCACTTTCCCCACCACCCACCACCCTCTCTAATATATATATTTTTTCCCTTAATATCTCAGTTCAGTTTCCTCTTTATCACTCACAGGTTTGACATATTTCTTTGTAAGCTTACCTCCCCTCTTTCCTCTTCCTCTTAGTCTCTCACTTTTGATCCCCCTCTTTTATCCATGGTTTTTTATCCTGTGTAATCGCTTCACCAAGGCTAAGGCTCATATTCTAGGCGGTTAAGCTCCCTAACTCCACTTCCTTACCGATTTAGTTTTGGGTATGACAGGCAAATATAGTTTTTTTTTTTTTTTTTTAAATACAGACTATGGTGATATTAGAAAGGCTTAAGTAACACCAGGGGACGTGAAGGTATAATAAGCAAAATAAATCGCTAAGGAAGAGGTGTTAGGAACCGTCCTTTACCGACGAGAATACGTGCCTAAGCTCCGCCCATTGATGCATCACTAACCAATCATCCTTGAACAAAAATTTCTCTGGTACATTTGACAATTTTGAATGCAATTGCTGATAGATTTACCTATTATCGGTTATTTTTATCGAAGAACCATCACCGTTTATGTCCATGTAAATAACACCTAAGCTGAAAAAGACTCGGAAAAGCTTATGTATTGTCGGAGTGAAGAAAATTATTGAACACATTATTATCACTTACGCCTTTGGTCGCCAGGTGACGGGCAGGCGACCCACGGCGTAAGTGATAATGATGTGTACAGTATTTTTCTTTCCGACTCTAAGCACTCCATTTCGATCCTTCAAGACTTATATATTACTACAGTGGATATGTATGGTGATGACATTCGGTAAAAACATTGGATAAGACGGAAGTATATGGCCGTTTATCAGTCAAATGTATAAATTATTCCCAGGAACTTTTTATTGAAGGATGTCTAGCCTGTGATTGGTCAGTGATGCATTTGTGGGCGGGGATTATTTTGCCTACCAATGGTGAATATACAGTATTTTCCCCTTGCCTCCCCTCTCTTCCCTTCCCTTCCCTTCCCTTCCCTTCATTTCACTTCCCTTTCCCTCTAATCGTCTCTTATTAACCCTTCCCTCACACCCTTCTCGTACATTTCCCTAGTTCTCCCCTCACTCCACTTCTTCTGTTTCCCCTCACTTTCAATCCCTCGTTTTCCCCTTGTTCCTCACTTTTGATTACTTAGTATCTCCCTTCTCCATCCTTCCTACTTTCCCTTCTCCTTCCTTCGCATCTCCTCTCTTCTTCCCTCACTTCTCTTCCTCCGATTCTAAGTTTTAATTCCTCGATTCCCTCTTCCTTCCTACTCTCCCCTCCCCTCTTCTCCCCCCCCCCTCCTGTCGTGTCACATTAGCCTTTCCCTCCCCTCCCTCCCCTCCCTCCGCATCCAGTACAAAGGAGTATAAAGGAAAGCAAACAGCAACTGATCTGTTGGTCCTTTCATGGCTGTTTAGTATGTGGAAGGTTATAACTAACAACACTTGTCTAGCAGCAAAAGACAGAGATAGAAAAGCAGGAAGGCTCCCCTCTTCTTCTCCCCTCACTCCCCTTTCTCTGTTCCTTGTAACTTCTGATTCTCCAATTTCCCCATCCTTCCTCTCTCCTTCCCTCCCCTCCCCTCTCTTAATAGCCCTCCCCTTCCCTCTCCTGGCATCTCCCCTCTTCTCCCCTCACCCCTCTTCCTCTGTTCCTTATGACTTGATTTCTCAATCCCCCCTTCCTCCTTACGCTCCCTTCCCCTTTCTCATTAGCCCTCCCCTTCCCTCTCCTGGCATCTCCCCTCTTCTCCCCTCACTCCATCTCCCCCTATTTGGTCCCTAGGCGGCCATATGCAAACTAGGTACATAAATTGGAGTAGGAAGTGGAGGCGCGCATCTGCTGCCGCCAGACCCGCGACACCCCCACCTAAGATTGTGGGGGGAAGGAGAGCTGGGGGGGAAGAGTGCTTGGAGGAGGCGACGGATGGATGGGGAAAGGAGTGGAGGGAGGAAGTGATGGACAGTAAGAAGGAGAGAGGAGGTGAGGAAGACAGAAGGAGAGGAAAGGGAAATTATCGAGTGAGGAGGAGAGGGAAAGGAAATGATGAATGAAAATGAGAAGTAGAAGGGGGAAAGGAGTGGAGGAAGGAGATGGGAAGGAGTAGAGGGAGGAAATGAACAGTAAGAAGGAGAGAGAAGGGAAATGATGATAAGTGAGAAGGAGAGGGGAAAGCACTGGTGAAGGAGAATGGGAAGGAATAGAGGGAGAGAAGGAGAAAGGACATTAAGAAGGATATAAGCGGCCCAAGGAGAAGGTCAGGGTGAGGTGCTGATGTTTGTCAGGGTGGTTTGGTGAAGGAGGTGATGGTGTGGGAGGGACAGGTGAAGGAATAAAGGAAAGATGGGGGAAGGAACGGACGAAGGGTAGTAGAAACAGTGGATAGGGAAAGGGAAGGAAGGAGGGACTGAAAAAGATATTAAGGTTGAATCGCGAGGGAAGGATAGTGGAGGGAAAGATGAAATGTAGGAGAAGGAACAGGAACGAGAGGAGAGGGAATGCAGGAAAGATAAAGGAAGGAAATGGAAGAAATAGCGGAAAGAAAGGTGAAGATAGCAAGGAAGGATATGGGGAGGAGGACACATAGTAGGAAGGAGAGACTGGGGAAAGATAACAATGATACAAGGTCATATTGGTGTAAGGATGATATTGATAAGAAAATTGTGATGGGCATTGAAGGGATAAATGATGGTTTTTGAAGGAAACAGGAAGGAATGGAGAAATGGTGTGTTGGTGAAGGATGATAAGAGGTGCAGTGAGGTCAAAGTGAGGGAGTTGTGCGAAGAATCTGAGAGAGAGAGAGAGAGAGAGAGTTAAGGGGAGAAAAAAGATCTTAAGGAATGCTAGTGGGAGGACAAGATGAACGACACCTGGCGTTAATGACAACACGTGGGATGGAGGTGAAGGTGTGGTGGTTAATGGGGGGAAGAGGAGGTGGGAGAGAGGAAAAGGAGGAATAAAGATAGGAGAAAACAAGATAGTAGAGTAAAACACAGGAGAGAAAGGAAGAGGAGAAAAGAAGAAGAAAGATGTTAAGATATAAATGGTTGAGGAAAAGGTCTGTTAGTTAGTATTAAAGATGACCAACATTTTCAAGGGAATGCACGATGATCTCCACATAGCCACATTGCACTGACATACATCTGTGCAATTGCCATGATGATTAATGAGGTTGCAAGAAAGTAAGATACTGAAATTTCACTCCATAGGTCCATGTAAAAGGCCTAGTAAAAATAAGTAAATAAAATAATAAAAAAACCATCTTGGAAAATTTGTACCAAGTTTAAAACGAATTGGAAAAGAAATGGAGTGGCACCGAAAAAGAAAAGTTTGGAAAAAAGAGAGAAAAAGAAGAAGACAAACAGGAACAGAAATAAGTAAATATATAAACAAAGTAAAGAAAAGGAGAAGAGAAGAAGAAGAAACTAGGAAAATACATGTATATTGTAAAAACCGAATGAGGATGAGGAGGAAAGGAGAAGACAGAAGAAAGGTGTGGGAAATAATGGTTAGAAAGACAAGGGTTGATTTAGGACGAGGAGGAAGAAGAGAAATAAGTTTTTTCCCTCAACCAAAGAAATGCTTATCATTCTCTCCACAGCCTCTCCAATTAATCTAGGAGACCAGGAGCCATATTCATAAACCTTCTTATTGTATAGTATTGCCTGGTTTTATATTCATCTCAACTACAAGAACTACCAAACATAAGTACGAGAGACCCAAATGACGCAAGAATATTTTTAACTGTTATGGATACTTGTGCGTCATAGGAAGTTGGTTAAGATCCTTTGTGCATACCTCCTCAGAGTCGTCAGCTGGCCAGTACATTTACTCGTATTTATAAACTTACCTGAGTCGTGTTTAAGATGGATTGTGTATGCGATGGGTTTTACCTACACATCCACCTAATACATGGCAACCAAATTAGAGTAAATATCTAAGTGACAGTGATGATGATGATGATTATAATGATGATGGTGATGTTGGTAATGATAGTGATGATGGTAATGATGTCATCTATACCATTTTCACTCTAACTTGGCCAAGAACTGCCATCTTTCCACCTTAGATCTGAGCTATAGAAAAAAATTGAATATGGTGCTTATCATGAAGACGTGCCATGGGAAGGATATAGAGCCGTAGCATTACCTTTTTCTGACATGGATTTTTTTGTTTTTTTTAGGCAGGGAAGAAGGAACCAAAGGCCATGAAATTAGCTACAAAAGGACAGAAAATTGGGCCAAGTTAGAGTAATATTGGTAGAATAAAGAAAAAGATTATATAGATTTACGTCCTGAGGGTTTAGTGTTCAGTGTAGTGGGATTTAGTGTTCAGTGTAATGGGATTTAGTGTTCAGTGTAGTGGGATTTAGTGTTCAGTGTAGTGAGATTTAGTGTTCAGTGTAGTGGGATTTAGCGTTCAATGTAGTGGGATTTAGTGTTGAATTGGTTACTATAATGGAAAATTTGACACTAATGGTAACTGTCTGTCCCGGAGAAATGTGAAAATGAAAAAATTATTGCGAAAATTTTGGATTATACGAGAGATGCAGTTGGAAAAAGGCTCAAAAGGGAAAGAAAAAAACAAAAGGTTGAAGGAGGCTTGTGAGTGGATGGATGCTTGATTGAGTGGGTGAGTATTGATGCTGGAGTGATGAGAGGAAGTGTGATGACCCCATGGCTGCGTAGTGGATTAACAGAGGATGTGATGAGGTCAGAACAGGAGTGAGGGAAGTGGAAATGAAGATGGTGATGAACGGGGAGAGGTGGAGTATTTACATTGAGATTTATGCAGATGATGTTTCGCTCCCCGCCACCAATGAACGAGCAGAGAGAGAGAGAGAGAGAGAAAGTGCAGGATAAACTGAGAGGTGCCAACTAGAGTGACCGAAATCCATACAGAGTTATAGAGCCTGATAGACAAAGAGGTTCTTGGTAGTGACAGAAATACCGATACAGTGACAGAGCCAGGTGTTAATAAGAGCTAGATGAGAGAGAGAGAGAGAGAGAGAGAGAGAGAGAGATGGGTTTGCTGGTGATATATGTATTCCTGATGGATGCAGCGTCACACCCTCATGGGAATTTCGTCCTTGTTAACGTCCTCTGTTGTATCCCCGCATCCAGGGACGTGCTGTGTTGTGCTGTGGTGGTGGCTGTGGCGTGCTGTGATGGTGGTTGTGGCGTGCTTTGGTGGTGGCTGTGGCGTGCTGTGATGGTGGTTGTGGCGTGCTGTGGTGGTGGCTGTGTTGTGCTGTGGCGTGCTGTGGTGGTGGTTGCGGAGTACTGACGTGGTGGTGGCTGTGGCGTGCTGTGATGGTGGTTGTGGCGTGCTGTGGTGGTGGCTGTGTTGTGCTGTGGCGTGCTGTGGTGGTGGTTGCGGAGTACTGACGTGGTGGTGGCTGTGGCGTGCTGTGATGGTGGTTGTGGCGTGCTGTGGTGGTGGCTGTGTTGTGCTGTGGCGTGCTGTGGTGGTGGTTGCGGAGTACTGACGTGGTGGTGGCTGTGGCGTGCTGTGATGGTGGTTGTGGCGTGCTGTGATGGTGGTTGTGGCGTGCTGTGGTGGTGGCTGTGTTGTGCTGTGGCGTGCTGTGGTGGTGGTTGCGGAGTACTGACGTGGTGGTGGCTGTGGCGTGCTGTGATGGTGGCTGTGTTGTGTTGCTGTGTTGTAGTGTGTTGTGGTGCTGTGTGATGCTGCCAGATGTGATGAAACGTTGTGTTATGTGGCTGACAGGCGTTGTGGTGTTGTAATGTCAGGTGTAATGGACATCTGAATCGGGTTGTGTGGTTGAAAGATGTGTTGTATTGTGTCGTGTCAATGTTGTGCTGTATTGCGGTGTGGTGTGGTGTGGTGTGGTGTTAGGTGTGATGTGTTGCCTATTGTGAGTATCAGATGTATTGTGTTCGTTGTGTTGTGGGTTGTGTTATGCAGCAGTTACATGTGTTAAGGTGTGTTGTATGGTGGTTTCCGTTTGTAATGAACTGTCGCGTTGTAATGTGTTGTGTAGTGGTGTGTGTGTGTGTGTGTGTGTGTGTGTGTGTGTGTGTGTGTGTGTGTGTGTTAAAAGTTACACACCCGACACACGGCTTATTAACAACTCCTGCCCTGCCCAAAAATTTCGGAGTAAGAAACTTTTTGCTTATATAGAGAAACTGTATGAAAATTTTGGCCTAGATACGGTGGATGTTGCAAGTTTGAGGCGTCCTGCTCTCTCTCTCTCTCTCTCTCTCTCTCTCTCTCTCTCTCTCTCTCTCTCTCTCTCTCTCTCTCTCTCTCTCTCTCTCTCTCTCTCTCTCTCATTCGTATCCACCCACATTTATATCCTCTTTCTCTCAGCCTCTTCCCCCTCTTTGCTCTCACTCTGTCTGCTTTCACTTTTTTCCCCCTTTCCCCCTGTGTTATTCATATTATCCACGTCTCTCTCATTCTTTTCTCTAGTAAGCTTGTTATTCTGGAGTGTGGCACCTCTTTTGTTTCACGTCTGCTTCTGTTGTTGTTCTGTTTTTTATTTTTCTAAGTCTTTGTCACTTTCAGCCCCTCCCTCTTTTCCTCTGTCACCCTCCCTTTCTCACCCTTACCCTCACTCTCCCACTGTCGTCCTTACTCTCTCACTTTCATTCTTACTGTCTGCATAACACACTCTCTTACCTTCGGTCTCACCTTCCTTCACCCTTACTCTCTCACTTTCGCCCTTAATCTCGTACCCTCACTCTCACCCTCTCACTCTCTCACCGTCACCCTTACTCTCACTGTCTCACCATTTTCCTCGCTCCCTTTGTCTGTAGCCTAGGTGTTCAGAATTTGATCCTGTATATTACATTTCAAGCATTTACGATATTGGGATTCATTGGGATTCACAGTAAATCTTAATTTGCGAATTTCTCAGATAAAATAACTCTTTAAACACAAAACAAAAAGATTATAATAAAACTGACTAAGCAGATCCAAAATATAGTCCCGACCGAAATTATTCTTGATTTGAAAATATCTGATGAAACTGAACTGACCTAAAAAGACCCCATATAAATTAAATGCAGCGAAATTGGTCTGAGTGATACAGCAAAGTTAGTGTGATTAAGGATAGATATTGTTATACATGGAAGTGAGACAGGAGGGGGAATGTCCTGAGCGTTGTCTCTCCACTGTTGGCTGTGATGTGCGAGAATATGGCAGCCGGGCAGGTCTGTCAATAAACACTCAACACAATTCACTTCAGACCACACCTCCAGCAAGTGTTCACAGAAACGCCTTGTGAACACTGGCAGTCCACTTATCGTACATACATCATCCAATTCTGTGTTGTCCTATGAGAAGCGTAGGAGCCCTGGGCTAGGCAAGTTGGTCATGACATTTAATCCTGTGTTGTCCCATGACAAGCGTAGGAGCCCGGGGCTAGGCAAGTTGGTCATGGCATTTAAGATGAGAGTGACCAGCCTCACTCATCCCTGAATGGCATTACGTGAGCAATTAACCCCAACCTTCCCTTGGATATAAACCTGCACCGGCTCAATCCGACTGGAGCGCCATAATTACCCACTAAACCACCAGGCGCCATAATTTGGTCCTATGGTTACCACCCGGCGGAGTAAATGATTTCCTGGTGTACAGGAAACCATGTGGCTTGTCAGTGTAGAGTCACCAACAGGCAGAAGGAAGAGGAAAGAATGAAGGAAATAAAGACAGAAGAGGGAGTGTAAGGTCACCCATAGGCAGAAAAAAGAGGAAAGAAAGAAGGAAAGAAAGGCAGATGATGAAGGAAGGAAGAGAGGAAAGTGCAGACACCCAAAGCTGCACTACATCGAGTGAGTGGATGGCGAGCGCCCCCACCAATGCAACAGAGCGGCAGAGTGAATTGAGTTCCGTGTCTGTCAACAAGGCTTTACATGGTCGCATAACTTCTTACTTCAGTCTGCTGTCTTCATTGCCTGCCAGTCCTCCGTTTGACACTAGCTCTCCTGTCAGAGCTGTTAGACAAGACTCCCATTGGTCACCTGTTTCTCGGGTTCCATAGAAGGCCTTCAACTGTACCCCAGCCGCTCCAGAAGGAGGCCTTGTAGATGGAACGTCTAGCCCAAATCTTGTAGAAAACCTGTCATTCTGCCATACTATACATACACATGCGTGAGTACATCTCATGTCAGTAGATAGTCATGCCCTTGGAGACTCTCCCCAAAAGGAAGCTCCAACTTGAGGCTCCTGCTGGATACAGTTCAACACCCCTTAAAGATGCCCTGTCTGTATTGCTAGGCCTTCCAGCACGCCACTTTCATCAGCAACTCTCTTGGTGTCGTCCTGCCGTCCTGAGATGAACCCACAGAGGGCTAGAACAGTGGTGCCTAATCTGAGCGAGTATACGAGCATATTAGTACAGTTTGTTGATTCAGAGACCATTGAGGGACATGAGACACCTGTACAGTAGGGGCACCTGCCTTCATCAGGAGACAAGGAGCTGCTACCATTTTACGCTTCATCTCCGAGCTATAAGTCGAGCTAGAGATGGCCATCCTTCTGTGTCTTGGCGGAAGGAGAAGAGGGGGGGGGTGGCAGAGTGATGTATGTCTTTGCCACCTTGAGGACCAGGGGCGCCAGTGGAGGAGTCTTTGGCCTTAGAAGACTCGAGTAACAGCTCTTATGCCAAGTAGGAAGGGGTCGTCCTGCTAACCCTGCTGTGCTGAGTGAACTGCCCCCTACACCCTCTCCACTACACTAGAAAGACCGGAGTACCCCACACCCACAGAGCCTTCATCCTGTATATCCCTGTGTTGCATTATAAAGTACAGTTTACGGGCTTTTCACGAGGAAACTCCAAATCTGTGCATACTTTATAACCTTTATATATTTTTGTATATACGATCTGCGTCAGTAAAGTGGGGTAAAATTTTTCCAAGTATCTCCACTAGACCTTGCTGCATATTACCACATTTATAAAAATTTCTTAACTGATCAGTGCAGTGAACTTCTCTTCCTCTTCTGGGTATTTCTTCTTCCCCCATCCCTCCTGGGGTTTCTTTAGCTTCTTTCCATCACGCTCTTATCCAGCTTTATTGTCTTATCTCTCTTAGTTCCGTTGCCTCGTACCTTTCCTCTTCTGGGTATTTCTTCGTCTCCCATGTCACCTCGGTTTTCTCTAACTTTTTCCCCTCTCAGTCAAACAGTTTTCCGTTTTTCTTTTCCACTTTCATTACCTTTACCTTCAGCTTTTCCTTCTCATCTTCTCCTCCTCCTCCTCTCTCTCCACTCCCACACACACTACTTATCTCCTTACCTTTTTTTCCGTTTCACCCATGTTTTTCCCGTCCATTCCTTCGCCCATTACTTAGTACTTTTCGCCTCTCTTATCCCTTCCATTCTCGCCTTCGACTCAATTTTCCTTTTTTTTTCTTCCGTCTTCCACTTTCCCCTTCCTCTCGTTTATCTTTTTCTCTCATCTAGTCTACAAGCCTCCTTCAATAGTTTTTACTGTGTGCTTTCTTCCCCTCTTCTTTCCTACTCTCATACTTCCTCTTCCTCCTCCCTCTCCTCCTACTACTTCCTCTTCTCCCTCCCTCTTTCCCCTTCCCTGTCCCTCTCAGATTTATCTTCCGTTTCCTTTCCCTTCTCTCCCCTTCTCACCCTTCCCTCACACCTTCAGTCATCCCCTCCCTCTTCTTCCCCTTCCCTCTCCCACTCTCCAACACTTCCCCTCTCTCTCTCTCTCCCTTCCCCCTCTCTCTCCCCTCATACCCTCTCCCTCCTCTCATACCCTCTCCCCCTCCCCTCCTACCCTTTCTCTCTTACTTTCCTCCATCCTTTCTCTCACACTCTCTTTCCCTCCTCCTATACGCTATGCACAAATTCTCCCACGTTTTTCTCACCCCTTCTTTTTACCCAGTGCTTTTACTCCTTTCTTCTTTCTCTCCCTCTCTCCTCTTTCGCATACAGATGGCGTTCCCCTTACCTCCCTTCCCTCTCCCTCCCTCCCTCTTCCTCCCTGCCTCTCCCTCCCTCCCTCCCTTCTGTTATCTTCCTCCCCTTCCTGTCTTCTTTATTCCTTCTCTTTATTCTTGGCTTTCTTTGTTATTTTTGTTTTTATTTATCCTCTTCTCTGTTTTTCTTTTGCTTATTTCAGGTAAGGTGCAAAGAGGAGGGAGACACGAATGAAAGATGAAATTTCAGAGTTGCTAGGATTGGATGGAACAGGTTAACAGTCAATAGGTCAGAGTGGAGAAGGTTGGGAGAGGTCTGCAGTGGACTCCCTTGTGCTGCTGCTGCTGATGATGATGGTGATGATGATGATGATGATGATGAAGAAGAGGAGGAGGAGAAGGAGGGTGATGATGATGATGAAGAAGAGGAGGAGGAGAAGGAGGGTGATGATGATGATGATGAAAAGGAGGAGGGTAAGTATGGTGATGATGATGATGATGATGATGATGACCTAAGAGCTGGGAGGGTAGGGGGAGAGGGAGGGGATGCATACCTCTTAACCCTCCCCTCCCCCCCACTGGACACGCCCCTGGTCCCCCCCGCCCCTCCCGTTTTCATTTTCAGTGTTGTATATTCGTTTTCTTTTCTTGCTCAATTTCTGTGCAGTTTCTTAAGTCGTCTGTAGTGAATTGAAATGGTGTGGGTTGTTGGTAGTCTGGATCTCTCTCTCTCTCTCTCTCTCTCTCTCTCTCATACCCTGTCTGCTTTATTTCTCCCTCGTGTGTGTGTGTGTGTGTGTGTGTGTGTGTGATGTCCGTACACACACACACACACACACACACACACACACACACACACACACACACACACACACACACACACACACACACACACACACACACACACACACATTGGTACCTCGAATATTTTTTTAATATATTCAGACGATATATTCCTGAAACGTCGTTCTCTGAGGCTCAGTAATAAAGTCCTCTTCCTCTTCACCTCCTCGTCCTCCTCTTCCTCTTCCTCTTTACCTCCTCCTCCTCCGCTTCCTCTTTATCCCTTCGTCCTCTTCCTCCTCATCCCCTCCTCTTCCTCTATCCCTTCCTCGTCATCCTCTTTATCTCCTCTTGCTCCTTATCGCCTCCTCTTCCTCTTTATCCCATCCTCCTCCTCATCTTTATCTCTTCCTCCTCTTCCCCTATCTCCTCCTCTTCTTCCTCTTTATCCTCTCCTCTTCCTGTTTATCCCTTCCTCCTCGTCTGGAAGTAAACAAATATCCCCTAATATATTCTGTCTTTTTTTTAAATATATTTTACCATTCACATTTTCCTCTCTCATTTTCTCTCCCTCCCTCCCTCCCTCCCTCCCTCTTTTCTCCCTCCCCCTCCCTCTCTCATGAAGTCTACAAATGCTCTCTCATTCTCTAGATCCTCTCTATTCTTCCTCCCCTCCCTCCCTCTTTATTTCTGCCCTCTCTCTCTCTCTCCCCTCTTTTTTTTTCTTTTTTTTTTTGGGGGGGGCATTCTTCTTCTTCACATTATCTTGATTTTGAAAGATGCCCACATTCCCTATTTTCTGACCAATCCTTTTCTTCACTCACAAATTGTAACTATTATGTTTTACTCTCTCTCTCTCTCTCTCTCTCTCTCTCACACACACACACACACACACACACACACACACACACACACACACACACACACACACACACACACACACACACACACACACACACACACACACACACACACACACACACACACACACACACACACACACACACACTTCCCATTTCTCCCTTCCACTTTATCTCAGGCTCCTATGAATTACACACACTAGACTAAATTTACCTAATATTCGGAAGAGAAATTACACCTGACGAGACAGTGAATAGAATCATGGCTAGAATATTCACCTTAAGATTTCTATTGCCTCCTTAGCTAGTCATCTAGTGTAGTGTTAGTCTAAGTTTAATACTAGAATTGACGCCACGATGAAGAGTTAACTATTACTATTATTTTTGTTGTTACCTTCAGTCTACAATTTTTTTTTTCGCTTGTTACCTTTAGACTAGTTTATTGATTTATTAAAGAAGGACATATTAAAATGGATGTGATTTCGTCTTCACTGCCGCCTTCAGTAAGAAAGGCCTGTCTTGTAAGGTGGTTAAGAAAATTTATTGACCCTCTTCCTTGGTCTTACACCACTTCTTCCATAGTCTTGCTGTACCTTTGTTATTTACGTCTGTATTCCCAGCATTTATTTAGCACAGAAGAGAATATTAACGTTCCATATACACAAAGTAAACTGCTGATTAGAAGATACGAGGGAGCATCTTCAACAGGCGAGAATATAGTCTTGCTGTTCCTTTGTTATTTACGTCTGTATTCTTAACATTTATTTAGCATAGAAGAGAATATTAACGTTCCATATACACAAAATAAACTGCTGATTAGAAGATACGAGGGAGCATCTTCAGCAGGCGAGAATAAGACGATCTTGAAGTTAGCCTGCAAAGTTTCAATTAGCTGATAATTATGAGAGAGCTGATCTTAAGAATTGGACTCTACTAGCACGTAACCTCTCTCTCTCTCTCTCTCTCTCTCTCTCTCTCTCTCTCTCTCAGTTTTTGGCTCGGAGGATTTTTTTTTTTTTTTATTTTTTTTTTTATTTTTTTTTTTTTTAGGCAAGAAAATTGAAAATCCACATTTGCGGACCGTGACATCGTCCCAATTTTAGTCGAACAATTATGGAACTTTTACGTGATATTCTGAAAAATTTGGGGGGAGGGGGGCTCCTAAAATCATATTAATGTATATATTTTTTTCCCTTAAAGCAGGTCGTTATTTTGCAGATTATTTCATGCACCTAAATGGCAGAATATGACAATGCTATAGTTGCACATCCTATTTATTGCACTTCTTCGTGACTAGCATCATATTTTAGTGTCAGTCTGTTGTTACATCTCAGCACTGAAGATGGAGTTTTGAGCCAGGAAAAAATGAAGAGAGTGTAGGTATCGAAAATCATTGTTCACTGTCTTGTTATTGCACTTCTTCGTGACTAGCATCATATTTTAGTGTCAGTCTGTTTTTACAGCTCAGCATTCAAGATGGGGATACTGCTTCATCTGTTCATTTCCTACTCTCACTACCACACCCAGGCCCACACCAGCAGACAGGGCCGTCTCCACACCACACAAGATATTTTTAGGCAAGTTTCTAGTGGAGCATTATTTCCGGACCATTATGCACGTCCGCAACCGTACACAAGGTCAGATAAATCCCCACTTCTAGGTCAAATAAATCCCCACTTCCAAGTCAAGTAAATCACCACTTCTGGGTCAAATAAATCCCCACTTCTAGGTCAAATAAATCACCACTTCTAGGTCAGATTTATCATTTCCTGGATGAAGAAGGGACGTGGGAAGAATTATCAGTGTCCTCTCCTTGTCTATCCTGCAGATTAAGAGCGAAGACGAGGCAGTGATTGTGAGTTAGCCTTTTTTTTTTTGTGAGTTAGCCTTTTTTGTGAATTAGCCTTTTTTGTGAGTTAGCCTTTTTTATGATTTTTTTTTAATTATCTCTTTTTGTGAGTTACCCGTTTTGTGAGTTAGCCTTTTTTGTAAGCCTTTTTTTGAATCAGACTTTTTTGTGAGTTGGCCTTTTTTGTGAATTAGCCTTTTTTTTGTTAGCCTTTTTTGTGAATCAGCCTTTTTTTTTGAGAGCCTTTTTTGTGAATTTGCCTTACTTCTAGTTAGCCATTTTTGTGAGTTAACCTTTTTTGTAAGTTAGCCTTTTTGTGAGTTGGCCTTTTTTGTGAATCAGCCTTTTTTGTGAGTTAGTCTTTTTTGTGAGTTAGCCTGTTTTCAGTTAGTCTTTTTTGTGAATTAGCCTTTTTTGTGAATTAGCCTTTTTTTGAGTTAGCCTTTTTTTGTGAATTAGCCTTTTTTGTGAATCAGCCTTTTTTTGAGTTAGCCTTTTTTTAGTTAGCCTTTTTTTGAGTTAGCCTTTTTTGTGAGTTATCCTTTTATGTGAGTTAACCTTATTTCTCCAGGAAAGACCAGGAAGGGAGAAGCCAGAATCTTTCCTTAACTTTAGTCCCGCCTGCGAAAGGAAGTCGTCGTTGCGAGAGAGGAATTTAGCTTTCTGTGTGTGTGTGTGTGTGTGTGTGTGTGTGTGTGTGTGTGTGTGTGTGTGTGTGTGTGTATTTTCCCGTGCCTGCCCAAACGAGAGGCGGTACAGTACACAGCGATATAAAACAAAAATAGTGTAGTCTGTCCGGAGAGGGAGGGGGGGTAGGCTACAAATGGTGGCTGTCAGAAGGCCGGGGAGACTGTGTGTGTGTGTGTGTGTGTGTGTGTGTGTGTGTACAGTGTGTGGGGTGCGTGTATATGTGTATTTATGTAATGTATCTGTGTAGGGAGTTTGTGTGTATGTATGTATGGAATGTGTGTGTGTGTGTGTGTGTGTGTGTGTGTGTGTGTGTGTGTGTGTGTGTGTGTGTGTGTGTGTGTGTGTGTGTGTGTGTGTGTCAGATCAGTTCACTCTGTACCCAGGCAGTTTCTTTCGAGCAAATGCTATCATGTTCTGTCCAGGATTTTCCCTTTTTTTTTTTTTTTTCCGTCGCTGTGTATGTATATTTATGCTTATGTGCACCTCGCATGTACGCATGTATGGATGCATGTGTGTATGTATGTATGCATTTTTACTCCTTGGTACCATACAGTATGTGTTTGTGTTGGGGGGGGTCAGTGTCGGGTTGCTTCTCTCTCTCTCTCTCTCTCTCTCTCTCTCTCTCTCTCTCTCTCTCATTTCATTGCACTTATCACTGTTATTCTGTATATTTTTTATTTCTCTTTTTATCTATTATCTTTTCTACGAAGGACCTGATTTTCCTACATCCATTTATCCCTTTTATTGTAGTTATACAGTATAATGAGTTACTTATAATAAATGCAAGTCCTTATTTCTGCATGTTCTTCCCATTATTTTTTATTTTTATTTATTGTATTATGTATTTATGTATATGTCTATTTTTTAGTCTTCCCCGTTTCTCCTTATTTTGCGTCTCTCCTTCATCTCATTCCCCCGCCTCAGAGTCGTTTTATATCAACCCATCTCGTTTTATTTCCCTCTTCATCTCTTCCTCTTTCTTTCTTCATTTTCTCTTTATCTGGCATTACTATTATTTTCCCCTTTCTGCCGTCCACTCTTACTGTCATCCTTTCTTACATCCTTCCACATTCTTCCTTCTTTAACTGGATTGTCTTTGCATCTTTCTTCCCATCTTCAGACTCTTTCATTTCATTCTCCCCTTCTTCGTTTCCTTCGCTTCCTTTCATTCTCGTCTATACCCTCTTCTTCCTGCCCACTCCTTTCTCCCTTCTTCTCTCCCTTTAGTCTTTTCACTCGTTCACCCTCCTTCCTTCTTCCTGCCTTTCTCCTTCCTCTCCTCCCATTTGCCTTCTTTTCACTCGTTCATCCCCCCCTCCTTCCTACCTTTTTCCACCCTTCTTTTCTCCATTCTCTTCTTCGTTCCTTTCGTACATATCCTCTAATTCCTACCTTCTTCTTCCTTCTTTTCTTTCTCCTCCTCTTCTTTCTTCTCGTACGTACCCTCGTTTTCCTACCCTCTTCCCCCCCCCTCTGTTCTCTCTCTCTTCTTCTTTCCCTCCTTACGTAGCTCTTCTTTTTCCTGCCGCGTTTCTTTCTTCTTTTCTCCCTCTTCTCCTTCCCTCTCGTACATCTCCTTCTCCTCGCTGTCCCCGTGGCTTCCTCTGCCTCAGTTCCGCGCCAGTGTAGCCTCAAAATATTAAGTCGTCAGCCACAAGTCGTACCTGCCACAATCAAGGCAGCCTCGCCACGACTACAGATCAGTTCCCCAACCACCAATTTGGTAGTCCTAACTTTTTTTTTTTTTTTAACTTTTATTTTCTTCGTATTTTTTCTTTACACAGCCACTCTTTTGTGAGGGACGTCTGATTTGTAGGTTACAGTGTTTATCTTTCATATTCATTGTATACATTGTTTACGAAAATAGTTCCATGAACGGCTGGTTTCTTTCCTTCTAGAGTCGGCCATGTAAACTGGAGACGTAAATAGTTGAATTGGCTCCCAGCTTCAGCATCTAGCCATGAGGTAAGTTGTTTGCTGTTTTTATTGACCTGTGTGTGTGTGTGTGTGTGTGTGTGTGTGTGTGTGTGTGTGTGTGTGTGTGTGTGTGTGTGTGTGTGCGTGCTCGCGCTCGCTAATGCAGACACCAAAAGAAACAAGTCAGCGAAATTGTCTGCCAAGAAACGGGGAGGGAGGGGGTTGGTGTGTGCAGGAACCCTTGGTCTGCGTTGGTGTTTGTTTTATGGGTATTTTTATGTGGCTTTCGGTGCTGTGTGTCATCCCGGCTCCCTCGCCTCACCCTGGGCTCCGTGACGTCACTCGAGGCCTCGTGTGCCATTTCGAATCTTGTGTAAAATACCGTAATTGATTGGTAAAGTATATTCGTCCGTCCATCACTAGTAAGCAGCCTTGGATTATAATATTTTCCTGTATCTTGTTTTTTTCTGGTGTTTGTAAATTGGTGATTACGGGGACTTTTGTAACTCACACCGGGTTCAATATAGTGCCTTTGTATTCATTGGCCGCCATTCTTGTCGGTTAAGAAAGCTCCCTAACACCTTTTCCTAAGCGATTTGTTTACGTAATTACACCCTACTGTCGCCATACTCTGCATAAGTAAACGAACAGAAGGATACTAACCACCCGTGTCCAAAAATAAGTCGCTAAGGAGAAGGCGTTAGGGAGCTTCCTTAACCGACGAGAATACGAGCCGTTGTCTTCCGAGATTTTGTAAGAAACTCGTCCTTAGCGCTATATTTTGCTTGTTGTACCGTCATATCCTCTTGTTTGTTTCCATAGTCATTTTACCTTAAGCTGGCTCAGATTTTTGCCCCTTTGTGGCCCATTTCACGTAGTCCTGTTGTAGAATAAGAATACTGTGGCTCTACATCCTTTCCATAGCACTTCTTCGTGACTAGCATCATATTCTAGCATTAATCTCCTGTTACAGCTTGGTATTTATGGTAGAGAGATGGCAATTTTAGGTCGTTAGAGGAAAAAGGATACAGTAAAAGCTGTTTCCATATTAAGATGATATGAATACCACACAAGGACGAGAGTATAAGGTTTAAAATGCAAGATGAATAACAAGAAGAGCAAAATGAATAACACGAAGAGCAAGATGAATAACACGAAGAGCAAGATGAAGAACACGAAGAGCAAGATGAGTAACACGAAGGGCAAGATTAACAACACGAAGGACAAGATGAGTAACACGAAGAGCAAGATGAGTAACACGAAGGGCAAGATGAGTAACACGAAGAGCAAGATGAATAACACGAAGGTCAGGATGAATAACACGAAGGGCAAGATGAATAACACGAAGAGCAAGATGAAGAACACGAAGAGCAAGATGAAGAACACGAAGAGCAAGATGAAGAACACGAAGAGCAAGATGAAGAACACGAAGAGCAAGATGAAGAACACGAAGAGCAAGATGAAGAACACGAAGAAAGCATGTGAGGGGCTGCGAAGTCGGCCATGGCAGGGAGAACACGGCTTTATATTCCATGGTTTAGCTTCAAGTTGTACCCTAGTCCTGGGAGTCTCGCCGGCTTCCCCCTGTCCCTCTGTGGCAGCCGGGGAGGTCTGTGGGGAGCTGTGGGGAACCAGATTTTCGCTCTGTGTCCCATTTTGCACTGGGTGTGATTTTTGCAGGATCACCTTTTTTTTTTCTTTCTTTCTTTTTATGTAATGTAGCTTGAGAGATTAACCAAAGTGACTAAAAGATTGTCCTGTCCTGCCCTGCCCTGCCCTGCCATGATCTAAGAGATTAACCTGATTGGCTAACAAACTAACCTACCCTGATACAAAGAAAACAAACCTGACCTAACCTGCGCTTTCCTGGGTAAGAAAAAACGTAAATATGGTAGGAATGCAGGTGTGTGTGTGTGTGTGTGTGTGTGTGTGTGTGTGTGTGTGTGTGTGTGTGTGTGTGTGTGTGTGTGTGTGTGTGTGTGTGTTAATATGTATATATGTATGTCTTGGCAGTGTGTGAATGTTTGTGTGTATGCGTTTGTGTTTATGTATTATATGCGTGTGATTCCACAGTGTGTGTGTGTGTGTGTGTGTGTGTGTGTGTGTGTGTGTGTGTGTGTGTGTGTGTGTGTGTGTGTGTGTGCGTGCTGGGGTTGAGTGCCGTTATCATCGCCTGGGCTGGGATTTAGAGCGTCACGAGCCTCTTATATATCCTGGTGGAGTAATAACCAGCCATCATAGACCTCGTTTGTCTGGTGCCCGAACTTTCACTGCCTCGCCGCCTCTCACTGCACTTCATACCCTCGTACCCTCCATTCCAGTCTGGCTTTTCCACTTCACTGTAGCTGATCCTCTCTTCTGTTTCAGTGATAAGCTAGTCTTTTTCAGTGCCCCCTTGACGAGTATTTCTGTTCGCATCTCAGTTCTTTCTTGGCAGCTGATCCTCTCTTCACTTTCACTGATAATCCACCCGTCTTCACTCCCTTCTTTATTTCTGACTGCTGCTCATTTCTTTCACAGCAACTTCACCGCCAAATCACCTCTGTTCCAGTCCAGTTTCGCCACTTTTTGCACTGTAGCTCCATTCAGTTCACTGTTATTCGTTCCTGTTTCGGTGTGACCTTTTCCGTTTCTCTCGCTGTATTTTATATGTACTTCATTTCGGTTTTTCCAGTTGTTTCCACCCCATTTCACCTCCTCTGTTTCATTGTATTTTCTCTACTTCTTCACTGCAGCCAAAATCATTTTATTGCTACTTTTCCACTTATCTCACATCTGTCATTACCATCCCCTCCCCTGCTCCAATTCCCCTTCCCCACTTCTTTTACTGCATCTGACCATTCCATCAGTGTCATTTTTTCACTACACCTTTCCCACGTGTCTTAATCTGCAGGTTTTCCTTCTTCAACTACTGATGCACCACTCCTGTGTATTTAAATGAGGCAACTATTTTCACTCCATTCGACTCTTCTTTTTTCTTTATCTCTTTTTCACTCGTTTTACTGCAGGATACTACCCCCCCCCCCGCCCTCCGTCTTTCACTGTGCTTCTCCATCCCTCTCACTGCTGTTGAACATTATTTTACTAAGCCTTCTACACTTTTTTTTTCACTGCACCCATCTGTTTAATCTGCAATTCACTGCACTTCATCCCCTCCCCTTTGTATAGCCTATCAGTGCCTCTTCCCCACTCCCTTCACAGCAGCTGATCTCTTCTTTCACTTATGATACTCGACGTCGTTCACTGCATCTCCCCCCCCGCCCTCCTCACTTCTGTCCTCATCTTTTATTTATTTTTCACTGCATTTGTCCCCATGTGTATTACCATGTCCCTTTTTGAGTTTCCTTCACTGCCCCTTCTCGTCTTCATTTCTTTGCTTCCTCTCTGATTTCTTTATTTTTTTTCACTGCATCATCATTCGCCGTTTCAGTGCCTTCTCCATCCTTTCATTTCAGCCTACCCCCAATTTCCTTGATATTACTCCATTAGGCTGTTCGTTTTGCAAATAGCCTCACAACTCAGCACGGGGAAGGGACGCGCTGTAAATGCCACTTTTTCGCCCTGTAAATCACACACACACACACACACACACACACACACACACACACACACACACACACACACACACACACACACACACACACACACAGGATGTGACACGTGGTAGGAGGAGACGCTGATCATCCGCTCACTCGATGTAGTGCTAGCTTTAGGTTACTCTGTGACAAACCAAATGAATTCGTGTAACTCAGAAAACGATTTGCTACGTTGGGTGGTAACCATATAATCTAGTAATTCATGGTGGTCTGGTGGGTTAAGGCGACTCAACTCGATGAGACCTGTAAAGAAATAAATGATGCGTAAATAGATCTATCATCTCTATACCTAGGCTGCTTCCCCCAAGGAAAGGGAGGTAGCCGAGACAGGACGACACACTCCCCATATACTCATCAATTCAAACACATTCATTCGCATCTTAGCCCCAAAGGGGAGAACAGACAGATCCTCATCGCACCACACCGCACAAGGGTCAACTGCGCAATGCAATCAGTGACATCCGCAGCAGGGCCCGACAGCAGAGCTAGTTTACCCCTGCCACATCATAACAGACTCATCCCCTTACCCGCACCTGACCTGAAATAGCTGTAAATAGATAGATAATAGGTATAGATAGACAGATAGATAGATAGATATTAAAGTTCGTAATGTATTTAATCGTCCTTATGAAAATCGTGTTATTGGAATCGACTAAGGAAGATGGCAGTGTGGGCTTAAAAAAAAAAAAAAAAAAAAAAAAAGACGATCCTACAAGTGATTTTCAACCAAGGGGGATAACACCCCTGACCACGTTCAGACACCATCACCTCCTTGACTGGGTGGGTCAGGTGAAGTGAGGTGAGGTGAGGCCAGTTCATGTGAGGTGAGGCCAGGTCAGGTCAGGTGGGGTGAGGTGAGATGAAGCCCGGTGAGGTGAGGTAAGGTCAGGTGAAGTGAGGTGAGTTGAGGTGAGGCCAGGTCAGGTGAAGTGAGGTGAGTTGAGGTGAGGCCAGGTCAGGTGAAGTGAGGTGAGGTCAGGTTACAAGTGAGGGGTTACGGTGTTGGATAGAGGCATCAGTACACTCGACCTCATCATAGGGTCCATCTTGACTGTGAACACCTGAATCTACCTTTGTGCAGAAATAATAGTGAACGTATTGAATCCAGCAATTATCGTTTATTATGTCTGCAGGTGCTGTAGATTCCTTGGCACGTATTCTATAGTCTGACAGATCGAAACGTAGGGTTTTGGTGGAGTCACCCCCTCCCTGCACTGTTGCCACGTTTCCGAGCTGACCTCTCCATCAGCGATGACCTTGACATTGTTTCCCTCTTGTGATCTCCGTTTTTCTAATACCCCCTATACCCCTGCCACCAACACCCCCTATACCCCTACCCCCAACAACACCCCCATCAACAACACCCGCTATACCTCCACCACCAACACCTCCTATAAATATAGACCCCCACCATCAACACCTGTATAATAATTAGCCGTTGATAATTGCTATACTTTTATTGAGAGCATACATTCTACCCTATTGCTCAAACTCCCTAATCTTACAATCCCATCTGTCTTAATCCTTCCCACTGCCTTCGTTCCTAAATCCCTTAATTGATCTATTTTTAACCTAAGTGTCCCCACACCTTTTAAACCATTTACCTCTCTGTCACTATTCTCCACCATATGTATCAACTTGTATTATATTGTGTATAGAACTTTCATACTGTATGCTGTACTACTGTATAATGTATAAGAATACCCACTGTTTAGTGGAAATAAAGTTTTATTATTATTATTATTATTATTATTATTTCTCTCTCTCTCTCTCTCTCTCTCTCTCTCTCTCTCTCTCTCTCTCTCTCTCTCTCTCGCTAGATTTTGTTATGTGTCATCCATGGTTTTTTACTTCCATTTTTATGTATGGATTATAATTTTGACTTTATTTCCGCACCACCCTTGAGGTAAAAGTCACGGCGCGTTTTTTTTATAGAGGTTTCCCCAATAGGCCTAAATCCTGTAGGGGGTTGGTGACCTCCCACAGCGTACACACAAACACGTGTCGCGTGAGTGCTGCCACCCCAGAGCTGTTTGATATATTTATTTTAATTATGAAAGGATCGCCTCTTCCCACTTTTATCCCTTCAAATTTTCTTGCAATTATACTTGCTAAATTAATTAGCAATGTTAGAAGTGTTGGGGAAGTAAATAATAATTAGAATATTTTTAGAGCAACACTGCCAAATTTTTATGCCACGTTTCTCTATTATCGTATAATATAGTATGCAGAATAGTTTTATTCTTCCTTGATACATGTCAGCACTTTCATTACAGTTATATTAGTATGAGTTATGTTTATGTATCATTCCTACTACACAAACCACAGGCGTTATACATCGTAGGGTTAGGAAACATGGCAATAGTGTAGGGAGGGGGTGACTCCACCCAAACCCTATGTTACGAGGAGGAACACTATAGTCGGTTGAGGAAGCTCCCTAACACCTTTTGTTAAGTGATTTATTTTGTTTATTTCACCTTACTGTCCTGTGTTTCATTAATCCTTCCAATATCTCATTACTCAGCATAAATAACGTACAAAAGGATCTTAACCAGCCATATCCAGAAATTAATCGCTAAGGAACAGGTGTTAGGAAGACGAGAATAAACTCTCAACTGCATGTCCATTGTCTTCCTTACAGCCTCCCATTTTAAGTGTCATAATCCTTTGGCTTTTGATTGGGATTAAGAAAGATTTAGCGTTTAACCTCGTCACCTCAGCGACTTAATTTTTTTATTGTCTTTTTCCTCATGATTTTATTTTTCTTTTGAGGGACCTCCACGTAGGGGGGTTTTTAATGAAGGCTTTATATGACCGTCAAGTTCTCTCCTAAGCCGGGTCAAATCGTCTGGAGGTGGCAGGAACGAGATATAAGAAGACGTGATTGGACTCAGATGCTAATCCCGCTGCCCCTTCCGTCTATAAATACCCAGGACGAGTGATGGGTCCTTAATCTCCGCTTTACTACTTCCGCCTCCCGCCTTCTTTACGGCCCCATGCACTCTCTTGGGTCAGCGGTGTGTGTGTGTGTGTGTGTGTGTGTGTGTGTGTGTGTGTGTGTGTGAGAGAGAGAGACTGTTGTAAAGATAATAGAGTCGTGTGGTGAGGATTATGGAGTTATTATAGACCCTCCAGGCGATACTGTTGATTCACCGTTACTGTTGATGATGCCTCGATGCTGTTGTTGATGTCTCGATGCTACTATTTATATCTATACTACTGTCGACGCATAGGTACTGTTGTCTCCCCCCTGTTACACCGTTGAAGCCCTGATACTGTTGTGGGCGGCCCAGGGGATATATACTCAGGTAAGATGAGCCAATACCTGTGTGGGTCTCCTGGCTGCTTATATTGGCTGGGTTTATAGGCCACGTCAGCGCCCTTCCTGCACCCAGTCCCCCATTTTCGGGGATGGGGTTGCGGGGAGGGGAGGGGAATGGTACACCGCCCCTTCTTTTACACCCCCTGCGTCAGCCTCACCCTCGCCCTGTCGTTCAGGTGTGGGGAAAAATTCGACTTGGGCATCAGGAGGTCTGGGAGTAACGTAGACAGGGACGGGATTTCGCCTGCTTTTCTTCTGCGTCTGGTTCATAATCTATACCCAATATTTTGTGGCATGTCCGTCATTTTCCTTCCAAACGCAGTGAGAAGCATCTACTGACATGCGTCGCTTCTCTCGGCGTAGGAGTATTGTCCAGCAGAGAAAGAGAGAGAGAGAGGGGGGGGGGAGGGGAGTATGTGCATCAGAGAGATTACACAGTGAAAAAGATGCACATATCGACAACATTTTATTGACAAAGAATAAAATGTGTTGAAGGATTTACCTGTTTGAGGAATTGTACCCTTCAGCGATGAAATGAGATGCGGTGAACGTGTTGCAGATGTGTCAAGCAGTGATTGGATTGCACAGTTGCTGCATGTGCTGTTGCAACTGTATAATACCGTTGAAAATGGTTTAATATACTGAAGAAGAGTGAGAAATGAAGACTGATATTTCTAGGCCATATTAAAAGAGAAGAGCAATTGTATGATTAATAGAAGGAAATATATAAGAATAAGTTTATTGTTCTGTGAAAAAGACTTCAGGATTAATAGTAAGTATTGAAAGGAAAAAAAAAAGGAACGAAACGAGTTGTGTTGTTCATCAGCATCAAGAAAAAAAAAAGAAAAGAAAAAACACTCTTGTATTTACATTAAAGGAAAATGTAGTGTTGAAAAATTGCACACCCTTTTGCAATACCGGGAATATACATGACGCACGCATCAACAAATCATATGAATAACTTGATCCAAACACGGGAAAAATAAAGGGTTGCATCTGTCAGACACAAATCAGAACATCACTGGCAAATGACACTAAAAACAGGTGTACAAGCGAGAGGTGAATATAATGCAGTGAGTGTGGCGGAGAGAGAGAGAGAGAGAGAGAGAGAGAGAGAGAGGCCAACAGCACCCTCAGCCTATATGCAGTAAAATATGCATACGACATTCCACACACCGCTGAAAAAGCAACACAGTAACTTTACCATCCACCCTACAACCCAACCAGCCACCCACCCACTGCCTCCCTCCCTCTCCCACCCTCCCACCCAGTTCCACCTGCTCACTCCCGCCTCCCACCCACTGACCCGCCACTATTTTCTGCATCCTCTGTCTCCACCCTAACTCTCAACCCCTTTCACACCCACTCACATCCCACCTCACCCCACTTTATGTACTTTACCTCACACTCTGATTCCCCCGCCGCGTTCCCTGTCTTTCACGAGCTTAGAGAAGTGATTTGCTGTCTGGACGGTTGGTATTAGCGCCAAATTAGTGATATGTGAAAGTATATGGCGCGTAGAAGGACTGTGGGGCCTTTTGGAGCGTACTATACTCAGAGTCGGACACACACAAAAACAATACCTTCAGTCCCCCCTATTTTTCCACTCCCATTTTTTTTTCCAGTCCTCTCCCGCCCCCACCTCTTGCCTTCCACCTCCCTGCTTCCCAGTCCTCACCCCCCCCCCTCTCTCTCTCTCTCTCTCTCTCTCTCTCTCTCTCTCTCTCTCTCGTCCAGTATCGCTACCCTCCTTATTCCTCCCTTTGGCCTTCATTTTCTCCACCCTTTTCTTCCATTCTCTTCCGTAATTCTTCACCCACCCACTCCCACCCGTTCCCACCCACTCCCACCCGTTCCCACCCAATCTGTTTCATCTTCCTCTCGCCTTCCTCCCTCCCTCACTTCCCCTCCAAATTCTCCTCCTCCTCTCTCCACCTTCCCCATACCAACCCCCCTCCCTCCCTTCCTTGTTTCTCCCTCACATATTCCCTCTTTCTCCACCCTCCCTTCCCCTCTTCCCCCCCCCTCTCTCATACCTCCGCCCTTCCCCTCCCCCTCTCCGTTCCTCCTTCAGTTCTTCCCTTCCTTCCCTCTCCAGTCCCTTCAGTCCCTCGCTTATGTCTCCGTCTCTTCTTTCCTTCCCTCCCTCCCCCCTCCTCGTTATTCTTCTCTCCCTCCCTCCTTCCCCCAGCCTATCCTCCCTCCCTCCTTCAAAATATTTCTTCCTCCCTCTCTCAATCCCCCCTTCTCTGGCCCCTTCCTTCACCCCATCTCCCCCTCCCCTTCCCCATTCTCTCCCTCCCCTTTCCTCTCCTCCTCCTCTCCCCTTCCCCTTCCTCTCCTCCTCCCCTCCCCCTTTCCCCTCCCCCTTCCTCTCCTCCTCCTCTCCCCTTCCCCTTCTTCTCCTCCTCCCCTCCCCCTTTCCCCTCCCCCTTCCTCTCCTCCTCCTCTCCCCTTCTCCTTCTTCTCCTCCTCCCCTCCCCCTTTCCCCTCCCCCTTCCTCTCCTCCTCCTCTCCCCTTCCCCTTCCTCTCCTCCTCCCCTCCCCCTTTCCCCTCCCCCTTCTTCTCCTCCTCCTTTCCCCCTCCTTTCCCCTCCCCCTTCCTCTCCTCCTTCTCTCCCCTTCCCCTTCCTCCCCTCCTCCTCTCCCCTCCCCTCTCCATTAAAATATATGTAAACAAAAATATCCAGCTGTAAAATGTAGAGCACTCCGGCTACGTGGCCAAAACTCTATGGACCTACCTTGCCAGCTTTAAATATAGTCAGTCTCTCTCTCTCTCTCTCTCTCTCTCTCTCTCTCTCTCTCGTATATGTAATCACTCTTCGTATACACTACAGTAGTACATAATATTCAACATTATCATTTCACCCATCCGTAAAAGTTCACATTGTATTTATTCCTACACAAACAGTTCAGGTATAAAATTACAGACGCCATGTGCCTTAAGCTACACACACTTCCTTTTTACCCACTTCCTAGTTCGGGGGGGGGGAACACCTCCCTTCACCCCCTCCCCCTCCTCCCCTTCGAGACCTTCAAGTAATACGGTACGGCTGTGATGTGCCTACGAGAAAACACCTGCAAAAACACACGCCCCATATATCCTTTTCTTGAGAGAGAGAGAGAGGGAGAGTTGGATGGGGGGGACAGGTAAGAGTTTGAGAATTTCTCCTGTCCTTGCGTTGCTCTTCCTTGACGGCTCTTCTCTCTCTCTCTCTCTCTCTCTCTCTCTCACACACACACACACACACACACACACACACACACACACACACACACACACAATTTTCTCATACCTTGATCACCCGCAGGTTTTTCATGCAGAGAAAAAGCAGAACCACCTCTGAAAAACGTAAATCTGTAAAAGAAAAAAGAAAAAAAAAAAAAGAGAGAGAGAGAGAGAGAGAGAGAGAGAGAGAGAGAGAGAGAGATGGAACAACTTAAGAAATGCAAATACTTAATGAAAAAAAATAAAATGGAACAACTTTGTACCCGGAACTGTCTCTGTCTGTATTTCCTGCCGCCTATGACCTCCAGTCTTTCAAGCGCCGTGTGTCCAGGCATCTCGAAATGAAGAGGTCTTGAATTTGCCTCTCATTGTTTTTGTTTTTTCTTGTAGGGAATAATCTGACGGTCTGGCCTTTGGTTCCTTGTTCCTTGCATTCAAGAAAATACACCCATAAAAATGGCATACTTAAATTAATAGTCACATACCTAAAACACCTGCATAGGCTAGCTCTGGGGAGGGGGAGTCACCACCACCACCACCACCATCACCACCACCATCATCGTCATCATCATCATCATCATCATCGTCATTATCATCATCATCATCATCGCCTGAACCACCACTCCCTTACACTGTATATTGGGTGGGACAAATCGAGAAGATAGAAATAAGAATGTGAAAAAAAGTAATATTCATTGCAAAAACTTCTTCCAAAAGACACTGCAATTTTTAATGGAAATAAAAAAAAAAAAGACGCAAATCCTTCATGCAACAGTACTCACACAAAGACTCGTTAAAAATAGGCTTGAAAAAATGACAGCTAATCCTTCAAATAAAAGTGTAACACCAAGTCCTTTTATGCATAGATATAAACGAGTGCAAATCTGTGATGCAAAAGAATTATTGTAAAAGGGAAAAATGTCTCTCTCTCTCTCTCTCTCTCTCTCTCTCTCTCTCTCTCTCTCTCTCTCTCTCTGTCTCTGTGTGTGTGTGTATATATATATATATATATTATCGTATCTCTCGTTTTTTAAGACTGCTTCACCCCCATCCTTAGGAGGGAAAAAAAGGTCATGATGATGATGAGGAGGAGGAGGAGGAGGAGGAAGAGGAGGAGGAGGAAGAGAATGAGGAGGAGGAGGAGGAGGAAGAGAATGAGGAGGAGGAGGAGGAGGAAGAGAATGAGGAGGAGGAGGAGGAGGAAGAGAATGAGGAGGAGGAGGAGGAGGAAGAGAATGAGGAGGAGGAGGGGAATTGCATATTTGATGAGGCCTGTATAGTCAGTAGGAAAGGTTCAGTGTATGTTGAGATGATTTATTCCGTGTAAGAAAATTCACAAATAAAAAGTAATTGTGGTAAATGCGAGCGAGGGAGCAACAGCGCGCATTTTGTGTGTGTGTGTGTGTGTGTGTGTGTGTGTGTGTGTGTGTGTGTGTGTGTGTGTGTGATTATAAGCAAAAATAGAGGTTTACACAGAGGTGCAGTGATTGAAACCCCTTTAAACCGAGGACGTCATTCAGATTTCATTTTTGTCAGTGCCACATAATGTTATTCAGCTTAAAAAATGCCTTCAAGCTCCAAAGACTGAGACACATAGAAATAAAAGAGAGGGTCATTTGTCATTTTTACAGGGAAGTAAAGAGAGAGTGTCATCTTTAAAAGGAGATAAAAGAGAGAATCATAGTGTCATCTTTAAAAGGAAATAAAAGAGAATGTTATCTTTGAAAGGAAATCAAAGAAAGTATTATCTTTAAAAGGAAATAAAAGAGAATGTTATCTTTAAAAGGAAATAAAAGAGGGGATCATAGTGTCATCTTTAAAAGGAAGTAAAAGAATGTTATCTTTAAAAGGAGATAAAAGAGAGAATCATAGTGTCATCTTTAAAAGGAAATAAAAGAATGTTATCTTTGTAAGGAAATAAAAGAGAGAATGCCATCTTTAAAAGGAAATAAAAGAGAGGATCATAGTGTCATCTTTAAAGGAAATAAAAGAGAGGATCATAGTGTCATCTTTAAAGGAAATAAAAGAGAGGATCATAGTGTCATCTTTAAAGGAAATAAAAGAGAGGATCATAGTGTCATCTTTAAAGGAAATAAAAGAGAGGATCATAGTGTCATCTTTAAAGGAAATAAAAGAGAGGATCATAGTGTCATCTTTAAAGGAAATAAAAGAGAGGATCATAGTGTCATCTTTAAAGGAAATAAAAGAGAGGATCATAGTGTCATCTTTAAAGGAAATAAAAGAGGATCATAGTGTCATCTTTAAAGGAAATAAAAGAGTGGATCATAGTGTCATCTTTAAAGGAAATAAAAGTGAGAATCATAGTGTCATCTTTAAAGGAAATAAAAGAGTGGATCATAGTGTCATCTTTAAAAGGAAATTAAAGAGAATATTATCTTTTTAAACGAAATAAAAGAGAATATTATCTTTAAAAGGAATTTACAGAGAGGATCATTGTGTCATCTTTAAAAGGAAATAAAAGAAAATGTTATCTTTAAAAGGAAATAAAAGAGAGAATCAGTGTGTCATCTTTAAAAGGAAATAAGAGAGGATCATAGTGTCATCTTTTAAAAGAAAATTAAAGAGAGTATTATCTTTAAAAGGAAATAAAAGAGAGAATATTATCTTTAAACGGAAATGAAAGAGAGAATCATAGTGTCATATTTAAACCTCAAACCCTTTACCTCAGCTGAATGGTATAGTTCAGCCGGAGTTGGCAGATTAATTTCCCATAAGTGATTTGCAACGCCGTGAAGGTTAAGAGGAAAGTTGAAAGATTTTACGACAAGTCCAGTTTTTAAGAGATGGAGAGTGATTCTGAGACGGTGAGATTTGGAGATATTAATAGCCAGTGGGAATGTAAAAGTGGAGATCATTGTGGAAAAAGAGAGGAAAAGAAAACGAGATTATTTTTTTTTCTTAATTGGAGTGTCTGTGTTCTGAGATGAGAGAGAGAGAGAGAGAGAGAGAGAGAGAGAGAGAGAGAGAGAGAGAGAAAGGAAGGTGGGGGGGGGGATTTCGAGGTTTTAAGAGAGAAGTTCCAAGATATTAACAATGATAGAGCTTGAGAGATTTTAAGAGATGGAGAAAGGGCGTCGAAGACATTAAAACTCGTATTCTCGTCGGTTAGGGAAGCTTCGTAACACCTCTTCCATAGCGATTTATCTTTGGATATGGGTGGTTAATATCCTTTTGTTTGTTATTTAAGCAAAGTAGGGCGATATTGAAAGTCTTTGGGTAACACAGAAGAGGACAGGAAGGAGTAATAAGCAAAATAACTCGCTTAGGAAAAGGTGTTAGGGAGCTTCCTCATCCGACGAGAATACGGGGCTAAGAGAAACCTAACGAGATATGGGAGGACGAGACAGAGAACTTACATAGAACGAGACCAAATATATACATAGAACTAGACCAGCGTTGTTGACCTCTTCCCCCCGATGACCTCTATTTATCTTAACTGCATTTTGAGATAATTAGGCGGAATAAAATGGTTTGGAGATATTAAAGAGAGAGAGAGAGAGGGAGGGGGGGGGAGGGTCGTCTTGGCTCGTAAAAGCTGGGTCTGGATTGTGTCGTCTCGCTGGTCGGATTTACAGCTCTGTGAAGGTCTGCCTGGGTCTCTCACACACACACACACACACACACACACACACACACACACACACACACACACACACACACACACACACACACACACACACACACACACACACACACACACACACACACTCTGAAAAAAATAGGCAGCCCGATAGAAGAGGAAAAGGCAGAGTTGGATCAGACGGCGTCAAGAACTTAGTGCTCATATCCATGCCATGAGGGGGTGAGCTTGTGTTAGTTTTTTCTCTCATTATCTTGGGTTATAAGGCCTCACTTTCATCAAAATTACCACAGTTACCCCTCCAGATGACACTCTTGGCATTTATATTACCCACCAGCCCACGAAGGATGGATGAACGCCTGACTCGAAGCGGTGGGAGTCGAACGGTGGCGATGACGAACCGGTTGTTTCGAAGCCTGCATCGCCAGCCACTCTGTTACCGCCGCCGTGAGTTGTAGTCGGAATGGAGAGAGAGAGAGAGAGAGAGAGTTAAAACATTGACATCCAGCGTGCAGTACAGACGTAAACCAGGGCAATAAAATTCTGTATTAAAATGGGAAAGTGAAGATGAAAATAGAGAGGAGTACAAAAATCTTCACAAATGCGTATTTTCGATGATGTAGGGAACTTCGTAAAACCTGTTCTTCAGCGACTTCTTTTGCTTATTACACCTAAACTCTCTCGCGGTCAGAATGGTTCTAATAATTTCCAGCTTAAGCCAGATTTATATATTAAATTGAGAGTTAGTATAGGAGCCTGAGAGTGTTAATATTCTTTTATATAATGGCGGTGCAGACTAGATCGATATTAACCTCTTCTTTACGGTGATAATGGACTTAGTTTATACTGGACTTGGGAGCTGTGTGTGTGTACTCAAATGCACTCGATCAAGTCCCTGCCCTAACTCTGGTTTTAATTTGCAGGAAAGACAAGGGTGCCGTCTACTCCTCCTCTGTTTTCTGTTCTAACCTCTTCAATATCGCACTTACGAGGGCCATACTGCAGGATAAAACTCCTTTCTATAGGATGATCAGGGAAAGGAGTAAAAAAAGATATTCCCCTGTCTAGCTCATCCTGTAAAAATAACCAACTAACGACGGGAAATTGATCGTAAGTCAGTTTTAGAATCCCACCTCAGGTCCCATCGCCCACGCTCATCTTTTAATCCGTCTGTCGTTAGTTAAAAATAATACTAGAATTGCCCCGACCATGAGAGGGTTAATGGTGAAAATATTAGCCCAGAGGTTCCATTGCCCGTATTCTCGTCGGTTAAGGAAGCTCCCTAACGCCTTTTCCTATGCGATTTATTTTTATTACGCGTTACTCTCCTGTTCTGTGTTACATAAATCCTTCCGATATCGCCATACTCTGCATAAATAACGTAGAAAAGAAAATTAACCAGCCATATCCAAAAATAAATCGCCAAAGAAGAGGTGCTAGGGAGCTTTCTTAACCGACCAGAGTACGAACCCAGGACTCACTGTGTCAGCTGTAAATGCTCCGAAATAGACACTCACGCTGTTGCAACTATGAGGCGGTCTGCAGTCTCTTTATCACCGACCATTGCAAGATATGTTGATAAGAAGATATATGCAACATGCAAGAGAGAACACAGTTAAAAAATGTAGTATCAACAGGAAGAGGAGAAATTGTTTTGACGTTTAATGAGAGATTCTGTAGTCTCTTAATCACCGACCATTGCAAGATAGGATGATGTTGATGAGATAGGAACAGCATGCAAGAGAGTAAGGATGATGTTGAAGAGATAGGAACAGCATGCAAGAGAGTAAGGATGATGTTGAAGAGATAGGAACAGCATGCAAGAGAGTAAGGATGATGTTGAAGAGATAGGAACAGCATGCGAGAGAGTAAACAAATATTATCACCACATCGGAGAGTACGCAGATAAAAATGGAGGGTTTAAACGAGGGGAGGAAGAATCGGTGTGAAGTTGCGCCATGACAGCGAAAGTACTACCATCAAGTCTGCTCTCTGTTCGTGTGACGCAGTGCAGAGAGAGCGGAGTCGAACCCTGTACGTACTCTGCTTTGGCGGTACATAGATAGATTGAGTGATAGATAGACGTGGAGTGAAGGATAGATGATGGCTAAATGCATAGACTGGCCGATAGATAGCTATGTGAAGGATGATGGATGGATAAGATTGAGAGAGATTGGGAAGAGGGATAATTGATGGATTAGATTGACGGATGGATAGACAGTGGCGCGAGGGGAAGTTGATGGATTGATGACTAGATCGGTTGGTTGATTGATAGATAAATAGCAAACAATGACAGACTGATTTTTGACGCATAGTTGGGTCGTGAAAGTGTGGAATATAATTGGTTGGTTAGTGAATAAAGAGGAAGAAATAGGGATAGAGATAGTTAAATAGATATATAGCCGGTAGATAAATACAACGAGAGAAAGGTAGATAGGTATACTGATTGATAAGTTTATGAAAATAGAGTACAGGTATATATAGGTGAGATAGTGAGACCGATAGGGTGAGTGGCAGATAGATGGATAAGTAGATAGATGGAATGGAGATATTTGTGCAGATAGACTAGGTAATAAGCAGATTTTTTGAAATGTAAAAAAAACACCCATAACTCTTTTAGCCTAGAGTTTATCAAAAAATATATTGATGGAGATAAGAAATAATCATTAGGACCTTTTTTCGACACGCAAAATCCAAGGCAACTTTTTTTTTTTTTCAGCAATGAGTGATTCGTCTCTCCTTTTTTTCATTCTAGCGTACACATTTATCATTATCTTTCTCGTCATCATCATCATCATCATCTTGACACTATCCACCAACGGAAGCTTATATGCACACACATGCTGCTTTTTCTATAAATTTGTTCACATATCGCCTGTTTCTGTTTGCCTACATGTCTATCTATCCATCTGTCTGTCTATCTGTCTGTTTGTCTATCTATCCGTCTATCTGTCGTGGCCGTGTCATGTATGGTGGTGTGTTGGGAGGGGGTGACTGTCTCCCTGTGTATTACATGACACACCGCACACCCTCTCATATCAACACCACACCATCACCTCCACTTTACCAACATTGTCTGTCGCCATCTGTATATCTCTTATCAATCTATCTTTGCCAGTATCCGTCTGTGTGTATATGTATCTGTCTGTCCATATATTGGTCTGTCTATAGCAACATATCTTTCTATCTCTGTCTGTCTGTCTTGATCTGTATTTGTTTATGTCTGTCTATCTGATCTTTATCTGCACTTCCTGTCTGTGCATCTGTCTGTTTATCTGTCTGTCTGCTGACCGTGGCTTGTGTGTGTGTGTGTGTGTGTGTGTGTGTGTGGAGAGCATGAGTGTCTAATAACTCGTCACATATAGCCACTCCAGACTCCACTCTCGCCACCAGTGCAGCATCAGACAAACACTACAGTATACCCAGGAAGTAGTGATGATATTCTCCCTAACTACATCATAATACTCCATTTACTCAGCTTAAAATTACCATCCGTCTATCCTGAATGCAGAGTGGAAATATAGATTAGGACTAGAATACGTTCCTGGTCACGAAGAAGTGCTATAGAAGGGAAATAGAGACGTAGCACTGTTTTTTCTTGGTGTTGGGCTGCGTGAAATAAGCCACAAAAGGACGAAACTTTCGGACAAGTTAAGATGAAAGGAGTATGATAAAGTAATCTGTTATAGGGAGAGAAACATAGCGCCGTTCGAACAGGGCAGCACTTTTAAAAGGGGGGGGAGGCCGGAAGACTGATGACTGGGAGAGCTGTGTACCCTGTTTCACCGCCCCGACTCCTGACCATCCCTCTTAGTGGACCTTATTTCTGTGTTTTCGTAGTAGTGAGAGGAAGTTACTATGCTCTCATAAATACTTTGCTCATATTTTTGACGATAAATTATTTGCATATTACACTACACAAATTATTATTATTATTATTATTATTATGATTACTATGAAGGTGAGAAGTGTAAGCGCCGTGGGTAGGAATGCGAGAGATAGACCAATACCCCTCACCCACACCCACACCTCCACACCCGATCGCAACTATACAATACCATTCCCTCCTTACACATCCCTCACTGACAGCGCCACATACCCCTACCCACATATAACCAGACAGTGCCACACCTTCCCCTCCTCCTATCCCCCACACCTTCCTTCACACCCTCCCCTCTACCCATACTCACACACTCCCCACCTAAGTGCAACAGTGCCACTCCTTCCCCTCCTCCTATCCATTTCCCCCCCCCCACACATACACCCCCAATAATCCCCACCCACCCACTCATTAACACACCCCTGGCCCCCTGCACCCAGCCCTACCCACCCCCACACAATGACACCGTGGGCTACAACAACATTTATAAGTGTGAAGAGAGAACCTGTATTTTTACACAGGAAAAATCGTCAGAGAAATAACCAATATGCCGGGAATCGAACCCGGGACTCTCAGGTGAGAGCCAGGCAGCATACCACTACACCACGACCAGGTAAAAGTTAACTCACGTTGTCACAATCTTGGTTACAAGATTGTGACAACGTGAGTTAACTTTTACTCACAATCTTGGTTACAAGATTGTGACAACGTGAGTTAACTTTTACCTGGTCGTGGTGTAGTGGTATGCTGCCTGGCTCTCACCTGAGAGTCCCGGGTTCGATTCCCGGCATATTGGTTATTTCTCTGATTTATGAGTGTCATATGCTTGCTATATGACACCAATACCATCACCATCACCACCACCACTGCCACCACCACCACCACCTCCTCAGTTTTCTATTTTCCTTAGCGTTAATGGCAGGAAAAGGCAATACTACGGCTGCACATCCTTCCCATAACACTTCATCGTGACTAGGGGCATATTTTAATATCAATCTCTCGTTCAGCATTCAAGATAAGGGGATGACAGATTTAGGTGAAAGTGTAAAGAGAATATATCCCTCCTTTTTTTTTTTTTTTTTTTTTTTTTTTTTTTTTTTTAACCAATGCCACGAATTCAGCACAAAGTTGCATGAAATTCGATCAGCCTTCGTTTTGAGGTAAAAAGGAGTCTCCTTGGTTACTAGTCAAATCACCCCTCCAATCTAACAATACATTTTGTCACGAGCTGAGCAATTAGGAGTTAGGGATTTTGGCCAGGTTAGAGGAAACAGACTGTAGATGTGGAGGAGTCTTGCTTCCTAAAACCTTTTCCTTAGCGATTTATTTTACGCCTTACTGACGTTCCTCGTCTTACATAAATCCTTCTAATATCGTCATACCCAGC